>NC_090321.1:119438207-119748022 GCF_040869045.1 Eurosta solidaginis
ACAGATCCGGTACGCTCCGGTACCACAGCACCATTAAGGTGCTAGCCCGACCATCTCGGGAACGATTTATGTAGCGACATTAAACCTTCAGGCCATACCCTCCCTCCCCACCCCCAAGTTCCATGAGGCACTTGAGGCCACCAGAGCCTCGTCAGTTATTGAAACAGGATTCGCGGCGGGTAGGTGAGGGTGACAATTGGGTTTGGAGAAGCTATATAATGCGCTGGCAACCTGAAGGTTTGCGCTACACAGCCCCATGAATCTGGTATTTTAATCGCCTCTTACGACAGGCATACCTGCCGCGGGAATATTCTGACCCCCTAACCCGTTGGGGTATCATGAGTCTGCTCATTGTCTGCGGTCCATTGCATAGGCCGAACGGCATCACTTTGAAATGATACAGGGGTTTCCCCGGCACTGCAAACACTGTCTCCTTCTTGGATGATTCCGTCAATTCAATTTGGAACAACGCGTCCTTTAGGTCAATGCCGTTGATATAATGCATGCCCTTCAGTCTTCTCAACAGGCCGTTGATATGCGGCAACTGGTACGAGTCTTTTTGGTGACCTCGTTGACCTTCCTGGAGTCAATGCACATCCGCACCTTCCCTGGTTTTCTAACTAATACCACCAGGCTACACCACGGCGAGTTCGATTCCTCGATCACTCTCATTTCAAGCAACCTGTCTATTTCCCTAAACGCTTCGGCTTGCCTTGGTGACGAAAGAGGGAAATGCTTGCTTTTGATCGGAACCGTGTCGCCTGTATCAATATGGTGTTCGACCAGCTGTGTTTGCCCCAAACCTAACTTCTCAAATGACGGAAACATCTCTATCACCTTCTGCAATTCGGTCTTCTGCTGTTTTGTCAACTCGTGGAAATTATGTTCTTGTTCCTTTTCTTCGCTAACTTCTAAACACGCTACACTTGGAAATATGTCAGCAGCTAACGCGAATGTTTTCCAGAAGTTGACTCCGAAGTAGGCTTCTTGAAGTAGCAAAGGTACAAGATAAAAACGAATAGTCTTGTTAGTATTTTTGAAAGTCACTGGTAACGGAATCGAACCTAATATTTTTTGTTTGTTACCACCCGCTGTATATACGAAAGCCTGTAGTGGGTGATACTTCAGACCATTTGATTTTAGAAATTCTTCACAATTTTCCCCAGGATAGAAACGTTAGCTCCAGAGTCCAGCAATCCTACTCTGAAATTGTTTTCTCTTTTCACCCTAACTAGAGGTCTTTCATCTTCGGTAAGAAGAACCGTAGTACTCTGGAGAAGCTTTCGCTCTTTTAAGCGTTTGTCATTTTTTTTACGGCATTTTGAAATATTTTCCGTGACCGTGAAATTGGATTGATTTTCAAAAATTCTAGATCTCACTAGCTCATAATTATGTTCTCTTTGATCGAGACTAGGTGGAATGCTGCCTGGCAGGAAACATCCCTACTAAATGACTTCAAAATTTTTACTGGCTTGGAAACTACACATGAAGAAGCTGGACTATCTGAATCTGATCCGGTTGAACTATCTGTACTATCAGGGAACGTTACTATGAGCTTCGGAGGTTCCTGCGCAGGAGTGCTACTAACATCTGGGAGCCCACCACTTGTGAAGGCTCTACTAACTGGTTCAGCGCACGAGACTACTCGAACACTGGCTTATATGGGGGCTATAGCCCCGAACGAGTTACCCCCTTTATCTTATCGCTCGGATTCTGGTTTCCCTGCCGGCGATGATCCCTAGGACAATTAGGAGTGACGACTTCCTTCTGACCACAATTGAAACAAAACGGGTTTTTGATAGGCTCTTCGCCATAGATGTACGAATGTCCCATGCTTTGGCAATGCCAACACTGGATGCCTGAATAATCCGGTCTCCTAATGCTTCTAAAGTCCAATACCTCGATCTGCGGGTCTATTTCGCCGTCTTCATATTCGGGTCTTACGTCTGGTGTTATTGCGCGAGCCTCGTTGACATGGCGACTATGAAACCCCGTTGTAATGCTTCTGCTTTCATTTAGCACTTGTTCGCCTCTCCGCGCAACATCTAGCGTTACTAAGGCTGGTGGGGTTGCAGCAGGCTTTAAAGGATCCATATTTGGGATCCTGCAGGAACGTTCCGCTACACACACTGCCACTAGTGAAGAAAACTACTTTTAATTTTAAGTTCAGTTTCTTTATTTTTAAATTTGATCTTTCTTGTTTTCCGTTTGCAAAAGTTGTAGTATACTTTTTAGTTAATTAACTTCTTTTTAGTTACTGTGATGCACTAGACCAGTTTTTAATCCTTTACGTTCTACCTTAGTTTCTTTTAATTTTCGTTCTAAAATCTTTTGATTCTCATGGCACTTGAATTTTTATCATTTAACAACTGTTTAATGTACCACTATGTTTAGGTTGCGAGTTAATTATTTTTCGCGAGTGATGCGTTTGCCGGTTTTCTTCAAACTGAAAACTGCCGCTAACGCAACTCTGTAGCTCGGCAGTTTTTCTTTACGTTGCTTAGCAACGAAATTAATGATGGCGTCGAAATAAATCATGGCGTCGAGCAACGGCAGTTTCAGCCAATCAGAAATTCTCCGGGTTCCTCGACTCTAACAATTTTAGTGATGCCAAGTGCACCTGATGTATGGTTGCATCTTGCACATTTCTAAAGAGGGTTGCCATCTACAATTTATTTTAATGCAATTTACTATGGCACTACATCGTCCCCCTTTAGAAAAGAAGAATTTGGTGAGATTACTAATTAATCTTGCCACATTCTTCTTTAGGCTTTAATATGTTGTTGTAATGTTATGAACGAAGGAGTTTGCTAGCATTAGGGTGTTCTAACCCGGGACTCATTCGTTCATCACAGTGCAACTTCTAAAAAGATGACTAAAATGAAAAGAAAATTTTGAGTAAAGTGAAATATATAAAAGTTAGTTTGAAAATTGAATTTAATGTTTGAAGTAAACCGGTTTTTTTTTCTTCTTATTGTAAAATCTACCTAATAAAATGTATATTTATTTGTTACATTTTTAGCCTTCATTGGCAGATTTTTAAAATATATTTATATCTAAAGATTATTAGTAATATACTATCAATTTAATTAATTTTTTGTACTCGATTTTTATGTACAATTTTTTCGTTTTCTTTACTTATCTCACAAATTGTTACATTTGGCCCATCAATATTCTTTACTATGTAGGGACCTCGATATATATTTTTATGTTTATTTCTAGGTTCTGTTTCTACTAATACTTTATCATTAATTTTAATTTCTAAAGGCTTAGCTGTTTTTCGTATAAATCTTTATTTCTAATCTTATGCTTATTAATCAAATATTTTGCCATTTTATGCGATTTTTGCATTCTAAACTTAAGCTCTTTTGTGTAGTTTTCTACATTGTAGATCGGATAAATTTGCTCTTTTTGCAATTCATGTGGCATTGTAGTTTTTCTGCCAAATATTAATTCAAATTTATTATCAAAAACCGAGCTACTTGTAGTATTGTGTAAAAATGTAAAGTATTTTAAATATGTATCCCAATCTGAATACGTTTCGTTTAGGTATGCACGCAAGTATTCGTTAAAGACTCTATGATTTCTTTCAACAGTACCAACAGTTTCGTGATGGTAGGCTGTTGAGAAATCATGATCAATCTTTAAAAGTTTTGTCAATTCAGAGAATAATTCGTTTTTATATTCCGTTCCTAAATCGGATCTAATAGCTTTCATTGTACCATATGTTAATATGAAGGTTTCAAAAATAGCGCAAGCAATAGTTTTTGCTGATTTATCTGGTACAGCTACTGTTACCAGGTATTTAGAAAATTCACAAATCATAGTAACAGCGAACTTGTTACCATATTTGGATTCCGGAAGTGGACCTATTGTATGGACAATTACTATGTCAAAGGGTTTGCAGGGGGTTGGAGTCAAAACAAGATTTTCCTTTGTTTTTGGTTTTGCTTTATTTAAAAGGCATTTATTGCAATTTTTGACAAATTTTGCAATGTCTCTTTTCATATTTTTCCAATAGTATTTTGTTCTTAATCTGGAATATAATCGTTTTATACCGCAATGACCGCCTAACAAAGGGTCCTCATGATAAATTGTCATAAGTTTTTGTTTTTGCTCTGTTTCTGTTACAGTTTCTACAGGGTCTGTTAATATTATTTGTAATGATTTTAAAATTTTATTACCGCTGATTTTAAAATTTGTAATTGAAAATTCTTTGAAAAATATATCATTTTTTGGCCATTATAACTGCTTAATATTGTGACAGCCGGCTGCTTTTTCAAGCCTCGAAAATAACTCATCTAAATTTGTCTTTCCGTTAGCATTCACAAAATTAAGTAAATTTAGCTTTTTATGTTTTAAATGCGCATAAATTTGTATATTAGAGATCTCATTATTTTTATTAAATTGTATAGTCGACGTTATTCGCGGTATCTTTTTTGAAAAATTGTATGAAAATTTGTCATAAACTTGTACTTTAGGCGTTTCGCAAAAAGTATCAGTATTTATTTTGTAATTCCTTTTGTTTGGTTTGTGATCGCGTTTGGACTGCTAAATCATGCTTTGTATATTCTTTTATTTCGTCTATACTAATGCGTGAAAGAGCATCAGCCACAACGTTAGATTTTCCTTTTATATATTCAATCGTAAATTTATATTCTGAAAGTTCTAATCGAATTCTAGAAAGTTTAGACGAAGGGTTTTTCATGTTAAAAAGATAAACTAGTGGTCTATGGTCGGATTTTACTGTGAAATTTGTACCGTAAACATATGGACGAAAATGCTTTATAGCGAAATGTATTGCTAGGAGTTCTAATTCGATAATTGCTTTTTTCTGTTCTGCTTTATTAAAAGATTTTGACGCGAAACAAATTGGTAAATCGTTATCACCATGCTTTTGGCTTAATATAGCGCCACACCCACTCTTAGAAGCATCTACTGTAATTATAAATTCTTTTGTAAATTCTGGGTATTGTAGTAGTTGAGGAGACCTTAATGCTAGTTTTAGTTTTTCGAAAGCGTTTTCGCACGCTTCGTCCCAAACAAATTCAACTTTTTTCCGATTTAAACGATTTAAAGGCGCTGCTAGTGACGCAAAATTCGGTTTAAATCGCATGTAATAATTTGCAAATGCGACAAATCGCCTAACCGCATCTTTGTCTTTTGGCTAGTATACCTTTTGATAGGGTCTATTTTTGAATCGTCTGGCAGCAAACCTTTTGACGTTCATTTATGGCCTAGAAAAGTTACTTCGGAACGAAGGAAATTGCACTTGTTTGGATTTAGCTTTAAATTAAACTTTCTACAGGTTTCGAAAGCTTTTTCTAAATTTTTAAGGTGGTGTGTCTCACTACAACCAATGACGATAACGTCGTCAATATACATAAAAGCCTGATTTGGCGAAAGGTAAAACTTTCCAACGAAAAGCTCCTCTATCTGTACTGAAAGAAGTTACGTCTCTAGATTTAGGGAGAAGGGGTATTTGGTGAAAACCAGAAAAAAGATCTAAAGTAGAAAAGTATTTGGCTCTGCCGAGATTGTCGAGTATGTCATCAACGCGTGCTAGTGGAAATTTGTCGGCTATAAGCTTTTTATTGACTGCTCTGAAATCTACGCACATACGATACGACTTTTTGCCTGTTGGATCTTTTTTCGGTACCAAAATTAAAGGACTGTTATAATTTGAAAAACTAGGTTCGATTAAATCATTCTGTAATAGGTTTTCGACTTGTTTATTTATTTCTTCGCGTTGTGTGTATGGCAAACGGTAATTTTTAATATAGACAGGGGTTTTGTCAGTTAGTCTAAGTTTTTGTTCGTAGAAATTATTAAGCGTCATTAAGTCGGTTTTTAATGCAAAAATATCAGAATATTTCAAACATAAATCAAGTAATTTCTTTTTAGCATAAGAAGGCATTTGTTTTGCCAAAATTGATTTAAGCTCTTCTATACGTTTTGAATCGATAGGTGTGTCATTTATGCGATATACATGGAAGTTTTTAATGTCTTCAGTTTGAATATTGAAATATTTTACGTACTTGACCTCGTCGGTGGTGTTGATAACTTTTATTATTGGGTTTTTTTAATCAACGATACATTTTGCTGTGAAAACCCCGTTTCAGAGTTCATGAGCATCTACAAAAACTGGACATGTCGAATTTTTCAAACTAAAAACACGAAAAACTTCGCATCTTGGTGGAATTACAAGAGTATTTGTTGAAGTGCTATGCAAAATTGAAATATTTACCTTTTCTGTCCCTTGTCCGAATGTAATTGTGTCATTAGCATAATTGATTATGCATTTTTTCGTTTTTAGAAAATCTTTCCCTATTATACCGTCCGAAGGAATATTAAAGTTGTCATTGGCAACGTGAAGAGTCAGAGGAAAAAATTTATTTGATGCGATTATACTTGTATTAACTGTTCCTAGTGTCGTTACCGTGTCTGTTGTTACGCCTGTTATATTTATTACGTTACTATCGTCTACTTCTACATCGTTTGCCAAACTGAAAATTTTTATTAATGAAATGTCTGCCTGTGAATCTACTAGAAAAGAACATATTTTATGTGAATCGCTACAAGCGACTTCGACGAAATCGGAAAAATTTAAATTTAGACAATATATTGACTGAGAAGTATTTAGTCGAATTGCTCCTGCTCCCTCAGTGCTCGCGCCTGAGGGGCTTGGGCATATAAAGAACGAACATTGGCTGAATTTCTAGAATTTGAACCCTGATTATTGGAATTTCTGTTATTTCCGGACCGATTATTATTGTTATTGTTGGAATTGCTATTGCCTCTATTGTAATTGCGATTATTGCCTCTGTTATAATTGTTATTTCGGAAATTTGTATTATTGTGTTGCCTATTTGCGTTATTGTTAAATCGAAAATTACTATTGTTGTTGTATCTTAAATTGCTGTTGCCTCTGGAATTTCCACGGAAATTATTATATCTTATCGGACGTGACCGAAACGCTAACACTAATCATTTTTGCTACTACGTCCTTTGAGCCTTTGAAGGTTGTTGACGCAAGGATTGATTTCACCATATCTGACCTACTATTTAATCTCCAACGCTAATGGTTTGTTCAACTGCCATCTCATAGGCTTTTGCCTTCGTCATACCTTCAATGATTAGACAGCGCTCTAACGAGTCAGAAAGCTCTTCTACCTGCTTTGAAAATTCTGAAAAATTGTTATTGGTTACTCTTAAGGCTGCAATTTTTCCCGCGACAACTTTCGAGTTGTCTGGCCTAATTTCACTACATAGCGCTTCTTTAATTTGGTTGACTGATTCTATATGCGTTGGTAGGGCTTCGCGAGCTTTTCCTTCGAGCTTGGATTTTAAAAATGCAATAAAAGTAGGAGTTAAATTTTCGTTAGAGAATACTTCC
Organism: Eurosta solidaginis; assembly: GCF_040869045.1. NCBI lineage: Eukaryota > Metazoa > Arthropoda > Insecta > Diptera > Tephritidae > Eurosta > Eurosta solidaginis. The sequence goes on from NC_090321.1 coordinate 119,445,604, forward strand.
ATAATTCAACTTTATTTATAAATGAGCCAATTGCTAACGGGTCTCCACTGTAGTTGTCTCGCATAATCGAGGCACAAGTATTAATAAACGATTTTTTCTCCTCGATTGTGGCCATGGTTGTAACGTTAAGAACCGGGGTTAGAATAGAAAAACTAGAATTTGGAATTACAGGTTGATCAGCAAACCCTAAAAAGTCTGCGCTCAGGGATAATTTATAATTATGTTCACTTGTTAAGGTATCAGTTGACGATGCACTTGAAGATGAATCAGAATCTGAATTATTGGAATTTATATCTTGCTCTGAGTTTTTGGAATCTAAATCTTGCTCTGAATTTTTGGACCTTGAACTCGGATGGGAATTTTTAGAAACTACCTTCCCGTTTCTTAGGTCCATACGTGTTGAAACGAATAGACAAAATATTAAAATTTTTTGTTACAAGATATGTGGAATTTGTTTATGAAGATTGAATAGAAATTGAATTTAAAGGAAATTAAATATGAACGAGTTGATTTGAGCTCAAAAGAAAATTATGAAAGTATTCTTAAAGGGAATTTATGAAAATATTTTAAAAGAAATTTGTGAAAGTATGTATTTTTGAAAGCTTTTAGATTTTAGTTATAATTATACAATTGGTTAGCGAATATTTATAGCAAAAAAACTTTAGTTAGTGAATTTTATTGAAATACTAAAGTTAGTGATTAGTTAGTGAAAAGAAAGATTAAAAAATATTTACCTTACGCTTTTGTTGTCCGCAAATCCAAACCCAATGATTGGAATTAGCTGAAAATTTTTCATGCAAAAAGGAAGTTGTAATTGGAATTCACATGCAATTTAAAAGATGTTGGATATTGTTTACGAATATGTTTATTGAAATGTAAGAATTTTTAATTGTATAGAATATGAAGAAAAAAATTTTGAATCTGAAATGTATGGCAAAATTATAATTTTATTTGAATTTAAATGCAAAGACTATAGAATGGCAAATATTTTTGTACAGGCTTGAAACGGACGCACCGCTTTTATCAAAATTGTATGGTTTTATTTTTATAGATACGAGCGCACCGCATCTTTCCAAAATTGTACAATAAATGTCCTCGGACGCACCGGGGTTTAAAAAAAATTTATATCATGTTTTTACGCGGACGCACCGCTTACGAAAAGTAACCAAATTTTTGTATTTTGTGTTGATGGAGCCCACTGTAGGGCAGAGACTAAAACTAGAAGCAATTAATGAAAAATTAAAAAACATTTTTTTTCCTGTTTTTGTCCGGCCCTGTCCTACAGTGCCTACCCAAAATCTTACGCATATACCTAAAGTATGTGAAATTCAATTTATTTATGTATTATATGTATGTATAATAAATTTTTTGAATATAATGAAAAACATTTTTTTTGTAATACGTATGGTAAGTATTTTTGAAAAATTGCGAAAATGACGTGAAATAAAATGTGTTTACATTTTAATGAGTATGGTAGGTGGATATCGAAAAATGAAAATTAAGAAAAACATTGTTTTTGACATAACTTAATTAATTAAAATATGTTTGTAAGTTTTATAATAAGTTTCGAAAAATAGTTGAAAATTTAAAAATAGTTATATGAAAAAATTGAAAAATAGTATTTTATAATAATGTAGATATAAAAATTTTGCACATCATACCAACTGCTGTTGGGCTCGCTTTATTGCTTGCTGTACCTGCTGTTCTTGCTGTGCCTGATGTTCAGCTGCTGGTGCTGCTGTTCTGCTGCTGCTCTTGTTAGATGGCGTCACTTGTCTTCCGCTTGTTCTTTTTGTTGATGTACGGTGTTTTGCCGTTATGATGTTGGCGTGGCTAGTGCCGTTATTAATGTGGCGTGGCCAGTGCCGTTTAATGTTTTTTTCCACTAGGAAATTTGTACAGTTGATTCAAAAGGTTTGGTTTTTCGTTTCTCGAATTATATTATTTCTGCTTCCGTTTAGTTTTTGCTTTATTATTAATTCCGAAATTTATCTTTATTATTTCCGTTTTTATTACCTCATTGTGTTTTACGTATATATTTTTTCTTTAAATGTCTTTTTAAAAAATTTTTTTTTCTCTCACTAGCCACTGCCATTAGCCACAACTACTGCCATATTTGCGTTGAGTTCTTTTATATTGAAGCATTTTATTGTATGTTTTTTGAAAATGTTTAAATTTTTGTATGTTTTATATGTATATTTTTTTGATTTCTCCGAGTTTTGTATTTTTTGTTAAAATTTTTAAATTTTGTAGTTTTTTGTAGAAGTTGTTTTAAATTTTTTTTGTGTAATTTTTTCGTTTTTTTTTTTAGATTTTTGATGTTTTTAAATTTTTTTTGTAGGGTTTTTGTAAATTTTGTATTTTTTGTAAATGGCTTTTAAATTTTTGTATTTTTTTGTAATGATTTTTAATGTTTTATATTTTTTTGTAATTTTTTTTTTTGATTTTAAGCTTTTTTTGTAATATTTTTTGTATATATATGTATTTTTGTTAATTATTCAATCATTTTTTTTTTTTGAATTTTAATGTGGGTTTTTTCGCATTAATAGCTGTTACACCCACGCCTGTTGGGAGGCTTTCTTAATGCCCACTCGCCGCATTTACAGGGCTTCGGCCCACGGTCGCCATTTAAAGGATCCATATTTGGGATCCTGCAGGAACGTTCCGCTACACACACTGCCACTAGTGAAGAAAACTACTTTTAATTTTAAGTTCATTTTCTTTATTTTTAAATTTGATCTTTCTTGTTTTCCGTTTGCAAAAGTTGTAGTATACTTTTTAGTTAATTAACTTAGTTCTTTTTAGTTACTGTGATGCACTAGACTAGTTTTTAATCTTTTACGTTCTACCTTAGTTTCTTTTAATTTTCGTTCTAAAATCTTTTGATTCTCATGGCACTTGAATTTTTATCATTTAACAACTGTTTAATGTACCACTAGGTTTAGGTTGCGAGTTAATTATTTTTCGCGAGTGATGCGTTTGCCGGTTTTCTTCAAACTGAAAACTGCCGCTAACGCAACTCTGTAGCTCGGCAGTTTTTCTTTACGTTGCTTAGCAACGAAATTAATGATGGCGTCGAAATAAATCATGGCGTCGAGCAACGGCAGTTTCAGCCAATCAGAAACTCTCCGAGTTGCTCGACTCTAACAATTTAAGTGATGCCAAGTGCATCTGATGTATGGTTGCATCTTGCATATTTCTAAAGAGGGTTGCCATCGACAATTTATTTTAATGCAATTTACTATGGCACTACAAGGCCTATGTTTAGCGGCCCTGCTGTTGTTGTTACTAAGGCTGGTGGTAGTGCAGCAGGCCTATGTTTGGCGGCCCTGCTGTTGTTGTTACTGCGGCTGGTAGTAGTGGTAAGCCTGGTGGCGGGGCTTACGATGTGTTTGGTTTCGTTGTTGATGGTGGTAGCTGCGCCCGAAGTGTTGGCTCTATTGGTGATTATATCGCGCGGGGTGGGCGCGCGAGATTGGTACTAGCGCGCGGTGGTTATTGTGACCGCCTGGGTTTTTTCTTTTCTCGTTGCGAATAACAATAGAGCAAATGGCTGTTTTTAATGCCGACACAATTGTTGAAATTCAAGTCCAATTTTTAGTTGATGAGGCTCCATTTTAGAATTCGGCTAGATGGTGTTCGAAAAAGCGATACAACACACAGTAAAATAGGTTCGTCAACACCTTTATAAAAAAATTACATGTGTAGTGTGATTTTGATTTCATTTGCACTATGGAAGTATGTACACGTGAACAGAGATACCGAAACCTTTTTGGTTAATTTTAAACAATTCTGAAGTGACAAGCAAATCAAATGGGGGTGCTGTGTCTTCCACAATTTGTTCCCAATGCAGCTGCTTAACGAGCTGTGCACAATGGAGCGCACCTATTCCTACTTAACTAGCTTTCACAGCACAATTTCCCACTTGCATTTCAGCTATGAATTCTCTGATGTATCACCTATTTTGTCCAGCTGTGGGTTTTTCGTTTACCAAAATGCCTTTATTGGATTTAACGCGATTTTTTTTTTTTATTATTGGATTTAACAAAGTTTCTTCTTGCCTAGAACCTGCAAGCGGCTGCGGCCCTTCGATTTTTCGGTGAACGAAAGCAAACAAACTGCTGTTTTTCCCAAGCGCGACACACATACACAATGTAAAGAAAATTGGAAAAATCTGTAATGGCGCAGCAATGCAAGGTTTCTCAAATAAGCACTTACTAGAAAATTTCCTGCCGAGACTTTTGCACAGGTTACTGTATTGTTTTATATAAAATTCCTTTTTAAAACGTTTTATTTTCTTTTTTTGCAAACACAACCGGCGACCACGTTCACTTTTTCTTCTTCCAAAAAAACCAACTCACGCCGACGCGGGCCATCCAATTAATGATCTTTCAAAAAATCTCCACCACGCAGTTATGCCATTAGCAAGAAAAAGTTCCATTCCATTATAGGGATGGAAAAACGCAGTTATCTAACTGTGGCGGCTATTATCGACTGGTTCACCAATCTGGTTGGCGTTAACACATACCGTGTTCAGACTGTCAGTATCTTCGTGCTGATGTTTGGCGGAAAGAATGTAGAGAATGCGTACAACTTGCAAGTCTTGTGTGTTGTGGGAAATTTATGCGCTAACATTGGTCACCACGCAGTAAACTGCTGCCAATGTGTTGGTTACATTTTGCGTTTGCCATCTGCGTTTGACAATCTCTATTCCAGCACAATGACAGGAACCCAAGTCAGCTGATGAGAAAGGCCACCTAGACAATTGAACCATGTGATATTGAAAAATTGTCAATATCATTGGAATTTTTGGCGATACCACTAGCATGAAAGAAAAAATAACGTTTTAACCACCCACGAGTGAGGTGAATCCGGATCTTTTCACCTATCACTATCCAACTAGTACGTTCCAAGGGTGAATCTCCCAAGTGGACCATAACAAACCTGCTTCGCTTAGAAGACCTGACGACGAAGCGAACAGGAAACCGGTTTACCTGTGGGAAGCCACTTCCATGAACCTCCGATGTCAGTAAACGTGGGGCACGACTTACCCCTAAAATGAGAGTCTCAAAGTTCTACCGCGAAGCTAGCCGGGCAACAAAGGTCCATCAAGAAAATCAAGTCAAATAGTAAATTTATTTTGTTTCTTATTTTAAAAGGCTTTGCGGCAATTAGACATTTGTTATGGAGAACTCGTCAAAACTGCGTATGGTATTTTCTAGTGGTTATTGCCCCCACAGAAAGGCTACAAAAAAATTATGTATGTAGACATTTTTATAAAGGAGAACTCGTCAAAACTCCGTAAGGCTGGTCCAACCCGAGTTTGGACTGCCAAATCCTTGCTCGGGAGAATACTGTGCGAGATGTCCCCGACCGCCAAAGCGCCCAGACAGGGTAAAAAAGAATCAAATTTGCAGGTTAAAAAAAATCAATTTGTAAAGTTAGCAAAAAAACGTTCTGGTTGGTTTATTGTGGGCGAATATCCGAAGCATTGAAGCGACCTATCAATTTCCCGTTTGGGTCCTCGAGATCATACAATGCATTGCCTACTTTTCGGAGCACTCGACATTTAAGATATTTTGGCAGGGATTTGGCGTCAATGCCCTGTTTGAAGTTACTCGAAACAAAGTTTTTCCAGAAAACTTCCTGACCTTCCTTGTAGTTGATTTGCCTAGATCGCTTGTTATAAGTATTTATTCCCCTATCCTTTGCTTGGTCCAATTTCTACGGATCTGCAGGCTGCCAAGTTTTTCCAAAATATTGTATGCTGAGGCGTGTTGAACCATATTTTGGCCATATAATTCAAAGTATGGAGAGCACTGAATCGCCGTAGGAAAATCACTTCTCAAAACTGATAAAATCTCGGGTGTATGCTTATCCCAATCGGTATGGTCTGGTTTATCCTTCAGAAAATTCTAATCTCAGAAACAATTTCTCTATTAACGCGTTCGGATGCGTTCGCTTGAGGAGAATATAACCCCGTCCTCACGTGCGTCACCCCGTAATTTACTAAAAATTGGTTCATTTCCTTCGAGATAAACTGTTTACCATTGTCGCTATGAATAAACTCAGGGCCCTACAGCTGGAAAAATTGCTGAAGCGAACTAATTTATAACACTAACAGTTGTGGCTCTCTGCATGGGCTTTAGCCAGACATATTTTGAAAGATGGTCCAATACTATAAAAGGAAATTTATTTCGCCGATTAGATCTGGGATAAGGCCCAGGAAAATCGCAATATAATCGTTGAAATGGCCTTTCGGATGCAAAACTACTCCCTATAGGTGGTCTCGACTGTTGACAGCTTTGCAGGTGTCACAACGCTGGACGTAGTCCCTGACGTCCTTAGCCTGCTGTGGCCAGAATTACTTTTGTCTGACACGTTCTAAGATTTCTGTCACTTGCCATGGTAACTCCGGTTGGCGTCATGTGCTAATCTCACGGCTTCCTCCGTCAACCTCTTCGGCAACCACAAACGCCATAGCGAGCCTTCTTCCCCTTCCACCCCCTTACGAAATTTAACTCTCTTGAAAATTACCCCATCTTCCACTCGTAAGTCCGGAAGCGACTCCTCGTTTTCGGTGACAGTCCTAATCAAATCTATATATTCGTTGCTGCTAAATTCGGGAGAGACTAAATCTATTTCCCCGGGTGTGGCAGTGAAAGTCAATTAGTCAGCATCAAACCCCGAAAGCGCATCGGTTACTACATTTAGGGTGCCTTTGCGATGTTCCGTTCTAAAGTCGTATCTTTGCAGCGACCACCTCGCCAACCTCCCGCTCAAGTCCTTTTGCGTCATCAACCACTTGAGACTGGAGTGGTCCGTGATAATCCGAAACGGTAATCCTTCCACATAGGGTCGGAAGCGCTTCACGCTGACTATTGCGGCGAGACATTCCAGCTCGGTTACTGTATAATTGCGTTGAGCGTTATTCAGCTTTTTCGAAACGAACGCGATTGGATGCTCAGCGCCCTCATAACCGACCTGGAACAACACCCCGCCAACACCTATTTTGGAAGCGTCGCATTGGATTACAAACTCTTTGGAAAAATCGGGTTGGGCCAAGACAGGAGCGGAACTGAAGACTACCTTAAGTTTTTCGAAGGCCTCTATAGCTTCAGGGGTAAGCTTGAATGGTCCTGGCGATTTCCGAAGACAATCCGTTAGGGGACCTGCTAGGTCAGCGAAATTCGTGATGAACGCCCTATACCAGTTTGCAATGCCAACGAACCTACGCACCTGAGCCGATGCGTGAGCACAGGGGCTACCGCTGTGCCGTTAAGGTGCACTTCCCCTCCGCCCACGGGTCCAACCACGGTGTATCGGCTGGTACAACCCTGCACCCGTTACGCACCTTCTGTTAGTGTGTAAGTAGGTAGGCGGGGGTGTCCAGCAGTGAAACCAGCACTAACGAGTCCTCGCAGTCTCTTCCGCAGGTGACTGACCCCGTCGACTACCAAAGCTGCCGAAGAAGAGCGATTAGCCCGATCCTGTAGAAGCCGACCGACCAATACCAACCCGTTGGTACGCCTATCCTACCCCGCCCGGAACACGCAGCCGCTGTCTAGGTAAACCCCGTCGCCGGCCTATTTCCCCTCTCTCTCTCTCCGGCCCTGTTACGCGCTCCGTAGCCCACCGCCGCTGCCGCCGCATCGTCGCCCCTCTGGTGCCGCCGCTGCTACGACGACCGTTGGCCGTTCGCCATCCTACAGCCGTTAAGCCGCTGCATCCGTCACGCCGCTGCCACACTAACCATTGGTCGTTCGCCATCCTACCGCCGTTAAGCCGCTGCATCCGTCAAGCCGCTGCTACGACGACCGTAAGCCGTTCGCCATCCTACCGCCGTTAAGCCGCTGCATCCGTCACGCCGCTGCCACACTAACCGTTGGCCGTTCGCCATCCTACCGCCGTTAAGCCGCTGCATCACCGTCCATCCAGTTCGCTGGTGCCGTCACTACGTTTATACCGCTACATCCATCCGTCCGCTGATACTGTTCGCCGTCCAGCCACTGCGCTCATACAACTGTACCAATCCGTACGCCAATACTGTCCGCCGTCCGGCCGCCGCGCTGATCCCGCCGCTGCTCCCGGACAACCGTACCATCCCACCCGCTACTGCCCCGCCGCTAAACCACCGTACCGACCCCTCCGCTACTACTACGCCTATTAGCCGCCGCCTCCATCTTTGTACTGAAAGCTGCTGTCCGCCTAATATCTCCAGCCGTGTGTGTGTGTGTTCGTAACACATAAATATCGTGTATTTATACAGTAGGGGTTTGTGGGACCTTTACTGGACTCTGGATTGACTGAGCGTTACCCCAACCTTAGACAAAACCCACCTCATAAATGGCGCCCGAGCAGGCACCCTCCTCCGCAGATGACCGTGCAAAAACAACTACAACCACCACCAACACTGCCGGAGCGGGTTCAACGAACACATCGCTAGAAACAACACACACACAGGCTCCGGAAGGCACGCTGCTGAACACCGACTCGCTCAATTGGATCTACCTACTTAGGAGGGAGAGGCTCATCGAGGAGTGTAAGGAACACCGAATCGACGTGGAAGGCCAAACCGTAGCCGAGCTGCGTCGCGCACTGAGTACTTACGTGCGAGCGAAACGCGCCAGAAAATCCAGCGGAGACCTGCTGACGGAGCTGGAACGAGAAGTGAACGAGGAAGAGAGGAAGTCCGCTACGCTACCTCATCCAACAACAAAGCCGATCCCTTCAATCCAGATCCACAGCCCACAGCCGCACGGAGGAAAGAGAGAGAACGCATCACCGAAACGAGACGAAATAAGCGACGGTGAACTTATGAATACCGTTCGTCGCTGGGATTTGCACTTTTCGGGAGAGGAGTCACTACACGAGTTTCTCGAGAGGATAGAGGAGCTCGCCGAATCCTACCGCATCCCCGTCGACCGGCTCCTCCCAACGCTGCCGGAGCTTCTACGCGGGAAAGCACTGCAATGGTACCGCGTCCGTAAGCAACACATACACCGCTGGAGCGATTTGCGGAGGGAGGTACAACATTTTTTTCTACCTAAGCGACACATACGACATTTGGAAGAAGCCATCCGACAACGCAAACAGCAAGGCCGGGAGAAGGCCAAGGACTACATCCTCGCACTGGAAACGTTGATCCGCCAACACCCGACGATGTGCGAAGAGAATCACCTCGAACGGATCTACGATGGCCTACGCGAGGAATACCGCCTTTTCGTCAAGCGCAGTGAGTTCGGGACGATCGAGGAGCTTCTGGAGCTAACGGAAGAGTATGAGCTGTTAAGAGGCGAGGAAGCAAAACAGGGAAAAATGGTGGTACACAGCCTATACCACCTACCCATGGAATACGACATCAAGGAGTGCTGTTGGCGCTGCAAGGAACGCGGACACCACCGCTTCCAATGTAAGGGCCCCTGGAGGAAGTTCTGCTCCCGGTGTGGCCAAGACGACATCCTCTCCTGGGACTGCCCATGCCCTCTGACTAGCCCAATTACCAAGAACACATCCCGAACGCCGCCCAACGCTATTAGAGGAAGCCGCCACGCACCGTACGTCCGACCAGAGAAACCGAGGGAACCAGCCGCCGGCAAATCAACCACAAAAACACAAGTAGATGGCCGATTCTACATACCAGTGGTCATCGAGGGCATGAGTGTGCGCGCACTAGTGGACACCGGCGCCACCCTATCCTATGTAGATGACACCGTACGGAAACACCTAGAAAAGAACAACATTAAGGCGCGCCCCGTCAAGCGAAGCATCCAGCTGGCAGACCAAACGTGTGTCTTTACCTCGAACTCCTACCCGGCAAGAATTGTGTATCAAGGACGAGCCACAGACGCGATGCTGTCCGTTATCCCAAACTTGGCCGAACAGGTAATCCTCGGAATGGACTTCCTAAGACAGAGGGGAATCATCCTCACGCTGGATGGTCAGCCGCTAGAGGCCACCGTGACCAAGAGAGCACCCGAACTGGATACGCTATGTGCATTGACGAGCCGAGAACACCTGAGCGACGAACAAAACACGGAACTGGGAAACTTCCTGGTGCATCACCAAAAGCGGTTTGGCGAAATCACGGGATCAAGCACTGCAGCCGAGCATACGATTCGTCTCAAACACAACCGACCGCTGAAGCAGCGGTACTACCCCCGCAACCCGGCCATGCAACAAGTCATCAACGAAGAGGTAGACGAGTTATTAGCAGGAGGAAGGATAGAACCATCGCGAAGCGCGTACAGCTCGCCAATCGTGCTAGTCCGCAAAAAACAGGGCACGTGGAGGATGTGCACCAATTACCGTCAACTCAACGCCGCCATCGAACCAGACGCTTACCCGTTGCCGCAAATTGGAGCCATTCTCAACCAGCTGAAAGAGGCGAAATTCATCTCTACCATTGACTTGAAGAACGGCTACTGGCAAATCCCGCTCGCCAGAGCATCTCGACCATACACCGCATTTACAGTTCCTGGCAGGGGATTGTTCCAGTGAAAAGTCATGCCATTTGGCCTACACTCTGCTCCGGCTACCTTTCAACGCGCTCTGGATTCGATACTTGGGCCCGAACCCCAACCAAAAGTTTTCGCCTACCTGGACGATATCATCGTATTGGGAGATACCTTCGCAGAACACTTGGCGATCTTGAGGGAAGTGTTCGAGCGCCTACAAAGGCACAAGATGCAAGTAAACTTCGAAAAGTGCAGCTTCGTCCAGCAACAACTCCATTACCTAGGACACATCATCAGTTCGAAAGTAATTCACACCGATCCAGCAAAAGTATCCGCTGTACAGGAGATGCCCGCACCGAAAACTCTCAAAGAGCTCCGCCGTTTTCTTGGACTCGCGTCTTGGTACCGCCGCTTCGTGGCAGACTTCTCTACGCTCGCCGCGCCGGTTAACCAACTGCTGAAAAAGGGAAAAGTCTGGAAATGGGAGGCGCAAAAAAATCACGCTTTCAAAGCACTTAAAAATAAGCTTTCCAGCGCGCCAATACTTTGTTGTCCAGACTTCTCTCGACCGTTTTTTCTCCAGACCGACGCGAGCGGAGAGGGCCTGGGCGTCGTGCTCTATCAACGCCATTTCGACCACGAGAATGTAGTATCTTACGCCAGCCGAAGCCTAACCCAGCTGGAAAAGCGATACTCGGCCACCGAACAAGAATGCCTCGCCGTGCTATGGGGTATCCGTAAGATGAGACCCGACCTGGAGGGGTATCACTTCACCGTCATCACCGACCACCACTCACTAAAATGGCTGCACTCGCTCCAAAACCCCTCTGGACGTCTGGCAAGATGGGCACTGGAATTACAACAATATAACTTCGAGATAGAATACCGGAAGGGAGCACGAAAACCCAACCGAGCGAACCAACCGAGTCGTGAAAACCATGATAGCTCAGCGATGCAAGGACGACCACCGCACCTGGGACCAGGAGATACCGCAAATAGCATTCGCGATAAACACGGCTAGCCACGAATCCACAACAGCATCAGCAGCAGAAATCAATTTCGGTATAGACCTTACAGCACCGCAGCAAGTGCGCACGGAGGGAGCAGTACCAGCAGAGCCACCAACCGTACCACCATCCATCACCAAGTTGTGGGACGAGATAAAAGGGCACCTAGCCAAAGCTTCAAAGCAACAGAAAAAACACTACGACTTACGCAGACGGCAATGGAAGCCACGCATAGGCGAGCAGGTGATGAAAAGGGACCACCCACTCTCATCCGCGGCAGACAAATTCGCCCAGAAGTTAGCACCAAAATTTTCCGGCCCGTACTTGGTGATGGAATATGTTTCCACGAACACGGTGAAATTAGGCCACCCAGAGCAACCAAAGCGACAACACGCACACGCGCACTTGCAAGACTTAAAGCCGTACGAATCATAAACAACCCGTTTATCTCTCTATTCCAGGAACCAGACCGTCCAACATGTGTCGAAAACACCGGCAACCCATACCACCGGACTCACCAAAACCAATACGGCCGTGGCGCCCACCGTTTGAGGCAACATTATGGCCGGCGAACAAACCAAAAATCCAAAAAATGCAGATTTTTCACGGCCCACCAATCTACGACCACCTAATGGCCATCAGGGCACAGGAGTTGGCACCAGAGAGAGAAAAGGCCGACCCGCACGCAAAACAGGTGCCCACAGAAAAAGCAATAAATGAACGACCGGACCCAGAGGAATTTATTAAAGAAATTACGTTAAAGCAACACAAAAAGGGGCGACACCGAACACAACCAGACGAAAAAAACATCTTACGAAGAGGGTGACCCTGATCCCGAACAGTTCTTCAGAGAACTGAAACTAAAGCGCACGAACCACAAGGACAGGAAGAGCTACACGTTCCGCTGGAAAACCAAGCGGGTCAAGGTAAAAATGATGGACAAAACACAGGCGACAGTTTCACTGATGGGGATAAAAAGGGTGGTACCAGTTGAATAAGACACCAAGAGAGGAAGCCGAAATATATCTTTTTTTTATATACGTTTACACCATTTCCAAAAACTTGTTAGACTTAAGACAGAAATGAATTGTGAATTATGTTTCAAATTAAAAGAAAAAAAAACAACAACAAAAAACATATATATATACATATATATATCTACATAACATTATACAGGGAATAAGAGAAGTACGACAACGGATACAGTTTAGTACGACTCCACCCCCGACAAAAAAAAAAAAAAAAAAAAAAAAAGAGAGAAAGATAATTTTTTTTTTTAACAATACTTTTTTTTTGCCATTAAACCTGAAATGTTAACATTCACTCTGTTATATATAAGTGGAATGACTCTGTATATTTTTGAAAAAAAATTAATTTTTAAATAAAGTGCTTCGCCCACATGCACACCGGCAAAATACCTAGGCCATGCCTGGAGACCCACCTTTCCCCAACGCAGCTTTCCGTCAACCGAAGTGGGAGGGGGACTGTAAAGTAGCGTTACAATAACGTAACCACCCCCTGTATTTCCTTATTCACTTAAACCTGAACCTCCTTGTACTTATGCTTGTATAGCATAGTCAACAACCACTAATAGCAAACCAATGAAAAAGCACAATAATGGTGCGTTGACTTCTCAACTAGTTTCTATAGCATAGCCAAAAACCACTTGTACTTATTCTTTTATAACATAGTCCACAACCACTAAATAGCAAACCAACGAAAATCACAATAATGGTGCGTTGAATTCTCAACCAGTTTGCGACACCACCCATATAAACATTGAATTTGCATTTTTGCAATTCAGTCCTCGTAGGTGAGCCAGCGGGAGTGGTTGTCTTTTTAAAGACAAAATTGCCACTCCTGCTAGCCAGCTGAGTGGAGGGGACGCTGTCATGGCGCGGGTCACCCTTCACCCAGGTAAGGACGAGCGGGGCGGATGCCTTTGTGCTATTGCTACCCGCCGCCCCCCTGGGTATTGAGCGGCCCGACACCTTGATGACTATGTCGCTCCTCCCCCTCAGCGCTGGCTTCGGCCAGCTGAGTGGAAGGGGCGCTGTCATGGCGCGGGTCACCCTTCACCCAGGTAAGGACGAGCGGGGCGGATGCCTTTGTGCTATTGCCACCCGTCGCCCCCCTGGGTGTTGAGCGGCCCGACGCCCTAATGACTATATAACCCCCTCCCCCTCAGCTCTGGCTTCGGCTAGCTGAGTGGAAGGGGAGCGGTCATGGCACGGGTCACCCTTCACCCAGGTAAGGACGAGCGGGGCGGATGCCTTTGTACTATTTCCACCCGTCGCCCCACTGGGTGTTGAGCGGCCCGACGCCTTAATGACTATACCCCCCTTCCTCTCAGCTCTGGTTTCGGCCGTGAGCGCACAGGGGCTACCGCTGTGCCGTTAAGGTGCACTTCCCCTCCGCCCACGGGTCGACCCACGGTGTATCGGCTGGTACAACCCCGCCCCTTACGCACCTTCTGTTAGTGTGCAAGTAGGGAGGCGGGGGTGTCCAGCGGTGAAACCAGCACTAACGAGTCCTCGCAGTCTCTTCCGCAGGTGACTGACCCCGCCGACTACCAAAGCTGCCGAAGAACAGCGATTAGCCCGATCCTGTAGAAGCCGACCGACCAATACCAGCCCGTTGGTACGCCTATCCTACCCCGCCCGGAACACGCAGCCGCTGTCCAGGTAAACCCCGTCGCCGGCCTATTTCCCCTCTCTCTCTCTCCGGCCCTGGTACGCGCTCCGTAGCCCACCGCCGCTGCCGCCGCTGCTACGACGACCGCTGGCCGTTCACCATCCTACCGCCGTTAAGCCGCTGCATCCGTCACGCCGCTGCTACGACGACCGTTGGCCGTTCGCCATCCTACCGCCGCTAAGCCGCTGCATCCGTCACGCCGCTGCCACACTAACCTTTGGTCGGCCGCCATCCTACCGCCGTTAAGCCGCTGCATCCGTCAAGCCGCTGCTACGACGAACGTTGGCCGTTCGCCATCCTACCGCCGTTAAGCCGCTGCATCACCGTCCATCCAGTTCGCTGGTGCCGTCACTACGTTTATACCGCTACATCCATCCGTCCGCTGATACTGTCCGCCGTCCAGCCACTGCGCTCATACAACTGTACCAATCCGTCCGCCAATACTGTCCGCCGTCCGGCCGCCGCGCTGATACCGCCGCTGCTTCCGGACAACCGTACCATCCCGCCCGCTACTGCACCGCCGCTAAACCACCGTACCGACCCCTCCGCTACTACTACGCCTATTAGCCGCCGCCTCCATCTTTGTACGGAAAGCTGCTGTCCGCCTTATATCTCCAGCCGTGTGTGCGTGTGTTCGTAACACATAAATATCGTGTATTTATTCAGTAGGGGTTTGTGGGACCTTTACTCGACTCTGGATTGACTGAGCGTTACCCCAGCCTTAGACAAAACCCACCTCATAAGGTTGCGCTACACAGCCCCATGAATCTGGTATTTTAGTTACCTCTTACGACAGGCATACCTACCGCGGGAATATTCTGACCCCCTAACCCGTTGGGGTACTATGAGTCTGCTCATTGTCTGCAGTCCATTGCATAGGCCGAACGGCATCACTTTGAAATGATACAGGGGTTTCCCAGGGACTGCAAACACTGTCTTCTCCTTGAATGATTCCGTCAATTCAATTTGGAACAACGCGTCCTTTAGGTCAATGCCGTTGATATAATGCATGCCCTTCAGTCTTCTCAACAGGCCGTTGATATGCGGCAACGGGTACGAGTCTTTTTGGTGACCTCGTTGACCTTCCTGGAGTCAATGCACATCCGCACCTTCCCTGGTTTTCTAATTAATACCACCGGGCTACACCACGGCGAGTTCGATTCCTCGAACACTCCCATTTCAAGCAACCTGTCTATTTCCCTAAACGCTTCGGTTTGCCGTGGTGGCGAAAGAGGGAAATGCTTGCTTTTGATCGGAACCGCGTCGCCCGTATCAATATGGTGTTCGACCAGCTGTGTTTGCCCCAAACCTAACTTCTCAAATGACGGAAACATCTCTATCACCTTCTGCAATTCGGTCTTCTGCTTTTTTGTCAAATCGTAGAAATTCTGTTCTTGATTCTTTTCTTCGCTAACTTCTAAGCACGATACACTTGGAAATATGTCAGGAGCTAACGCGAATGCTTTCCAGAAGTCGACGCCGAAGTAGGCTTCTTGAAGTAGCAAAGGTACAAGATAAAAACGAATAGTCTTGTTAGTATTTTTGAAAGTCACTGGTAACGAAATCGAACCTAACATTTTTTGTTTGTTACCACCCGCTGTATATACGAAAGCCTGTAGTGGGTGATACTTCGGACCATTTGATTTTAGAAATTCTTCACAATCTTTCCCCAGGATAGAAACGTTAGCTCCAGAGTCCAGCAATCCTACTATGAAATTGTTTTCTATTTTCATCCTAACTAGAGGTCTTTCATCTTCGGTAAGAAGAATCGTAGTACTCTGGAGAAGCTTTCGCTCTTTTACACGTTTGGCATATCTTTTACCGCATTTTAAAATATTTTCCCGCACCATGGAATTGGATTGATTTTCAAAAATTCTACATCTCACTAGCTCATAATTATGTTTTCTTTGTTCGAGACTTGGTGGAATTGCGGCCTGGCAGGCAACATCCCAACTAAATGACTTCAAAATTTTTACTCGCTTGAAACCACACATGAAGAAGCTGGACTATCTGAATCTGATACAGTTGAACTAGCTGTACAATCAGGGAACGTTACTATGAACTTCGGAGGTTCCTGTGCAGGAGTGCTATTAACATCTGGGAACCACTTGTGAAGGCTCTACTAACTGGTTCAGCGCACGAGACGACTCGAGCACTGGCTGATATGGGGGCTACAGCACCGAACGGGTTACCCCCTTGGTTTTCACGCTCGGATTCTGGTTTCCCTGCCGGCGATGATCCCTAGGACAGTGACGACTCCCTTTTGACCACACTTGACACAAAACGGGTTTTTAATGGGCTCTTCGCAATAGATGTACGAATGCCCCAAGCTTTGGAAATTCCAACACTGGATGGTTGAATAATCCAGTCTCCTCGTCCTTTTAAAGTCCAATGCCTCGATCTGCGGGTCTACTTCGCCGTCTTCATATTCTGGTCTAAGAAACCCCGTTGTAATGCTCCTGCTTTCATTTAGCACTTGTTCGCCTCTCCGCGCAACATCTAGCAGGTCGTGCAAGTTTCTGACGTCGGCATTAAAGAGCACCAATTTCAGACTACTGTTGACGTTCCGCTTTACTATGTCAATCAGTAAAGGCTCTGCCATGGGCTCCCTAAACCACGCATTTAGCCCTATCATATCAATGTGGAACACGTCATAGGATTCATTAGTCTTCTGTTTGCGCATTGAGATCTGATCTCCATCATGATCTCATGGTCGCTCTTCATAGTACCGAACTCTCTTTTTAATGAATAGCACAAAAATGCTTTGCTTCGTAAACAACCAGTACCACTATTCGGCCCGCCCAGAAGGGAATAGGTGGAAAGTAGCCATTATTTGGTCGTCACAGCATTGTGTACGCTAACACAGGGTGTCTAACTTAAACAGGAAATCCGAAACGCTCCCAGTACCACCGAACGATATTTTCCACTCCTGGGGTTTCACTACTATGCTGCTCGGAGCAGGGTTCATTGGGGTTACAGCCGCTGCAATTGGATTACGATCCGTTCTACTCGCGTTCCTGTTAAAATTCAACGATTGTTGAGCAGACTCGAGAGCTGCGATGAGCTGGTCCATGTTGTTTCCGATCGTCCCCATCTCCTTCCGCATTTTTTCCTGCGAGGTCCGGAAAAGTTGGTGTAGCACTTCCACCCATGAGTCTCCACGAGGAGCTTCGGCCCGGATCCCTGGGGTATGCGCCCTACCGATTGCAGCTCCTCCAAAATTCCCTTGATTTAATGGCAAAGCACTAGCTCCGTCCGGTGCGTATGTCGACAAATTGGTCTCCCCAAAGGCCCCGAGGTATTATGCGTGTTTATTAGGGGCGCGTTAAGATTGCTGTTGCTTCCCGGTCTATCCATTTTTCGTGCTGGTCATTTTGGTCCGAGCTTGCATTCGTCCCCGCTGGACCTCCATCTCGGCTACCTACTGCTGTGTCCATCACCAGGGTACGGTTGGCCTTCGAAAAAGCCCCCCTGTTATTGCTACCCCGGTGCTGGTTCCCTCTAAAATTGCCTCCGCTCTCAAACGGAGTGTTCCTTCGCCCAAACGATTGGTCATGCGACATTATAATAAAAAAAAAATTGTGTAAATTGCTAAACTTTTGCATTGGTGTTATATATATAAAAAAAAAACTTCTATCTAAAGCAAAACGTAAGGCAGTTAGGGGTTAAAGAAAAAGGCCAGAATTCACCTCCCCATTACCGGCGATTTTCTTGAAAAAAAAAGGAAAATTTATGTGCGAGGAAAAAAAAATTTGCGAGGATACAATCAATATTAATTCGATAATCGTATCGAACAAAAAAAATTTTAAAGCTGGAAGTAAAGTGGTTATTGAAATATACGTGTTATATAATCAATAAAAAACAGTATAGGTTTCGCAAACCTACTTGTGTATTTAGATGTTTTTGGGAATGCTGATATCCCATCATTAGAAGGAACTGGTATATAGGCAAAAAAAAATTGTTAAAAAAAAAAATTCACTCATACTTGTCGCTAGTGCTCCCAACCGCAGTGCAAGGGGGGTCTTAGGGACCCACCTCTGAGACTGGTTGGGGCCACTAGGGTCAGTTCCAGACACACACAGTATGGTCCCATCACACCCAGCCGCAACGCAAAAGCGATCTCCAGGGGCTCACCTCTGGGACTGGCTGGGGGTGTTGGGGCTTCCATCCATTCAAACTGGACACCCCTACTGCCTCCGCCGCAATGGATGGAGCGGTTTCAAAAGCCTCTCCCCAGACTGGTGGGACAGGAAAGGGTGCCGCTTTGAATCCCAGCTCAACCCGTCGCAATGCAGGTGGTATTCAGTACTACCACCTGGGACGTGGGCTAAGCTGGGGTCCTTGTAACACACACACACTCATACCAGACAACACAAGTTCAGCAAAAGAGAATTGAAAAAAAAAATTATAAAATTTAACGAAAAAAACAAACCCAATTAACGGACACATATTTTAAAGCAGAGCCGACTAACGGACAACATCCGGGAAAACAAAAACCCCAAATCTATATAAAAAAATTAAGTGCGTGCAGCACTGCCTCACCGGGTGAATACAAAATCCGGAGGACACGACGTTCAGTCTCGTGGATCCCTCAGTTACCGGCGACGATGATTACTCCGGACACCCTGATCCGTCCAACCATCCCACCGCAACGCAGGGGCAGTCTTCAGGGGCTTACCCCTGGGACTTGTGGGATGGTCAACTTCACAAGTTGATCTGGAATGACCCTCGCGACCAGCGCCTCATGAACCACGTAGGGCACCATCTGTTATGGCGCCCTCAGCAACTGTAATCCCGACAGTGCCTCGGACACCACAACGTTGGGCGCCATCTGTTATGGAAATGCATCTACAGTGGAGCAGCAAGGAAGGTAGTCGGCATGATATTGTGGTGCACTGTGGCTAGTCATGTCGGCTGGGCTGGGTTCTTGCCAGCCTTGCTGTCCTGCGCCATAAACAGAAAAATTCCTATCATGCCTTAAAAAATGGTCAAAAGCGCAGAACTAATTCAAAACGCTCAAGTGGACTAAAAATAACATCCGGTAGAACTTGATGTCACGGACAGACCGTTAAACATTCGAAATGTAAAAAAAAATCAGCTGAAACTAAACCGTCAGAATCAAATTGAAATTCAAAACTAAAACCGGGAAATTAAACTGGAAGCTAACCGTCCAAATTTTATTTTTTTTAAATTCAAAATCGCAACCGCAAATATTGCCAAAACAAGCTAAGAAATTTAAACGAGAATTTGAAATTAACTGAAACTGAATAACGAATCCGAAATCAAATTTAACTCAAACTAAAATCAAAAATAACAGGCAAAATTTGAAATGAACTGAAAACAAAAAAACTAAAATTAAAATTTAACGATGAAAGAAAAAAAAACTGATTTCCAAAACTAATTTGACGAACCGGAAACGACCGGTTACTATGCTGAAATAAAATTTAAAAAAGCCGAAAAGGGGAGAAAAAACAAAAAAAATAAAAAGGCCAAATATACATAGGTGGCGACGCAGGTGTTGTTGCGACGCCCGGTGCTTAGCCCACCCTCACATCCATGGCCACCGACGCACCTATATTTCGGTGGCCCCTTACCTGTATTAACCTATGCCTTCCAAATAAACAAGATGGTCAGCATTCCCATTATTAAAAAGCTTTTATTTAAAATTCATTATAAAAATCATTTCAGAAAAAAAAAAACTTATTTGAAAAGTAACAGTATATAGATTTACCTAATACCTGGTAACACTCAGAAGATTAAAGCTAAGTATTGGTCAGTCTTCTGAAATCAAAATCAAAAGAGAAAAAAAAAATTGGTTCATCATGGATAGTTAACTGGGTTCTATCTCTTCTTAACTTATTGGTTAGTGACGATAAAGGTTTGATCTATGAAAATTGTTTTAATCTGTTTTGATATTGATTTTGTAGGACAATATTCCTCACAAACAATGTTGCTAAACTTGTTCTATAAACTTACTTACGATATCATAAAGAAAACCCTAAGGCATAGAAAATTTCTCAAATTTTGTGTGTTACAACAGGTAGGATGTAGTGAAGTGTTTTGGTTATTTTATAACCTTACCCTTCGTTCATTCTATTCTGTCTTACCCTATATTTTGCAAAATTTTTGCGCATAAACGTACATACGAAACTAACACGCCTAAGGATGTGTATTACAAATAGTAAATACGCCGCAAGTCTGTTAAAGGCATACTAGGTGCACTAATGGAAAATTCAGATTTTTCAACAAAAGAAAACCAAACGATTTTAACTGGCTTACTGCGTTTATTCTATTTACTTTTACTATGTACTCATTTGTTTTGTTGCGACGTTCAAAAAAAACAAGTAAGGACAGGACTGTCTTCGGCTGTGCCGAAGACTTCATACCTTTCATGAATGGGGCTGAACAATAATTTTATCCCATTCGTAATATCCAAATAATCGGCTTAATAAGATATGAAATATATAGTAAACAGATGTACATACCTATGCAATTTTTAAGATAAATATAAACTAAACTATATTGACAAAGCTAAAAAAACTTAAGGAAAAAAATTTTATTTGAACAATTAGTTGAAAGGGAGAAAAACTAAATTGCGTTAAACCTGGCTGTGAGACAGCCATGGCTTAATCGACTAACCTCATTGTTCTGATAATTTCGATGCGTCTGTCATGCTGTAATAATGATTTAAATTGTATTAATAACAGCCAGGAGCATATAAAAATATTCCATCATGGTCACTGTAAGGCGTTTCATAAGTTATCGCCTTCACACTGTCCGGAGATAAACTGGTCAGTAACCAATCAATAACAGTTTGTTGCTTCGTAGTGGCAAGATTTTCCAAAAGTGAATGCAGTCCCAGCTGCTCCAATTTCCTGCCAAGTATATCGTTTGACGAATTTCGACAAATGTTAAAGTCTCCTACAAGAACAATTTTTTTCTAAATTTTCATTGAAGAGCTCCTTAGTATCCTCTTCCAGCATTCTTCTAAATATCGGCAATGAGAATGACGGATTTCGGTATACTAACGCAATTGCTATATTTGCCTTTGATTTCGCCAAAAACTCGATTTTTAAGATAAATATAAAATAAAAAATAGGTAGGTTCTTTGTGTGAGGATGCAAAGCTTCACGTTTTTTGTGGTCTGCATGTAAAAACTATGACTACGAATCACGTACTTCAAAAATATATGACGTAAAAGTAACTATTTGATGAAATTTGATGAATTTTGAAGCTTCTAGCCGTAAAAAAGGGGCAAAAATGACAGTTTATATGAAGTATATAATATATATACCACCGATCTCTATGATTTTTTCAGACAACAATATATGCTATATAAGTAAGCATTTTGTGAAATTGGAAAGCTTCTAGCTGTTAAAACGGGGCAGAAATTGCTCAAAGTTTCCTATCTGAACAATCGGTTGTATGAGATATATACTATGTATACCACCGATCTCAATGATTTTTTTCAGACATCAATATATGCTATACACGTAAGCATTTGGTGAAATTTGAAGCTTCTAGCTGTTAAAATGGGGCCGAAATCGCAAACAAAATATATATATACTATATATATGTGGTTATGTTAAAACACGACTTTACTGTTCTAAGTTCACTTCTTTATTCATCTTCACTACAATTTTATAATTTAGTTTAGTCATTGCGAAATACGGTGGAATGTAAACAATACAAATGTCAAAATTTACAGTGTTGAATAACTATTACGAAAGTTGCTATTATACGTGTGTTGGAGAACGTAATTTTGCAGATATGCTTACGTAGCAGGATTTAATGATTTAAAACGTAGGCTGATACGCCACATTACCCCCTCTTAGGAACCAGGTAGGGTTGCGGTGAAAGCAGGTTTAAGTCTGTCGATCGATACCTTTGTTTCGTTGTTATTAAATTGTATAACGTAGTATTTGGAAGTTCGCATTAACACGTTGTAAGGACCTTTGTACGGGGCTGTGAGCGATGGCCGTACAGAGTCATCTCTAACAAATACTTGCGCACAAGACTTCAATTCTGGATGAACGAAAACTTTGGGAGATGCATGCCAGTATGTGTCAACTGGGCGAATGTCTTGCATAGCTCGTCTAAAATCAATTATGAAATCATGTTCATCGGTCGAAGGTTTGTTGTCGATAAAAAATTCCGCCGGTAGGCGAAGATTCGTGCCATAAACTAGTTCCGAAGGTGTTGCCATTAAGTCGTCTTTAAACGCGGATCGAAGACCAAGTAATATTAACGGTAAATGCTTTGTCCACTGGTCAACACCATGACAGAGGATGGCAGATTTTAGAGTGCGGTGCCATCGTTCCACCATGCCATTGGCTTGTGGGTGATAGGACGTCGTTCGCAAATGGCTAACTCCTAAGCGCTGAAGAAGTTGTCGAAAAAGTGCACACTCAAATTGCCGACCACGATCGGTGGTAATTGACGTAGGAACTCCGAAACGAGATATCCACTCTCTTACTAAGGCGGTGGCCACAAACGGTGCGGTAATATCGGGGAGTGCAATCGCGTCTGGCCACCTTGTGAAGCGATCAATTATTGTAACACAGTACCGATTTCCATCCGAAAGCGGAAACGGCCCTACAATGTCGATATGAAGGTGAGCAAATCTTTCGTTGGGTATGGCTCGTCGTTGCAGCTGCGTTCTATTGTGGCGAAAGACTTTATTTCGTTGACAATCTATATAACTTCGAGCGAATTCCATGCTATCTCGTTGTACTGACGGCCAAACGAATCTTTCTGTCACAAGCCGGGCTGTGGCTCTTATTCCGGGATGTGCGAGACCGTGTATCGATTGCAGAACACTGGGGCGAAATTTTTTGGTGATGAACGGTCGTACTTTCCCAGTTGAACAGTCACAGTAAATTTTATGTTCACTAGAGGGAATAGAAAGCAAAGTAAATTTAAGTGAGTTAGCAGTGTTACCTTTCAAGAGTGATTGGAACTCTGAATCGGTTTTTTGATCTGCAGCTAGTTTCTTGTAATCTATCGGCTGGTGTGTAATCGACTCAATACGAGACATCAAATCTGCTACTGCGTTATTTTCACCATTTACGTGCCGAATGTTTGTCGTAATTTGGGCAATAAAATCAAGTTGTCTTACTTGCCGGTCAGACGCTTTGTCTAGTCGTTGTTTGGACGCGAAGATCAGGGGTTTATGATCCGTGTATATGTCACAATTTCTGCCCTCGACCATGTACCTGAAGTGACGCAAAGCTAAATAAATGGCGGTTAGCTCCCGGTCGTAAGTACTGTAGCGCTGTTCCGATTTTGAAAACTTCCTCGAAAAAAAAACCAAGTGGTTGGATCTTATCATTTACGACTTGATTGAGTACTGCACCAGCAGCTAAGTTAGATGCGTCGACCCAAAGTGATAGCTCGGCGTTCGGAAGTGGATGTGCGAGCATAGCAACATCAGCTTACTCTCTTTTACAGGACTCAAAGCAGCGCACGGTATGGAGAGCACTGAATCGCCGTGTGAAAATCACTTCACAAAACTGATAAAATCTCGGGTATATGCTTATCCCAATCGGTATGGTCTGGTTTATTCTTCAGGAAAATTCTAATCTCAGAAACAATTTCTCTATTAACGCGTTCGGATGCGTTCGTTTGAGGAGAATATAACCCCGTCTTCGCTTGCGTCATCCCGTAATTTACTAAAAATTGGTTCATTTTCTTCGAGATAAACTGTTTACCATTGTCGCTATGAATAAACTCAGGGAACCCTACAGCTGGAAAAATTCCTGAGGCGAAGTAATTTATAACACTAACAGTTGTGCATGGGCTTTAGCCAAACATATTTTGAAAGATGGTCCAATACTATAAAAAGAAATTGATTTCGCCGCTTGGATCTCGGACAAGGCCCTAGAAAATCGCAATATAATCGCTGAAATGGCCTTTTGGATGCAAAGGTACTCCCTATAGGTGGTCTCGACTGTTGATTAGTGGGTTTTACAGCTTTACAGGTGTCAGAACGCTGGACGTAGTCCCTGACGTCCTTAACCTGCTGTGGCCAGAAGTAATTTTGTCTGACACGTTCTAAGGTTTTCTGCTACCCGCCATGGTAACTCCGGTTGGCATCATGTGCTAATCTCACGGCTTCCTCCGTCAACCCTTTCGGCAACCACAAACGCCATAGCGAATCTTCTTCCCCTTCCACCCCTTACGAAATTTAACTCTCTTGAAAATTACCCCATCCACCACTCGTAAGTCCGGAAGCGACTCCCCGTTTTCGGTGGCGGTCCTAATCAAATCTATATATTCGTTGCTGCTAAATTCGGGAGAGACGAAATCTAGTCCTTTTGCGTCATCAACCACTTGAGGCTGGAGTGGTCCCTGATAATCCGAAACGGTAATCCTTCCACATAGGGTCGGAAGCGCTTCACGCTGACTATTTCGGCGAGACATTCCAGCTCAGTTACTGTATAATTGCGTTGAGCCTTATTCAGCTTTTTCGAAACAAGCGCGATTGGATACTCAGCGCCCTCATCATCGACCTGGAACAGCACCCCACCAACACCTATTTTGGAAGCGTCGCATTGGATTACAAACTCTTTGGAAAAATCGGGTTGGGCCAAGACAGGAGCGGAACTCAAGGCTACCTTAAGTTTTTCGAAGGCCTCTTTAACTTCAGGGGTAAGCTTGAATGGTCCTGGTGATTTACGAAGAAAATCCCTTAGGGGATCTGCTAGGTCAGCGAAATTCGTGATGAACGCCCTATACCAGTTTGCCATGCCAACGAACGTACGCACCCGGCGAGGAGATTTCGGAATTGGGAAATTCTTAACAGCTTCTATTTTCCCTGGGTCTACCTTTAAACACCCGCTACCTTTCATGTGATCCTCGAAATTCGCGCTGCATACCATTAGATCATCCAAGTAAATGAAAACATTCTCCCTCAAGCGCGATGGAATTACCTTATCCATGAGTCTGCTCATTGTCTGCGGTCCATTGCATAGGCCGAAAGGCATCACTTTGGAATGATACAGGGGTTTCCCCGGGACTGCAAACTCCGTCTTCTCCTAGGATGATTCCGTCAATTTAATTTGGAAGAACGCGTCCTTTAGGTCAATGCCGTTGATATAATGCATGTCCTTCAATCTTCTCAACAGGCCGTTGGTATGCGGCAATGGGTACGAGTCCTTCTTAGTGACCTCGTCGACCTTCCTGGAGTCAATGCATATCCGGACCTTCCCAGGTTTTCTAACTAACACCACCGGGCTACACCACGGCGAGGTCGATTCCTCGGTCACTCCCATTTCAAGCAACCTGTCTATTTCCCTAAACGCTTCGGCTTGCCTTGGTGGCGAAAGAGGGAAATGCTTGCTTTTGATCGGAACCCGTATCAATATGGTGTTCGACAAACACAGCTGCCCCAAAGCTAACTTCTCAAATGACGGAAACATCTCTATCACCTTCTGCAATTCGGTCTTCTGCGTTTTTGTCAAATCGGGGAAATTATGTTCTTGATCCAGAAGTCGACTCCGAAGTAGGCTTTTTGAAGTACCGAAGGTACAAGATAAAAACGAATAGTCTTGGTACTATTTTTGAAAGTTACTGGTAACGAAATCGATCCTAATATTTTTTGTTTGTTACCACCCGCTGTATATACGAAAGCCTGTAGTGGGTGATACTTCAGACCATTTGATTTTAGAAATTCTTCACAATCTTTCCCCAAATGGGGGTGCTGCGTCTTCCACAATTTGTTCCCGAGGCAGCTGCTTAACGGGCTGTGCACAATGGAGCGCACTTATTCATACTAAAACAGCTTTCACAGCACAATTTCCTACTTGCATTTCAGCTATGAATTCTCTTGTGTATCAGCTATTTTGTCCAGCTGTGGGTTTTTCTTTTACCAAAATGACTTTATTGTGTATATTCACACCTTTATTGGATTTAAAAAAATTTCTTCTGGCCTAGAACCTGCAAGCTGCTGCGGCGCTTCTATTTTTCGGTGAACGAAAGCAAACAAACTGCCGTTTTTCCAAGCACGACACACATACACTCCAGTGTAAAGAAAATTGGAAAAATCTGTAGAGGCGCAGAAATGCAAGGTTACTCAAATAAGATGAAAGCACGCACCAATCTTGGTAATCTGTGTTACTGCAACCGAATTTTTTTTTTTTTTTTACTAGAAAATTTCCTGCCGAGACCTTTGCACGCGTTACTGTATTGTTTTATATAAAATTCCTTTTTAAAACGTTTTATTTTCTTTTTTTGCGACCACAACGGGCGACGACGTTCACTTTTTCTTCTTCCAAAAAAACCAACTCACGCCGACGCGGGCCATCCACTTAATGTTCTTTCAAAAAATCTCCACCACGCAGGCTTGTCGTTAGCAAGAAAAAATTCCGTTCCATTATAGGGATGGAAAAACGCAGTTATCTAACTGTGGTGGCTATTATCGACTAGTTCACCAATCCGGTTGGCTCATCGTTACAGCGTTAACACATACCGTGTTCAGACGGCCAATATCTTCGTGCTGATGTTTGGCGGAAAGAATGTACAACTTGCAAGTCTTGTGTGTTGTGGGAAATTTATGCGCTAACATTGATCACCACGCAGTAAATGGTTGCCAATGTGTTGGTTACATTTTGCGCTTGCCATCTCCGTTTGGCAATCTCTATGCTAGCACAATGACAGGAACACAAGTCAGCTGATGAGAAGAGCCACCTAGACAATTGAACCATGTGATATTGAAATATTGTCAATGTCATTGGAATTTTTGGCGATGCCACTAGTATGAAAGAAAAAAATCGTTTTAACCACTCCAGGCACACATGAGTGAGGTGAATCCTGACCTTTTCACCTATTACTAGCCAACTAGTACGTTCCAAGGGTGAATCTCGCAAGTGGGCCAAAACACGGTACAGAAATGCATGTTATACTAAAGTACGCCCCCACAAGGTGGCTTTCTAGACAAGCAATCATAGATAGAATTCTTGAGCAATGGGATGCCCTCAAGTATTACATTAATGTTTACGTATTTCAAAATAAAAGCAGTAATCGAAATATTAATCTTATATATGAAATTTTTCAAAGTCCCATTTCTAAAGTGTATTTTACATTTCTTTCTTCGTGTTGTCCAAGTGAGCTATCCTTATCAGGGCAGCTACCACCTAACCTATCCTATCCTATAGAATAGTTCAACGCATATTGTCGTTTCCACATTCATCCACAAATGTAGAAAAGATATTTTCTATACAAAATTTAATTAAAACTAAGTGCAGAGATAGACTTCAAATAAACACAGTTTCGAATTTAATAAAAACTAAAGGCTTGATGAAATCAGCTAACAGTAGTCGTCATAATATACTTACCAAAAAAAGCGTTTTGTCAACTGAGGTATTTAAAGAACTCAAAGAAGAAGAACCTTTAATGTAGTGATTGAAACAAAATTGTGTCTACCCAATCTGGCCTTTCTACTTCCAAACGGCGTGCTTTGAAAGCAGGCTTACAAAGAAGCGATGCTGTTTCCTGAATCAGAGCATGTGATACCGTTTCTGTGAATGTAGGTTTTGGGTTTGCGTATGTCGCTCGCTCCGTTTCAATATCCCGTATTCCATTAATAAAGCTCTGGATTTTTACCCTTTCTGTGCATTCCACGGGTGTGTCCGCATTCGCTAAATGTGCCAGCTTTTCAACATCCGACGCAAACTCTTGCAATGTTCCATCAGGCCACTGGAAGCGGTTCAGTAACTCCATTTGTTATATCTGTTTCCTATGCCCGCTTCCGTAACGTCTCTCGACAGCGGCCATCAAAGCTTCATAACTGTTCCGTTCTTACTCTGGAATAGTCTGTAAGATTTCAGCTGCAGGCCCTTTCAATGGCAGGAACAGTGCAGCAACATTATCTTCAGCATTCCAGTTGTTCACTGCTGATGTCTTCTCAAATTGAAGCTTAAAGACCTGGAAAGGAACAGAGCCGTCGAAAGATGGAGTTTTACCTCCGGGTTGCTCGCTGGAAAAGCTGGGTGATTTAGTTGTAACTGCCCCAGACCTCCTTTTAACTCATCGAATTCTGCCTGAAATTGAGCCGTTTTTGCATCCTGCGCTTCCAGTTTTGATGATACCTGTTCCAAAATTTGTGCCGACATTTCAGATATACGTGGCTCTTGCGCTTTCAGTTGAGACGCCATATATGTCTTTTGGTCTTCCAGTTGAGCTCACATTTGCGACGTCATTTCTGAAATACGTGTCTCCTGTGCTTCCATCTTGGATGTTATACGGTTCTCCTGGGATTCTGGTTGTGTTTCAATCTTGGATGTTATACGTGTCTCCTGGGATTCCAGATGGGATACCATACACGTCTCTGTTCTTCCAGTTGAAATGACATATTTGTCTTCTGTTCTGCCAGTTGAGATAACACTGTCGATGTTTGAGCAGATATTGCAGCCAAAATCGTGTTCAAGTCTGTGCTCGTAACTGTCTGCTATGCTTCGCTTTTCTCTTCAATTTTTGTTGTTGATTCTTCCACACCAGGATAAAAGACATACTCGTCCACATTAATTCCTTCAAACTCCATTACTTCTCGTAACCGTGCTTGATGTTCGATCTTATTGCCGTTTGTGTTCAATCCACGGTTCTCCAACTCCTTTTTCAGTTGCTGGATCCTTAATTTAGTTAACTTTGCCATGTCCAAGGTGTATTCGAAGTCTCTCCTAATTTATTCAACAATTCCTCTTCTGACACCAATTGTAACGATTTTAGAGAAATTCCGCTTATTGTACACCTTCTACTAACGTTCGTATCGCTAAATTGTTTAATAGATAACTCCAATATTCAATAATGCAAAATGGTCTTTATTAGACTACTTTGAAAATACTTCACAATAACACTTATATTTCGCAACTGATAGCGTGCTTTAGTCAAACTGAATACGGACTACTCAGCTTCTGCTGCTTTTATACTCTCTGCCCAAATGTCTAGACGTTTCTTCTTCTAGAATCCTCTACCTGGTCACCAGCCATACGCGCGTTTATTTGTAGTGTGCAACCATATGCGTGTGTATATGTGAGCGAAGTAGTAGCTGATGATGACATGCGTTTGTGAGCATCTCCCTGCTGCTTGATGTATGTGTGTACATGATGATTAATTTTTAATTAACTAGTGTGACAGCTTGCTTTACTGTTGTTGTGGTTTTATTTACTTAGTATCAGATTAGTGATGTGAGTATCACTTAGTGTTACTAATATTCGTCACAATATCTATGTATGTATGTAAAATGCCAATGCGCTTTTAAGGCCGCGGCACAATGACATTTTTCACATTGGAAAGCTTATGCATTCCAATAACATCGCCACAATCAACTAAGATGTTGCGTTTGTAAATATGAAGGAACTTCAGACTTGGCAATTGAAGTTTATTACGCCTTGTCCATTCACATACAAAATTGCGCGAAACACTGTTATAAACATTCTCCCTATACAACAAAAATATTGCTAACGTATTTGGTGTCGTATTCGATTTTTATATTGCAGTTTTTAATTGCGAAATTTTTTTTGTTGGTTTTCGGTCTTCAATATTTAAATTATTCCAATTTCCGACCTCAAGTCCACGCATAAATAAAAAACCAAATATGATTTTAATAATCGGGGATTGCCCATATTGCTTTTTTTAAATGTATGAAAACATTTATTTGAAGCAATTTTTTTTAATTTTATAATTTATTTAATAATTTGGGAAAAATTTAAACAACGTGACATCAGGACGGACAAGGCGACAGCTGTTTCGATTATACCTTGTAAATCTCTTCAAAGCCTTTTCTCCCGGGAGTGGGAGTCGAACTCGCACTCCTACGATAGTTGAAATGGTTATAAACGCATTCAGCTACGTCATGCCTTAGTTGTTGTAAAGTTTTTCCCAATTGCTTTCTTTTTGCATATTTTAATTTTTACATATTGCATACTTCGTATGCAATTATGTGTTAAAGCTATGCTTGGTACGGCGGTTTTCAAAGAAACTTTGGTTTTGTTGCTGTTTTTGTTCTATTTATAGAACTACAACGAATTAACCAATTTTGTCTGTTTGTATGATTTTAATAATCGGGGATTGCCCATATTGCTTTTTTTAAATGTATGAAAACATTTATTTGAAGCAATTTTTTTTTAATTTTATAATTTATTTAATAATTTGGGAAAAATTTAAACAACGTGACATCAGGACGGACAAGGCGACAGCTGTTTCGATTATACCTTGTAAATCTCTTCAAAGCCTTTTCTCCCGGGAGTGGGAGTCGAACTCGCACTCCTACGATAGTTGAAATGGTTATAAACGCATTCAGCTACGTCATGCCTTAGTTGTTGTAAAGTTTTTCCCAATTGCCTTCTTTTTGCATATTTTAATCTTTTACACATTGCATACTTCGTATGCAATTATGTGTTAAAGCTATGCTTGGTACGGCGGTTTTCAAAGAAACTTTGGTTTTGTTGCTGTTTTTGTTTTATTTATAGAACTACAACGAATTAACCAATTTTGTCTGTTTGTATGATTTTAATAATCGGGGATTGTCTATATTGCTTTTTTTAAATGTATGAAAACATTTATTTGAAGCAATTTTTTTTAATTTTATAATTTATTTAATAATTTGGGAAAAATTTAAACAACGTGACATCAGGACGGACAAGGCGACAGCTGTTTCGATTATACCTTGTAAATCTCTTCAAAGCCTTTTCTCCCGGGAGTGGGAGTCGAACTCGCACTCCTACGATAGTTGAAATGGTTATAAACGCATTCAGCTACGTCATGCCTTAGTTGTTGTAAAGTTTTTCCCAATTGCCTTCTTTTTGCATATTTTAATCTTTTACACATTACATACTTCGTATGCAATTATGTGTTAAAGCTATGCTTGGTACGGCGGTTTTCAAAGAAACTTATTAAATAAATTATAAAATTAAAAAAAAATTGCTTCAAATAAATGTTTTCAAAAGCAATATGGGCAATCCCCGATTATTAAAATCATACAAACAGAAAAAATTGGTTAATTCGTTGTAGTTCTATAAATAGAACAAAAACAGCAACAAAACCAAAGTTTCTTTGAAAACCGCCGTACCAAGCATAGCTTTAACACATAATTGCATACGAAGTATGCAATGTGTAAAAGATTAAAATATGCAAAAAGAAGGCAATTGGGAAAAACTTTACAACAACTAAGGCATGACGTAGCTGAATGCGTTTATAACCATTTCAACTATCGTAGGAGTGCGAGTTCGACTCCCACTCCCGGGAGAAAAGGCTTTGAAGAGATTTACAAGGTATAATCGAAACAGCTGTCGCCTTGTCCGTCCTGATGTCACGTTGTTTAAATTTTTCCCAAATTATTAAATAAATTATAAAATTAAAAAAAATTGCTTCAAATAAATGTTTTCATACATTTAAAAAAAGCAATATGGGCAATCCCCGATTATTAAAATCATACAAACAGACAAAATTGGTTAATTCGTTGTAGTTCTATAAATAGAACAAAAACAGCAACAAAACCAAAGTTTCTTTGAAAACCGCCGTACCAAGCATAGCTTTAACACATAATTGCATACGAAGTATGCAATGTGTAAAAGATTAAGATATGCAAAAAGAAGGCAATTGGGAAAAACTTTACAACAACTAAGGCATGACGTAGCTAAATGCGTTTATAACCATTTCAACTATCGTAGGAGTGCGAGCTCGACTCCCACTCCCGGGAGAAAAGGCTTTGAAGAGATTTACAAGGTATAATCGAAACAGCTGTCGCCTTGTCCGTCCTGATGTCACGTTGTTTAAATTTTTCCCAAATTATTAAATAAATTATAAAATTAAAAAAAATAGCTTCAAATAAATGTTTTCATACATTTAAAAAAAGCAATATGGGCAACCCCGATTATTAAAATCATACAAACAGACAAAATTGGTTAATTCGTTGTAGTTCTATAAATAGAACAAAAACAGCAACAAAACCAAAGTTTCTTTGAAAACCGCCGTACCAAGCATGGCTTTAACACATAATTGCATACGAAGTATGCAATGTGTAAAAGATTAAAATATGCAAAAAGAAGGCAATTGGGAAAAACTTTACAACAACTAAGGCATGACGTAGCTGAATGCGTTTATAATCATTTCAACTATCGTAGGAGTGCGAGTTCGACTCCCACTCCCGGGAGAAAAGGCTTTGAAGAGATTTACAAGGTATAATCGAAACAGCTGTCGCCTTGTCCGTCCTGATGTCACGTTGTTTAAATTTTTCCCAAATTATTAAATAAATTATAAAAAACCAAATATTTTATCTGTTTCAATAAATATATTTGTTAATAGTTGATCGATATTTCGAACTCAATCTGAGGTCATATTCAGGAGTAAAAAGATATTAAAAACAATAAAAACTTCAAAAAGTGCATTTTTCATACATCACCATAACACAACTCACACTCTTGCTGTGCCTGATCGACTAATTTTAAAAAGATTACATAGGAAACGAATATAAACAACATAATGTAAACAAATTAAATACCGTAAGTATAAAAAAATTTTGAAAAAACTACCATGTACGAATTTCAGCAACAGTAAGTTCCGCTCAGCATACATATATCAGATACAGGTAAACTGTTGTTGTCTAACATTCTAATACAAATATTGGTGGGGCATTAAACTGACAAATTACTCACAAAGAGCTTTTTTGTTTCTGCTTATTAGCTGCCTATAGGCCGGAACACAATTTTCCGTGTCCGTTTTAAAATTTATCCGTTTGTCGCTCTGTATACTGATAATATGAAGCATTTCAAATATATATCTCTTATTATATTGTTTCTCTTGTTGCAAAATTCTCACATCGTCTAAATCTGGACAATATCCCGTAGCGATACAAGATGTGTTAAGGCTGTTTTGTTTGTCTTTCAAATTATTCCTGTTTTTTATATTCGACTTATGTCTGGAAATCCTAGTCTTAAGCTTAGATTTAGTTGTCACCATTGCATTTAATGTGGTATATTACGTTGGATTTCTCGTATTTTTCAATCCTGCTTTTCGTGTTGCTGTATATATGTCGTAGAGTGTTGTAGTACGTAAAAGCTATTTGGAACTTGTCCCGGTCATACATATTAGAAGTTCTCATTCCATTGGACAAGCCTGGAATGTATGTTACTGTCTTGAATATTTTCCTGGCATCCTGTCTGATCTCTGTAATATTCGCTTTAGCGTAAAAATCTCTTATGTAGCTATTGATTAGAGATGGCGGAAAATCGTTGTCTGTTAATATTTGCTTGATCAGCGCAACATTTTCTTCATGGTAACATGCGTCGCTAATAGAGGGAATTCTTCTAACAAAATTCTTTGCCTTGTTTACTATAATTCTTCTTTCATGTTTGGAATAAAAGTTTATTAATTTCCCAGATGCAGTGGGTTTTTTGTAGCATTAAAGTGTAAGTTTGTTGTTACGTCTTATTGCCATCGTATCTTACTTACTTACTTACTTAATTGACGCTTAACCGTCTAAACGGTTATGGCCGTCCATCAAGGCGCGCCAGTCGCTCCGCCAACCGGCGCCAATTGGTTACACCTAGGGAGTTTAAATCGTTTTCCACCTGGTTCTTCCAAAGGAGTGGGGGCCGCCCTCTACCTCTGTGTCCATAGGCGGGTTCCGATAGAAACACATTCTTGGCCGGAGCATCGTCTTTCATTCGCATAACATGGCCTAGCCAGCGCAGCCGCTTTGTTTTAATTCGCTGGACTATGCTGATGTCTGCGTATAGCTCGTACAGCTCATCATTAAATCTTCTTCGGTACTCGCCATCGCCAACGCGTAGAGGTCCATAAATCTTTCGAAGAAATTTTCTCTCGAACACTCCCAAATACGCTTCATCTGCTGTTGTCATGGTCCATTCTTCTGCCCCATATAGCAGGACCGAGAGAGGACTTTACTTTTCAATTGCCTACCTAGTCCAAAGTAGCATTTATTGGCAAGATTGATTCTTCGCTGGATTTCAGTGCTGATTTTGTTGTTAGTGTTGATGCTGGTTCCCAAATAAATGAAGTCTTTTACTATTTCGAAATTATGGCCGCCAACAATAGCGTGGTTGCCAAGACGCGTATGCGCTGACTCTTTGCTCGATGACAGCAGGTACTTCGTTTTGTCCTCATTCACCATCAAATCCATCTTTACCGCTTCAGTGTGGGTGGTTAGGGCGATGATATCAATGTCATCAGCATATGCCAGTAATTGCACGCTTTTATAATATATTGTTTCAGTGCGGCTAAGTTCTGCAGCTAGTATAATTTTCTCCAGCATCAAATTAAAGAAATCGCACGATAGGGGGTCACCCTGTCTGAAACCTCGTTTAGTTTCGAACGGCTCGGAGAGGTACTTCCCAATTCTGACTGAGCTCATGGTGTTGCTCAACGTCATTTTGCACAGCCGTATAAGTTTTGCGGGGAAACCAAATTCAGACGTAGCGGCATATAGGCAGCTCCTTTTCGTGCTGTCGAAGGCGGCTTTAAAGTCAACGAAGAGGTGATGTGTGTCGATTCTCTTTTCACGGGGTTTTTCCAAGATTTGGCGCATTGTGAAAATCTGGTCGACGGTAGATTTACCAGGTCTGAAGCCGCACTGATAAGGCCCAATCAGCCGGCTCACGGTGGGCTTCAATCTTTCGCACAATACACTTGAAAGGACCTTATATGCGTAATTAAGAAGGCTGATTCCACGATAGTTGGTGCATTTTGCAATATCCCCCTCCTTGGGGACTGGGCAAAGAACACTTAGATTGCAACCATCGGGCATGCACTCATCCGCCCATATTTTACTAAAAACTGCTGCATGCGCCTTACCAACTCCTCGCCGCCGTACTTGAATAGTTCCGCAGGCAATCCATCAGCGCCTACGGTCTTGTTGTTTTTCAATCTGGTTATTGCTATTCATAATCGGGCGGGGGACATATATTCCGTCATCATCGATTTCGGGATCGTGTTCTTCATCTCTGCGCTGTGAATTGCTGCCTCCATTTAGGAGAGCGGAGAAGTATCCCCTCCATAATCTAAGCACTCTCTGGACATCAGTTACAAGGTCGCCGTTTTCGTTCTTATAGGAGTTTGCCCCGGTCTTAAAACCTTCCGTCTGTCGCCGTATTTTTTGGTAAAATTTTCGGGCGATATTCCTGGTGGCTAGCAGCTTCTGCTTTTTTCTTCCTGAAAAGGCGTCTCGCTTCCCTTTTCAACTCACGATAGCGTTCACATACTCCTCTTGTCGCGCTCGCTTTTAACGTAGTCCTGTAGGCAGAGTCTTTTCTTTCGGTTGCAACGTGGCATTCTTCATCATACCAGTTGTTTTTTCTTGGTCGCCGGTAACCAATTTTTTCCTCGGCAGCAGTACGACGTGCTTTGGAGATATGCTCCCACTGCTCCTGTATTCCTTCAGGATGAGTTGTGCTCTCAGAGAGCAGGTGTGAGAGTCGAGTTGCGAAACCATTGGGAGTCTGTTGTGATTGAAGCTTTTCGACGTCTAGCTTTCCTTGTGTTTTTTGTTCCTTGGTTTTAGCCGCGTTGAGGCGGGTGCGTGTTTTGGCTGTAACGAGATAATGGTTCGAGTCGATGTTAGGTCCTCGGATCGTGCGCACATCTAAAACACTGGAGGCATGCCGTCCGTCTATAACAATGTGATCTATCTGATTGCGAGTATTTCGATCAGAAGGCAGCCATGTAGCTTGATGTATCTTTTTATACATGAACCTCGTGCTGGATATGACCATGTTTCGAGCACCGGAAAAGTCAATCAGCCTCAGTCCGTTAGGAGAAGTTTCATTGTGTAGGCTGAACTTTCCGACTGTAGGGCCAAGATTACCTTCTTTGCCCACCCTGGTGTTAAAATCGCCTAGCACGACTTTTATATCATGACGGGGGCAGCGCTCGTATGTGCGTTCTAATTGTTCATAAAAAGTGCCTTTCACCTCATCGTCTTTCTCCTTTGTCGCCGCATGCTTTTATTCGGATAACGGCGAGATGCTCGTCCACAGGCGTGAACGCCAGCACTTGGCGACAAAGTCCCCTCCCACCACGAATACGACGCCGAAACTGCGCTTATTCGTATGGCCACTCCAATAGATGTCACAATTTTTGATCTTCTTTATTCCTTGCTTCGTCCATCGCATTTCTTGGATGGCGGTGATGTCAGATTTTGCTTTGACGAGGACATCAACCAGCCGGGCATCTGCACGAATCCCATTCAGGGAGCGGACGTTCCAGGTGCATGCCCTCAATTCATTGTCCTTCAAACGTTTGCCATGGTCGTCATCAATAGAGAGTGTATTTATCCGAAGCTTGTTGTTATATTTCATTGGAGTATGGTTTTACGTGGCGGGTCCCAAGCCCAGCGCACAACCCGCTCAGCGGGGGTGAAAATATTAGTTGCACGTTTATATAGCGAGCCGGTTGCTCCAAGAGAGACGCCCGCTTACAGCCGCACCTAGAGGTGTACAGACGCTGCCGAGATCTCCCCCGGCTAGCCCTTAAACCGATTATGTCAGAGTGGCCTAGCCAGGTTGTCGCCTTCTCACATTAGCTCACCGCTAAACGGATGTTTAGCGGCTACCCAGAGGATACTTGGCCGCAAGTGACCGGCAGTAGTGAGCTGCTTGAACCGCATGCAAAGAATCGCTCTGGCCATTCCCAGGTGAATGGCGGTCAGAAGCTTTCCCCACTTTCGTGGACTTCTAAACACGGCTCCATCCTCCCATCCATCGCATCGTATTTAAGAATGGTAATTTTTCGTCAACTTCCATCTCTGACGTTAACTTTATGGACTTTATGTAGCTATTTAGAGTGGTCACCGTTTCTTGGACTTTGTCGGTTTTGACGATAGCAAATATATCATCCACATATTTCGTAAGCAAACGTGGTTAATGTGGAAAATCTTCAATGAATTTGTTCAGCAAATCCTCCATTACAATATCTGCAATGACTGGCGATGCTGGGGATCCCATAGGCATTCCATAGCGCTGTCCCTATATTTTATTTCTAAATTTAAAATACCTCCTGTCCTTTAAACAGAATCGTACTACCCCAAGAAAAAAGTCCTTCGTTAGCGAAGTGTGGGTTTTCATCAAATCCCACTTATTCTCGATAAGTTTCATCGCATGGTCTACTGGAACGCTAGAGAAAAGAGATACCACATCAAAAGAAACTAGACTTTCATCGTCAGAAATATATGTCTTTTCATTTTGTCTTTAAGCTCGATTGAGTATTTTATATTAAAAATTTAAGATTTTGTTATGCTCTTAAGTATGTTAGCAAGGTATTTACACATAATATATGATGGCGAATTAATTGACGGAGAGGGCTGTATACAAACCATCGGAGACAGAGAAAGGCAAGAAACCACATCAATACGCGATTACCTTAAAAGGCCAAATACCTATACGAGAGATCACGAGAGATGTTTTAGACACCCTACATTCAGCTAAAGAATTCCTCAGTAACAACAAACACCTACTGGTCCTCAATGCAGATAAAGGTAATGTTACATTGGTTTTGGAAAATCTGAAAATGAAATGAAGTTAGGGAAAATAGTTAATGACATCACGTCACACAGAGTTCTGAAAAGAGATCCCACCAACAAACTCCAAGAAACGAATAATGAATTTGTGGAAAAGATGTTTAAAAACAAAATGATTAGTCTGAAAGAAAAATACAGTCTGTTAAGCAAAACAGCTAATGCGCCGAGACTATATGGTCTACCGAAGATCCACATCGTATGTGTAAATACCTTGCTAACATACTTAAGAACATAACAAAATCTTAAATTTTCGATATAAAAGACTGAATCGAGTTTAAAGACAAAATCAAAAAGACATATATTTCTGACGATGCAAGTTTAGTTTCGTTTGATGTCGTATCTCTTTTCCCTAGCGCTCCAGTAGACCATGCGATGAAAATTATTGAGAATTAGTTGGATTTGGTAAAAAGCCACACTTCGTTAACGAAGGACTTATTTCCTGGGGTAGTACGATCCTATATAAAGGACAACAGGTATTTTAAATATAGAGACAAAATATACGAACAGCGCTATTGAATGCCTATGGGAAGGTTTTCCACATAAACCATGTTTGCTTACGAAATATGTGGATGACAAATTGCTATCGTCAAAACCGACAAAGTCCAAGAAACGGTGGCCTCTCTAAATAACTACATAAAGTCCGTAAAATTCACGGCAGAGATGGAAGTTGACGGAAAATTACCATTCTTATATACGATGGTAATAAGACATAACAACAAACTTACATTTAAATGGTACAAAAAACCCACTGCGTCTGGGAGATTAATAAACTTGTATTCCAAACATGAAATAAGAATTATAGTAAACACGGCAAAGAATTTTTTTATATCATGTTTCCACCAAATGCAAACTCCGTGTTTGCCTTCGAAGAGCGTGTTTAAGGGCAAACACGAGTCGAAATACTTGTCAAATTCCATACAAAAATCGAAACCCAAACCCATTTTTGAAAGAGCGTTTATGTCGGGTTTGCATACTTTTTATTATTAACTGGTGGCAATAATGTTCATTTATGTCAATTGTTTCTCTTTTGTTTTTACATTCTTCTCGAAGCCATGACAACATTTTTTGCGATTGTCAATGACAATGTCAAAAAGTTAAAAAATAACACCACAAATATTTATTTATTTATTTATTTAGAATGTATGCGTGTACATATAAGAATGAGTATTTTAGAGTACAATACAAAAGCGGAAATTCAAAAATTTTTAAACTTAGGTCTATTAAAATTCGCGAGTAACTTACAACATAAACGTAGTATTATAAATTCAAAACGGATTTAATATTAATATTATATTTGTAATATTAAAGTTAGAATTTGAAAAATTTATTAAAACGAAAAAGAAGGGAATGAAATATGTATAGAGCAAGTCAGATCGCAATCACTTTCACACTGTAGAAATAAAATAATTGTGAATTACCCTTCTGTAGTTACATCTACCCATAACAGTTTTGACATCTTCTGGAATTGAATTCCAGAGCCTAGCAGCATTAACGAAGAAAATCCGTGAAGAGGACAGGTATTTATATTTAGGGATAATCACAGTTTGATGCCTTCTGGATCTTGTTAGTATTAATTCAACGTAAAGGTATTCCGGAGCTTTATATTCTAAGGCTTATACATGAACGTACAATTTCTAGCAGCAAGATAGTCGGAAATAGTACACCCCAGAATTTTGGTCTTCAATGCAGTGATGTGATCATATCGCCTGAGTCCGTGGAAGTAACGCGTAACATTGTTAAACGCAACATCAATTTTGTGCGACGAAGCAGAATCTAGCTTGCTAGGGTAGAATTAGAATGATTGAAGAAATAAGTAAAGAGAATAAAAAAATGTGCAATGAAGTAAAGAAAAATGTTAATAGTGTTGAAGCCAAAGTGTCATACGCAGCGATAACAAAAAATGATGGACAAAAAAAAGAAGTGTTACCAGGCATTAGAAAGAATCATCCCCTAATTGTCAAGCCAAATAAAAAGCAAAATATAGAAATAACCAAAACTGACCTAAACTCGAATTTTGATCCTAAAGGGCTGCAAATAACTAATATAGTAACAAGGCAAAGCGGAGTTGTTATTGTTGAAAGCGAAAATGACCATGAGCGTGACAAAATAAAAAATGCCATTGAGAACAATCTGGGAAATAACTATGAGGTTAAGATTCCCAAAAAAGTGAAACCAGCAGTCATGGTGACTGGTATAAATTTTAAATATAGTGACGAGGAACTGGTGCAAAGAATTAAACGACAAAACATTTGTTTAAGTGAAACGGACATCAAAATTGTTAAGCAATATGAAGTGAAAAAGAACGCGAAAAACTATTATAATGCTGTGATAGAAATGAATGTTGAAGCGTTCGCAAATGTACTAGCTGGAGAGAGGCTTAATGTAGGTTGGGAACGTTGCCGAGTATATGATGCAGTGCAGGTATTGTGTTGTTTTAAATGCAAAGGCTTCAATCACAAAGCGGCTGACTGCAAGGAAAAGGAAGTATGCACAAAATGCTTGGGTGAGCATAAACATACACAATGCATAAAGGATGCAGTAAACAAGTGCATTAACTGCATACGTGCAAGCAAGGAGCTGAATCTAGGACTTGACGAAAACCATGATACTCTGGATAGAACTTGTCCCGTATACCAACAAAAGCTAGATGCAAGGAAAAGGAAAGTTGTTTATTATCAACCAAAGAAAATCCTTACAGCAGCGCAAAAGTCAAAATATTATTTAAATCGAGATAGCAATACATACAACTTGGAATGCATTTATCTTAATATTAGTAGTATCATAGCAAATAAAATCGAGCTGGAACGTCTTATTGAAATAAGAAGACCAAGTATTGTGTTATGTACGGAAACGTGTACAACAGAACATATCTTGGATTCTGAACTTAGTATTCCGACATACAAATGCATTCGTTGCGACTCTCAAAGTAGGCACACTGGCGGTGTTGTCATGTATGTGAATGAAAATATACAATTTAGCATAGTTTGTAATAAAGCTATCAACATGAATGTGTGGTGCATTATTGTAAAAATAAACAAATGCGCGTTAAAATGGAAAATCGGTGTACTATATCACTCACCAAGTAGCAGTGACTCCAGCTTTATTACTTATCTAAATGAAATCATCACTGAACATCTCAAGGAGGCGGATAATAATTTAATAATTGGTGATTTTAATATCAATGTAAATGTACCGTCAACATACTCAAACCAGCTAACAAGTTTATTTGCACAAATGGCAATGATACAAAGGATAAACTTCGACACAAGGATGACAGAGTACTCGTCTACAAGAATTGATTTGCTATTCAGTAACAATGATAAAGTTAAAGCAGTAAATATAGGTGAACATCGCATTTCTGACCATGAGACAATCCACTTCGAAGTGCCAACAACAAAGCTTTGTAAAATGAGAAGGTATGCTACTGTTACATGTTGGGAGTACTATAGTGCTGAAAATCTTTTAACTTTGCTACGAACATGCGATTTCAGCTTTATGTCAATTTCCGGAGTAGAAACTAAAACTAAAGCCCTAAACGAAGTTTTAACTGTGGCTATGCAAGCACTGACTTATATAAAGAGGACCCAAATACAGATAAGAAATAAGTGGTACGACCGAGAATTAACAAACCTGCATAAAAGAAAAATAGAATCTTATAAAACTGCTCGAAATACTGGATTTTGGGACGAATATAACGTCATTAAGAAAATATATAAAAGAACCATAATTTATAAAAAAAAGAAATACATGGAAATAGAGTAAATCATAACAATGGCGATATGAAACGTATGTGGAAGTGTCTAAAAGACCTCGTCGAGCTTAATGATGTTAAAAAACATATCACTAAAATTGTAATTAACGGTGAATGCCTGGAAAATGAATATGATATAGCTAATGCCCTTAATAACTTTTTTATACAAAGTATTGTTGAAATTAATGATAGCATCGAAGAAATTGTAAATGGGGATGAAATAAGCGCAAATCATAGTAATCCATTTGAAACATTTAAATTTACTGACATTGTAGTGGACGATATTATTATTATCACAAAATCACTTAAAAACAAATATGGCGGCGAGAAGCTTTTATCGGAGGGTATCGTTAAAGATGCCATGACATATACTGCTAATTTCTACAAAGACATAATTAGCGAATCCTTAAACAGCGGTATTGTACCTAGTTACTGGAAAATTTCAACAATAATACCTGTTGAAAAAGTAAAAAATACAATGAAACCTGAGGAACTACGTCCAATTAACACGTTACCTACAGATGAAAAAATTATGGAGACAGTGGTGAAGGATCAACTTGTGGCATACTTAGAGAAGCACAATGTGATTATCCCAGAACAATCGGGATTCAGGAAGAGCCATTCTTGTGAAACAACGTTGAATATGGTAATTGCAGATTGGAAAGAAGACATGGCGGACAAAAAATTTACGGTGTCTGTCTTCTTGGATTTAAAACGGGCTTTTGAAACTGTCGATAGATCTGAGCTATTGGACATTATGTTTAAAATTGGTATAAGAGGAAAGGCTTTGGAATGGCTCCGGAGTTATTTGGGTGACAGAAAACAGAGAACGATAATTGGAAAGGAGGTTTCATCAGTGGTGGATGTTAACATTGGTTTACCACAAGGCTCGGTCTTGGCGCCAATATTGTTTACATTGTATATCAATGATATCAAAAGATGCTTAAAATATTGTAAAATACGTCTATTTGCGGATGATGCATTGCTTATCATAAGTGAAAAATATGCAGAATGTGCCATGCTGAAAGTACAAGAAGACCTGGACTCGCTATACAAATGGTTATGCCTTAGAAAACTGGA
This sequence comes from Eurosta solidaginis, assembly GCF_040869045.1. NCBI lineage: Eukaryota > Metazoa > Arthropoda > Insecta > Diptera > Tephritidae > Eurosta > Eurosta solidaginis. The sequence goes on from NC_090321.1 coordinate 119,488,120, forward strand.
ATTAAATGTCGAAAAAACTAAGTTCATGATATTTTGTAAAAACACTAATATCATAAGTAACAATAGTTTAAATAATATTACGCTGAACGTAAAAAACATGGAAATCCAAAGAGTAGACAAAATTAAGTATTTAGGAGTTTTGATTGATGATAATCTAAATTTTGGAGAGCATGTAACTTATCTGGAAAGGAAAATTACACAGAAAATAGGCTTCATGTATAGAACATGTAAACATATCAGTCAAAGTCATAAAATATTGGTATATCGTTCAATTATTGAACCACACTTTATTTATTGTCCTACTATTCTGCTATTAAGTAATGATATATATATTAAGAAACTTCAAATACAGCAAAACAAGGCAATGCGATTTATTTTAAAATGTCCTCCAAGAACGCCAAAAATTGTAATGCTCAATAGATTAAACTGGCTTAGTATTAAACAGTCAGTTAGTTATTTCACATTGAAATTTATACACCAACTTAGGTTAGGAATGTTACCGAATTACCTGAGTAGTAAAATACATTATAATCACGAAATCCACAATTATGGAACAAGAAATTGCAATAATATAAGACTGCCTAGAATAAGAACTGAGTTCGCCAAAAGGTCTCTTGAATATTTAGGGTATAAAATGTATAACGAGTTACCTTCTGATTTGAAAGACTGTGAAAATATTAGTAAGTTCAAAGACAAATTGTTTTTATATTGTACGTCACTAAATGTGACATGAGTATTTATGTTTAATCTCTTATTTTAACCTAAACTAGGTCTTAAAGACCGTAATAATAAATAAATAAATAAATAAATTAGTTGAAGTGCCAGTTTCTTTCTCGTCTCAGGAGGCGTAAATGAAGCAGTCATTCGTAATCTACGTAGAACAATATACACTTTGCTTGCAACTTTGTTTATATGGTCTGAGCAAGTGATCGTAGAGTTTACAACAAATCCCAAATTTTTAGTCTTTTCAGTAAATACTAAATCAACGTTACCAATATACAACTTTGGAATATCTTCTACATGCACTACACTGCTACTTATAGGCAACATATATGACTTAACAGCATTCAAACAAAGACAATTAACAGTAGCCCATTGTGAAATAGATGACAGATCACGATTAATTTTATAGCACAAATCTTCAACAAGACCGACACGACTAGACAAATACAGTTGTATATCGTCAACATAGGCGTGAACCTGTACATGCTGACACAAAGAGAATACATCATAGACAAAGCGACTAAATAAAAGGGGACCAAGAACAGATCCTTGTGGTGCACCAAAGGTAAGGATACTAGACGTAGAGCTCACTTTCTGAGTTCTTACAGCTATGTAGCTAACCATAAGGTTTAGAGCACTGTCAGAAAACCCAAAAAAATACTTGAGCTTTTTGCAAAGAATAGCATGATTCACTAAATCAAATGCTTTCGAAAAGTCTAAAAGGCAAAGGAGTGTAAGATGTCTTTGTCGAACTCCATCCTTATGTCGTCCATTATTTTTATCATAGCTGTAGAACAGCTGTGTTTAGGCCGAAATCCAGATTGCAGTGGGAAAGTAGTTTATTCCGTTTTACAAAAGCAGAAATTTGTATTGCCATTAAGGATTCACACACTTTCGAAAAAGCTGGCAGTATGCTTATCGGTCTATAATCACTTGGGCTCGTGGCATTCCTCTTTTTTTGAATAAGTATTATAACAGCTTTTTTCCATTCCGTTGGGAAAATCGCAGTTGTGAAGCTGTGATTTATTATATGAGTCAGAGTTCCTATAATAAACGGCAATGCTAGCTTCACAAACTTAAGAGATATCCCATCATTGCCTATAGCATTTGATTTAACCATAGTGAGGGATTCTAATACCTCATACTCGGTTACTCCTTCAAATTGAAAATTTTCATTTGTGCTAAGGTTAGCTACTAATATCTGTGCTGGGGGAATGGGCATATCTCTACTGGCACTTGCGAAGTAATTGTTCAGTACATTGGGGTCTATTTTACATTCCTTCTGTGCTTCACCATGAACATTCAGCCTTTTCAAATTGCTCCAGAGTTCCCTTGTCGGTAACGACGGACTAAATTTAGCATTGCAATACGCTCTCTTTGCATTTTTTATAGTTATGTTTGCTTTGTTACGGCCAATTTTATACTGTGCCCAATCATATGTTGTTCTAGTTCTTCTCCATCTGGCATATAATCTATTTTTAGTTTTTCTTGCTGACCTAACTACATTGTTGAAAGGGGCAAGATGTATTTAAGCCTTTAACAATTCTAAGGGGTACATGCTCATTAAATAATTGGGGCAAATTGGTATTTAAATAATCAACATTCAGACCAACATTTAGACCAATTAACATAAGACAAACTAGGAGCAAATCACTGACGTTCACCGACTTCAAGTCACGATACACGCAAGTACTACAATTAGGAGGACAATTAAATGACACGTCAAGTGAAAAAATAGCAAGTCATGGTCCGATATAAAAAACATTTGGTCAAATTTTAAAACATGGTCAGAACTGGATGTAATAACAAGATCTAATAGGCTAGGAACAGAGTTGTTGGCATATCTCGTTGGTATGTATCTCTTTACTACAGTGAGACCCGCAGTAGATATATGGTCAAGTAGTTTAGCTGTATAAGAGTCACTTAAAAGAAGGTTTACATTAAAATCACCATATATAACATAACGCTCATAATCAATTATATACGTAGATAAAACAACAAAAAAACGAATCTAACATGCAACACTTATGAGGAATATACACACATGATACTAATACTTTAGTTACGTTATTAGAAATTTGTGCAATAATAAATTCCGTGTCAGTGGGATTTGAAACTGCCAAGGTTTTAATTGACAGGTTAGATGTGCAATAAATTCCCACACCTCCGCCTCTTCTGTGTGAGCGGTCATGCCGTATTAAATTAAAGTGGGGAATACTATAATGGAAGTCAGAAATAGCAGGGTTAAACCACGTTTCCGACACACAAATGACATGGACTCTAGATTTTCCAAAAATATCCCTAACATAGTCCAACTTTTCACTGTTGAGACTTCTCGCGTTAAAATGTATAACATTAAATCCATCGGACTGGCGGCATACAATTTCTATTAAAGCTTTATGACTGCCATTAATGTTGCCAGTCGTTGTCCTAGAGGGGTTTAAATCCATCACACCGATAGTTTGAAAGAGCAACTACAAAATTCATGTAACACAAACACAATATAACACAACAGAGATAAAATATGATCGCAGCTTAAGGTACGTCCACACCGGTAACGAAATAGCAAAGTTGTATAACAATTGTTTTAAAACAATTGCAACTTGCTATACAACCAAGTTATCTAATTCCTTGGATCTTTACCGATAAACTCTGGGTAACATGTAACCTGCTATAAAAACAAACATTTTTCAGTTGAATTTCTAACAAGTTACTTAACATTGGTTATATAACTGTTTGTAACACGTTTTGTTACTGGTGTGGACGCACCTTTAGAAAGGCATATACAAGGTTAGAGTAAAAAGAAAACAGAAGAGCAGATAAAAGAAGCAAGAAAATGATTGAAGAAATAAGTAAAGAGAATAAAAAAATGTGCAATGAAATAAAGAAAAATGTTAATAGTGTTGAAGCCAAAGTGTCATACGCAGCGATAACAAAAAATGATGGACAAAAAAAAGAAGTGTTACCAGGCATTAGAAAGAATCATCCCCTAATTGTCAAGCCGAATAAAAAGCAAAATATAGAAATAACCAAAACTGACCTAAACTCGAAATTTGATCCTAAAGGGCTGCAAATAACTAATATAGTAGCAAGGCAAAGCGGAGTTGTTATTGTTGAAAGCGAAAATGACCATGAGCGTGACAAAATAAAAAATGCCATTGAGAACAATCTGGGAAATAACTATGAGGTTAAGATTCCCAAAAAAGTGAAACCAGCAGTCATGGTGACTGGTATAAATTTTAAATATAGCGACGAGGAACTGGTGCAAAGAATTAAACGACAAAACATTTGTTTAAGTGAAACGGACATAAAATTGTTAAGCAATATGAAGTGAAAAAGAACGCGAAAAACTATTATAATGCTGTTATAGAAATGAATGTTGAAGCGTTCGCAAATGTACTAGCTGGAGAGAGGCTTAATGTAGGTTGGGAACGTTGCCGAGTATATGATGCAGTGCAGGTATTGTGTTGTTTTAAATGCAAAGGCTTCAATCACAAAGCGGCTGACTGCAAGGAAAAGGAAGTATGCACAAAATGCTTGGGTGAGCATAAACATACACAATGCATAAAGGATGCAGTAAAAAAATGCATTAACTGCATACGAGCAAACAAGGAGCTGAATCTAGGACTTGACGAAAACCATGATACTCTGGATAGAACTTGTCCCGTATACCAACAAAAGCTAGATGCAAGGAAAAGGAAAGTTGTTTATTATCAACCAAAGAAAATCCTTACAGCAGCGCAAAAGTCAAAATATTATTTAAATCGAGATAGCAATGCATACAACTTGGAATGCATTTATCTTAATACTAGTAGTATCATAGCAAATAAAATCGAGCTGGAACGTCTTATTGAAATAAGAAGACCAAGTATTGTGTTATGTACGGAAACGTGTACAACAGAACATATCTTGGATTCTGAACTTAGTATTCCGACATACAAATGCATTCGTTGCGACTCTCAAAGTAGGCACACTGGCGGTGTTGTCATGTATGTGAATGAAAATATACATTTTAGCATAGTTTGTAATAAAGCTATCAACATGAATGTGTGGTGCATTATTGTAAAAATAAACAAATGCGCGTTAAAATGGAAAATCGGTGTACTATATCACTCACCAAGTAGCAGTGACTCCACCTTTTTTACTTATCTAAATGAAATCATCACTGAACATCTCAAGGAGGCGGATAATAATTTAATAATTGGTGATTTTAATATCAATGTAAATGTATCGTCAACATACTCAAACTAGCTAACAAGTTTATTTGCACAAATGGCAATGATACAAAGGATAAACTTCGACACAAGGATAACAGAGTACTCGTCTACAAGAATTGATTTGCTATTCAGTAACAATGATAAAGTTAAAGCAGTAAATATAGGTGACCATCGCATTTCTGACCATGAGACAATCCACTTCGAAGTGCCAACAACAAAGCTTTGTAAAATGAGAAGGTATGCTACTGTTACATGTTGGGAGTACTATAGTGCTGAAAATCTTTTAACTTTGCTACGAACATGCGATTTCAGCTTTATGTCAATTTCCGGAGTAGAAACTAAAACTAAAGCCCTAAACGAAGTTTTAACTGTGGCTATGCAAGCACTGACTTATATAAAGAGGACCCAAATACAGATAAGAAATAAGTGGTACGACCGAGAATTAACAAACCTGCATAAAAGAAAAATAGAATCTTATAAAACTGCTCGAAATACTGGATTTTGGGACGAATATAACGTCATTAAGAAAATATATAAAAGAACCATAATTTATAAAAAAAAAGAAATACATGGAAATAGAGTAAATCATAACAATGGCGATATGAAACGTATGTGGAAGTGTCTAAAAGACCTCGTCGAGCTTAATGATGTTAAAAAACATATCACTAAAATTGTAATTAACGGTGAATGCCTGGAAAATGAATATGATATAGCTAATGCCCTTAATAACTTTTTTATACAAAGTATTGTTGAAATTAATGATAGCATCGAAGAAATTGTAAATGGGGATGAAATAAGCGCAAATCATAGTAATCCATTTGAAACATTTAAATTTACTGACATTGTAGTGGGCGATATTATTATTATCACAAAATCACTTAAAAACAAATATGGCGGCGAGAAGCTTTTATCGGAGGGTATCGTTAAAGATGCCATGACATATACTGCTAATTTCTACAAAGACATAATTAACGAATCCTTAAACAGCGGTATTGTACCTAGTTACTGGAAAATTTCAACAATAATACCTGTTGAAAAAGTAAAAAATACAATGAAACCTGAGGAACTACGTCCAATTAACACGTTACCTACAGATGAAAAAATTATGGAGACAGTGGTGAAGGATCAACTTGTGGCATACTTAGAGAAGCACAATGTGATTATCCCAGAACAATCGGGATTCAGGAAGAGCCATTCTTGTGAAACAACGTTGAATATGGTAATTGCAGATTGGAAAGAAGACATGGCGGACAAAAAATTTACGGTGTCTGTCTTCTTGGATTTAAAACGGGCTTTTGAAACTGTCGATAGATCTGAGCTATTGGAACTTATGTTTAAAATTGGTATAAGAGGAAAGGCTTTGGAATGGTTCCGGAGTTATTTGGGTGACAGAAAACAGAGAACGATAATTGGAAAGGAGGTTTCATCAGTGGTGGATGTTAACATTGGTTTACCACAAGGCTCGGTCTTGGCGCCAATATTGTTTACATTGTATATCAATGATATCAAAAGATGCTTAAAATATTGTAAAATACGTCTATTTGCGGATGATGCATTGCTTATCATAAGTGAAAAATATGCAGAATGTGCCATGCTGAAAGTACAAGAAGACCTGGACTCGCTATACAAATGGTTATGCCTTAGAAAACTGGAATTAAATGTCGAAAAAACTAAGTTCATGATATTTTGTAAAAACACTAATATCATAAGTAACAATAGTTTAAATAATATTACGCTGAAGGTAAAAAATATGGAAATCCAAAGAGTAGACAAAATTAAGTATTTAGGAGTTTTGATTGATGATAATCTAAATTTTGGAGAGCATGTAACTTATCTGGAAAGGAAAATTACACAGAAAATAGGCTTCATGTATAGAACATGTAAACATATCAGTCAAAGTCATAAAATATTGTTATATCGTTCAATTATTGAACCACACTTTATTTATTGTCCTACTATTCTGCTATTAAGTAATGATATATATATTAAGAAACTTCAAATACAGCAAAACAAGGCAATGCGATTTATTTTAAAATGTCCTCCAAGAACGCCAAAAATTGTAATGCTCAATAGATTAAACTGGCTTAGTATTAAACAGTCAGTTAGTTATTTCACATTGAAATTTATACACCAACTTATGTTAGGAATGTTACCGAATTACCTGAGTAGTAAAATAAATTATAATCACGAAATCCACAATTATGGAACAAGAAATTGCAATAATATAAGACTGCCTAGAATAAGAACTGAGTTCGCCAAAAGGTCTCTTGAATATTTAGGGTATAAAATGTATAATGAGTTACCTTCTGATTTGAAAGACTGTGAAAATATTAGTAAGTTCAAAGAAAAATTGTTTTTATATTGTACGTCACTAAATGTGACATGAGTATTTATGTTTAATCTCTTATTTTAACCTAAACTAGGTCTTAAAGACCGTAATAATAAATACATAAATAAATAAATTAGTTGAAGTGCCAGTTTCTTTCTCGTCTCAGGAGGCGTAAATGAAGCTGTCATTCGTAATCTACGTAGAACAATATACACTTTGCTTGCAACTTTGTTTATATGGTCTGAGCAAGTCATCGTAGAGTTTACAACAAATCCCAAATTTTTAGTCTTTTCAGTAAATACTAAATCAACGTTACCAATATACAACTTTGGAATATCTTCTACATGCACTACACTGCTACTTATAGGCAACACATATGACTTAACAGCATTCAAACAAAGACAATTAACAGTAGCCCATTGTGAAATAGATGACAGATCACAATTAATTTTATAGCACAAATCTTCAACAAGACCGACACGACTAGACAAATACAGTTGTATATCGTCAACATAGGCGTGAACCTGTACATGCTGACACACAGAGAATACATCATAGACAAAGCGACTAAATAAAAGGGGACCAAGAACAGATCCTTGCGGTGCACCAAAGGTAAGGATACTAGACGTAGAGCTCACTTTCTGAGTTCTTACAGCTATGTAGCTAACCATAAGGTTTAGAGCACTGTCAGAAAACCCGAAAAAATACTTGAGCTTTTTGCAAAGAATAGCATGATTCACTAAATCAAATGCTTTCGAAAAGTCTAAAAGGCAAAGGAGTGTAAGATGTCTTTGTCGAACTCCATCCTTATGTCGTCCATTATTTTTATCATAGCTGTAGAACAGCTGTGTTTAGGCCGAAATCCAGATTGCAGTGGGAAAGTAGTTTATTCCGTTTTACAAAAGCAGAAATTTGTATTGCCATTAAGGATTCACACACTTTCGAAAAAGCTGGCAGTATGCTTATCGGTCTATAATCACTTGGGCTCGTGGCATTCCTCTTTTTTTGAATAAGTATTATAACAGCTTTTTTCCATTCCGTTGGGAAAATCGCAGTTGTGAAGCTGTGATTTATTATATGAGTCAGAGTTCCTATAATAAACGGCAATGCTAGCTTCACAAACTTAAGGGATATCCCATCATTGCCTATAGCATTTGATTTAACCATAGTGAGGGATTCTAATACCTCATACTCGGTTACCCCTTCAAATTGAAAATTTTCATTTGTGCTAAGGTTAGCTACTAATATCTGTGCTGGGGGAATGGGCATATCTCTACTGGCACTTGCGAAGTAATTGTTCAGTACATTGGGGTCTATTTTACATTCCTTCTGTGCTTCACCATGAACACTCAGCCTTTTAAAATTGCTCCAGAGTTCCCTTGTCGGTAACGACGGACTAAATTTAGCATTGCAATACGCTCTCTTTGCATTTTTTATAGTTATGTTTGCTATGTTACGGCCAATTTTATACTGTGCCCAATCATATGTTGTTCTAGTTCTTCCCCATCTGGCATATAATCTATTTTTAGTTTTTCTTGATGACCTAACTACATTGTTGTAAGGGGCAAGATGTATTTAAGCCTTTAACAATTCTAAGGGGTACATGCTCATTAAATAATTGGGCCAAATTGGTATTTAAATAATCAACATTCAGACCAACATTTAGACCAATTAACATAAGACAAACTAGGAGCAAATCACTGACGTTCACCGACTTCAAGTCACGATACACGCAAGTACTACAATTAGGAGGACAATTAAATTACACGCCAAGTGAAAAAATAGCAAGTCATGGTCCGATATAAAAAACATTTGGTCAAATTTTAAAAAATGGTCAGAACTGGATGTAATAACAAGATCAAATAGGCTAGGAACAGAGTTGTTGGCATATCTCGTTGGTATGTATCTCTTTACTACAGTGAGACCCGCAGTAGATATATGGTCAAGTAGTTTAGCTGTATAAGAGTCACTTAAAAGAAGGTTTACATTAAAATCACCATATATAACATAACGCTCATAATCAATTATATACGTAGATAAAACAACAAAAAAACGAATCTAACATGCAACACTTATGAGGAATATACACACATGATACTAATACTTTAGTTACGTTATTAGAAATTTGTGCAATAATAAATTCCGTGTCAGTGGGATTTGAAACTGCCAAGGTTTTAATTGACAGGTTAGATGTGCAATAAATTCCCACAACTCCGCCTCTTCTGTGTGAGCGGTCATGCCGTATTAAATTAAAGTGGGGAATACTATAATGAAAGTCAGAAATAGAAGGGTTAAACCACGTTTCCGACACACAAATGACATGGACTCTAGATTTTCCAAAAATATCCCTAACATAGTCCAACTTTTCACTCTTGAGACTTCTCGCGTTAAAATGTATAACATTAAATCCATCGGACTGGCGGCATACAATTTCTATTAAAGCTTTATGACTGCCATTAATGTTGCCAGTCGTTGTCCTAGAGGGGTTTAAATCCATCACACCGAAAGTTTGAAAGAGCAACTACAAAATTCATGTAACACAAACACAATATAACACAACAGAGATAAAATATGATCGCAGCTTAAGGTACGTCCACACCGGTAACGAAATAGCAAAGTTGTATAACAATTGTTTTAAAACAATTGCAACTTGTTATACAACCAAGTTATCTAATTCCTTGGATCTTTACCGATAAACTCTGGGTAACATGTAACCTGCTATAAAAACAAACATTTTTCAGTTGAATTTCTAACAAGTTACTTAACATTGGTTATATAACTGTTTGTAACACGTTTTGTTACTGGTGTGGACGCACCTTTAGAAAGGCATATACAAGGTTAGAGTAAAAAGAAAACAGAAGAGCAGATAAAAGAAGCAAGAAAATTAGCGGAGAACATAAAAATGGGAATGTAAACAAATAGTGTAGAGACAGCAAGGGGAAGAGAGGAGAAAAGAAACAACATATAAGTGACTTAATTACTATGCTTAAATAATTATGCATATATAAATATGCTTATACATATAGTGCAAAAACATTGTTAACTCGGTTTGGCGCCAATAAGACCACGGAGTTCGCCTCTGCTACTCATTTGTTTCTTCTCATCCCCGCTCTTTAACCTCACAAAGACTTTGCCATGAATAGAAAATGCTGCCGCTAATTGTTTTTTCCGCCTAAGCTCTGATGCATTCGCCATAATTTCACGCTGCATTTTGGGTAAACTCAAAATAAATAGAGTTATATCCCGGCATATCCACATCAGAGAGTGACATCGATTTCTTTTTATTTTTGCAGCATAGAGCTATTGATTTCAACAGCTGATTGCGCTCATTTGCTGTTAATAGCTTCACAACAATAGGACAAACATTAGCATATTTTTGCCCTTTGCTTTTCACGTTTCGCTACCGAAAAGCGTCGCGGAGCGGTGGAGGTTTGTGCTCAGCTGCTTTACAAATTCTCCCAAAAATTTCACTCAAACACTCACCAGGTTCTTGTGGAATGCCATTTATTATAACATCGGCTGCTACTGCGCTGCTTTCGAGAGCGCAGGTCTGCGCCTTAGCAGACGTCAGTTATCTGTGCATAGAGAGAACATCACCAACAGCATTTTCGATAACAATAACTCTTTTCTCTACTGCAGCAATGGTCATTTTAAGATTTGCTCTTTCAGCTACCATCTCACTTATCTTCTGCATAATTCTCTCCTCCACTTTTGACACTACTGCAGTCAACCGCTCAGTTTGCTGTTCAAGCTTACGCTCTATCCACTCATGTGTGACTGGCGAAGACGAAAGAGGAGTCTTAGCGGGAGAAACAGGTATCCGCGCGGGATTTCTCCATGGTGGTGCAGACATGATTATTTATTGTTTATTTTTATTGATTTTTCTTAGAGCGTTCTTACGTGTTTTGTTTTAGGAGACAAAAAGAGTTCACAGCACGCACACGCACCGATTGGTTAATAACTTTTGGCAAATTTCGTAGGATTTACTAGGAAAACATGCAAATATTTTAGAGCACCAAAAAAACACGACTTACTCGATTGACATACTATATGTTATATTGCGCAAATAATTAATAAAAAAAACTAAAATACTATGGACGTCATATATATGGAGAAATGGCCCAGTTATTGGCAGTTTACGTTGGTGGCATTCGTTCCATCGATATCAAATATAAAATACACAATTTTACAATGAGATACAAGTAAGATATATGGGGTAGTGATCTAGGACAGCAACTGACCCTTTAAAAAATAGCTAAAAATTAGGTGCAACCAAATCATGAAAAATACTACAAGCACATGAAAAATTACAACCTTCTTTTGCACATTTCTTGAGAATTATTACAGATATCGGGTTCCCTACAACGAATTCGAGATCATGGACCCGAAACGCGTCTCTAGATATCACTCTAGTTAACTTTTCAAGAATCAGCCACTCTCCTAGACCATTACTAAATATATGTACATATTTGAGTAATGTTCAAGGACCGTAGCCGAGCCCTAAAAAATAGCAAAAAATTCGAAGGTGATACCTGGACACGCTTTTTGGGCCCAGGATCTCGAATCCAAAAGCGGAACCCGATATCTCTAATACTTCTCGGAATATCTGCAAAACAAAATTGAAGTTTTCATGTAGTTGTTGTATTTTTGATGTACACAGCAAAAACATTTGTAAGGAGTATCAGATATATCAGGTTTTCGCCTTCGGATTCGATATCCTAGGGCCAAAATGCATCTCTGGGTTCCAATTTCGGATTTTTAGCTATTTTTTTAGGGCTCGGCCACGGTCCTAGAACATTACCCATATTTGCACATAACTATTAATTTGAGAATGTTATGTGGACAATTTTTTCAGCAAATGCAATGGAACGCAAGGAACAGGCGGGTATAAATAATATTGACCGCACTTTGTAATATATCCCTGGTTTGGTCACACTGGCTATAGGATCCATAGTATTTCTTAGTAGGTAGATTATCTTTCTGAATCAGCAGTGACAATGAGTGCATTTGTTTACGAATTTTGAACTATGCTATAAAAATATCTCTTCCCAGAAATAACATTTTTCGTAAACGCCTTCGGATAATCGATACTGGGGCTAAACAAATCTCTTTCCATATTTTTGAACGGGTTTTAACAGTCTGCTGACAAATTAAAGTCTTGTCATAATTATTACGTGTGTGATGTACATACTCTTCGGTGGTGACGGCAATGAACGCAGTATTGAATTTTTGTGCGCCTGTCTTACGTCTCCGAACGGCATCTGCTAGGCAGATAAATTTTCACTGAGAAGCTTTTCATGCCAGAAATACACTCGGATTGTTTTCCAGATATTTTTTATAATTGAAAGAACTTTCTAAATTTTTGATGTTGCTTTGCCCGGGGCTTGAACCCAGGACCATTGGTGCGGTAGGCTGAGCACGATACGATCACACCACGCCGGTCGCTTTTTGTAATAGCTATCGCTAAAACGATCGCCAAAAATCTCTAATAGACCAGTCAGTTTAGGGGGTTCACCTCCGAATGTGAGATACCCACAATATTATCGTCTGAAAACTTGCATTATGGCATCCAAAACTATTCTCAAAATTCGAAAATAACTGGATGTCCGCAAGTTTTAAATTTAGGAGTCACAGGTCACAAAAATCTATTCCTTCTCCTTTTTTTTGTTGTAAATATCAATATTGTAGAGAGTTAAATTCTCTAAAATTTTTGTATTTAACATGTTTTCATATCTTGAATTTTTTTTGAGATAGAGGGCGGAAATCGCAATTATTGAAAAACGACGGAGATCGCTACTCAAAACCAATCAACCTTGGGCTTCAAGATGTGCTCCCCTGCTTAAAAAGGAAGGTTCGTTTTGTTTGTTGCTCTAGTTTTGTACACTTCCATACTAGGCAGTGTTTTTTTTTTGTTGTAGGTACATGCATGTAATTGTTTTAAGTTAGTAAATATTTTAGAAATAATTTGCCTGCCAATGGCTGTTTTATATATAAAAACAATCGTTTATGCCTGGATTATCATAAAAAATATAGTCAGTTCCATATTTGCATTGAATTGTTTGCTTTTGTTTTGAACAACTCTATACATTGCCTTAAAATGTATATGAATTTTTCCACATTAATTTGCATTGAATTTGTTGCTTTGTTTTTGACAACACTATGTATAAATATATAAATATATAAATAGCTTTCTGTCGACACCAAACTGGTTAAAGAGTTCATCCGAACGGATAGTTTAGATCAGTCGAATTTTTTTTGGGATTGTCCAGTTCCAGTCCCGATATATGTAAACATATCTTTGTATATAGTTTATTTTGATGATTTTTGTAGTTCGTTTAAAATTAACCTGCGGTTAGTGACGGAGCGAGCAACCGGCGTTGATGGCTACGTGGCTCGTCACAACGGTGCGCCCCACATCCATAAGTAAGCCCAGAATTGTATGTGTGTATGCATTTAGCCTATGGCGCATTCATACATATTCTATGCTATATTCTATTCTGGATATTTTTTGCGTAATATGTGGCGAGCTAAATAGGGGTCATTATTGTAGTAAGGGAGCAGGAATAGGGTGTGTCGAAGTTTTTCACCTGCCTGATGGCTCATAGTCTAGATCTGTCTACCTAAGAAGGACATATACATTTTTGAGCAAAACAGCGACCGAAACAACATTAACGCCAAAGCCCAGAGAAAGCTTGTCGAGTTGCTTTGAGGGTTTACACAAGAGTGTCACAGTTGACCTCAACTTGCCCACATCAGCACAGAAATGGTTCGCTAATGAGGACTTAAGGACCTCTCTAAATGAATAAACGACAATGTGCGTTTCAGCAAACAAACACACGCAAGTGGATAAATTGTACAAGCAAACTTACCGAAATATTACATTAATCCGTTGCTTATAACCTCTCCTTCCGATCTGTCATTTAAATTATTGTGACATCGCTGCATATCCACAAGCCATTTTCTAGGACAGGGTCCTTCTCGTCGATCAAAAAATTGTGTAAAGCGCATGCTGCAGAAATTATGACATTTGAATTTTTGATATGATTATCAATACCTTTTCTAATTCTTCTAAATCTAAAATATAAAAAAAATTGTACTAGGACTGAAAGGGATTTCTGTTTTTATTATGTATATTCACCTGGTTCTGTAATGGCCGAAAGCATTTTCAACAACTCGTCGACACTTGGATAACCTATAATTATACAATTTTTGTCCAGACGAGTTGTCGATGTTGTACGGGTATGGCTTCATGACATATTGCGAGAGACGGAACGCGGAGTCGCCTATAATATGCGCTGGTATTTTTGTGCGCCCATGATACCAGCTCATTTCAACGAGAAGTGCACATTCGTGCAGCTCCCGCTTGAAAGACAACGGCTCAAATATACTCGAGTAATTACATCTTCCCGGGCTGCCACAGTATATGTACATGAATCGATATTTTGCATCCACCAAAGCCAAAAGCACTAGGGAATTCCAACCCTTATAATTGTAGTAGTCGACAGCTTCTTCTTTTTTAGGGTGTATGTCTATGTGGCAACCATCTGTATTAGATAACGAATTGTGGTTTAAACTGTTTTCCATGTTGTTACTAATTTGCTTACCTATGGTTCCAATACATTGTGGATAACCCATTGCATTGAAGTCTGCTACACCTTGCTCTATCCCAGTCCTTGTGAGGGGGAAACTATTGAAATATTCCGACGCCATGCACGCCCAGACTTCATTGCAAAACTCAATTAAAACTTTGCAAACAATAGCTTTGCCTACTCCAAAATAATTTGCAAACGATCTATATTCACTGGAAGATCCCAGTGCATATAAAGCAATTGCAACGCGCTTCTCTAAAGGAATCGCATTCCTATAATTTGGGTCCTTTTTCTTCATTTTTTAAGGCGATTGCACAACTTCTCGATGCTGGATCGTGTCATTCTAAAGTTTTCCTTAAAAAAATTTTGGGCCGTTCTTCTGGCAGTCCACCTCCAAAAGGTACTTGAATGTTCCTGAAATTTATTTATTAAACCTAAAAATTGTATATTGAAGTTGCTAACATACCAAACTACATACACGCGAGCGTATTATAATTTCGTTGAAACATGCAGCTATAGTCAATAGCATTTTATTATAAAGAGCTTTTCGTTTAAATAGTTCATTATTACTTCGCTGTCTATTGTTTTAAAAAATAATGACACAATCATCATAATAAATTTAATTTTATGAACCATTTTTAATTTTATTGTAATTAATTTAATTTTTTCAACTTCAAATTTCACAACAAAATAAACAATGAAACGATAGAAAGTTTGAACACAGTTTACCTCAAACACGCAGTGGAAACAGTTGACAACTATTTCAAACCCAAAACTGGTAAACACGGTGTTTGGGTTTGGTGGAAACAGCATATTAGAAGAGTTCTCTCTAGTAGCGACGCATGTTACCATGAAGAAAATGTTGCGCTGATCAAGCAAATATTAACAGACAACGATTTTCCGCCATCTCTAATCAGTAGCTACATAAGAGATTTTTACGCTAAAGCGAATATTACAGAGATCAGGCAGGATGCCAAGAAAATATACAAGACAGTCATATACATTCCAGGCTTGTCCAATAGAATGAAAATTTCAAATATGTATGACCGGGACAAGCTCCAAATAGCTTTCACGTACGACAACACTCTACTACAAATATACAGCAACACGAAAAGCAGGATTGAAAAATATGAGAAATCCAACGTAAAATTCTAAATTAATTGCAATGGTGACGGGTCCCACTTATGCAACAAAGTATATGTGGGGACAACTAAATCTAAGCTTGAGACTGAGATTTCCGGACATAAGTCGAATATAAAAAACGGGAAAAATTTGCACGACAACAAAACAGCCTTAACGCATCATTTCAGCGCTACGGGACATTGTCCAGATTTAGGCCATCTGAGCATTTTGCAACAAGAGAAACAATATAATAATAGATACAAACTTGAAATGCTTCATATTATCAATATACAGAGCGACAAACGGATAAATTTTAAAACGGACACGGAAAATTGTTCTTCGGCCATAGACAGCTAATAAGCAGAAACAAAAAAGCTCTTTGAGGGTAATTTGTCAGTTTAATGGTCCACCAATATTTGTATTAGAATGTTAGACAACAACAGTTTACTTGTAGCTGATATATGTAGGCTGAGCGCGACTTACAGTTGGAGAAATTTGTACATGGCTGTTTTTGTCAAAATTTTTTTATACTTACGGTATATAATTTGTTTACATTAAGTTGTTTATATCCGTTTCCTATGTAATCTTTTTAAAATTAATCGATCAGGCACAGCCAAGAGTGTAAGTTGTGTTATATAGGGTTTTCTTTTCTGGCAAAAGTGTTACCCTTTTTGTACGCCGCGCAAGGGTTGTAAATATATTTTGTTATATTCTATAAAGCAGGTAACGCCTTTACGGGGTTTTAACCTCTCTGTCGGTGTAGGTAAATTTTGGTCCACCGTAAAGTCCCTATCGAATCCGTCTAGGCACAACGACAAAGTTTCCATCGCCTTTGGCGATAAAGTGCTGTCAGATGCGAAAAAATGCGCGAGCGCTTTCTGCCGACAATATATAATGTATTCTACGGTCCACAAAGAGAGACGGAGGGCCAACAGACACGAACATAAACTTAAATTCAGCGCATCACTAATTACCATCACCGCCAAAGAGGTTGTGGATGCTATCGGCCATGCTAAACCATCCAAAGCAGTGGGCCCAGACGGCATAGCCATTCCGATGCTTAAAAGCCTAGGGAAAGAGGGTTTCAAATATTTAGCGCATGTCTTCCACCTGTCTCTTTCCACATTTGTCATACCCGAAAATTGGAGAGTGGCCAAGGTGGACCCGCTACTAAAGCCTGATAAACCACCTAACATAGGAGAGTCATATCGCCCGATATCTCTCCTATAACCAGTAGCCAAGACACTTGAAGCCATTTTGCTCCCCTACTTCAAAGCAAGTTTGCAGCTAGCTTGTCATCAGCATGGCTTCAGAAAACTCCATAGCACCGCCACCGCGCTAAATGCCATCAGCACTCGTTGCGCTAGACCTATCAAAAGCTTTTGATACGGTCAACCAAGGCACGTTGCTACAAGACCTGGAAGGGTCTACCCATGTCTTAAAAGGTGGACCGCAAATTATCTGGGTGGTCGGCAGGCAGCGGTGCAATTCGAAATGAAACAGCAAAACCAAGAAGAATTAAACAGGGGGTGCCACAGGGTGGTGTCCTATCCCCACTTTTGTTTAATTTCTACATATCTAAGCTACCTTCGCCCCCAGAAGGAGTTACTATCGTTTCCTACGCCGATGACTGAACAATAATGGCCACAGGTCCAGGCCCAAAGATCGATGAGCTTTGCAACAATAAACGGCTACCTCCCTGATCTCTCCAGTTTTTTCGCCTCGCGAAACCTGGCATTATCACCGACTAAATGTTCCGCGACCTTATTTACAACATGGATGTCCCTAATGTCGACCATTCTGAATATCCATGTCGATGGCACTACGCTACCGACTGTCTTACACCCCAAAATCTTAGGTGTGACGTTTGATCAGGATCTACATTTTGGTGAGCACGCAGCCGCGATTGTTGCGAAAATCTAGAGCCGTAACAAAATCCTCAAATTCCTTGCTGGCAGTACTTAGGGAAAATACAAAGAAACGATCATTACCACATACAAAGCAATTGGGCAGCCGATTGCATGCTACGCGTCCCCCATATGGTCGCCAAGCCTAAAAATTACACACTGGAAGTAGCTACAGGCCTGCCAAAATACTGCTCTCAGAACCGCCATGGGCTGTCTTCTTATGTTCCCAGAACACCATCTACATAATGAGGCGAGAATACTCCCCATCAGGGAGAGAAATTAGATGCTAACCAAACAGTTCCTGTTGAATACCCAGAAACCTGGGCATCCCAACAGTCATCTCCGTAAGCATTTTGAGGAAATACGGCACCTGAGAACTCAGCCATGTGAAGCAAAAAAACACAAGCAGGTCCTTGGTGAACTCCACAAACAGGCGTCGGACCTTTATGCCAGGAATTGCCCGGTGAATCCAGTACCCAAAGAACAGTACCCAAAACTTGCGGAAGAGGAACGCATACTCCCCAGGGAAACGCGAGTCACTCTGGCCCAACTTCGTTCTGGATACTGTAACAGGTTAAACTCTTATATATCCAGAATGAACCCCGACATACAAAATGTATGCCCCGCTTGATATGTGTCCCCATATGACACCAACCATCTCTTTAATTGTAATGTGGAACCAACGCCTCTAACACCCCTTTCATTTTGGTCCACCCCTGTTGAAACATCAAGTTTCCGTGGACTCCCGTTAGAGGATATTGATGACAGTTTGTGATCGGTCACAGCTATTAGGCGAAGCACTGCTACAACAACAACAACAACAACGGGGTTTTAGTTCTTTGTGAAAATGGTTGCCTGCTCGCAACGCAAAAGCGTTACACTTTTACGCTGCATAAAATGGGGGTGTGGCAGTGCCACTCTGCTAAACCAGCTGATCGTGACAATTTATTTTCGTAACTTTACAAGTTTTTAGTGAAGAAAATTGAAATGAAGGAAATAATTGCAAATGAATTTTCATGATGCGTTTGTAAAAATCAGCTAATATACGGGGTAGCCATTTATGTAGTTTGCATGCACAATAATTGTTGACAATTTTCTGGGTTAGGAATAACTCTATTAAGGCTTTACCATTTATTTAGGTAACAATTTATTTCAAAAAAGAAGAAGCTAATAGTGATGCATTAAAAATGCACTTTTTTATGTTTTTTTTGTTTTTAAGTTCGTTTTAGTCGTGAAAATTACCTCAGATTGAGGTCGAAATATCGATCAGCTGTTACTTACTTACTTAATTGGCGCTTAACTGTCTAAACGGTTATGGCCGTCCAACAAGGCGCGCCAGTCGCTCCTTCGCTCCGCCAACCGGCGTAAATTGGTCACACTAACGGAGTTTAAATCGTTTCCCACCTGATCCTTCCAACGGAGTGGGGGCCGCCCTCTACCTCTGTGTCCATAGGCGGGTTCCGATAGAAACACTTTCTTGGCCGGAGCATCATCTTTCATTCGCATAACATTGCATAGCCACCGCAGACCCTGCGATTTAATTCGCTGGACTATGTTGATATCTGCGTATAGCTCTTCATTAAACCTTCTTCGGTACTCGCCATCGCCAACGCGTAGAGGTCCATAAATCTTTCGAAGAACTTTTCTCTCGAACACTCCCAAAGCCGCTTCATCTGCTGTTGTCATGGTCCATGCTTCTGCCCCATATAGCAGGACGGGTACGACAAGTGACTTGTAGATTATGATTTCCGTTCGCCGAGAGAGGACTCTACTTTTCAATTGCCTACCTAGTACATAGTAGCAAGATTGATTCTTCGCTGGATTTCAGTACTGATGTTGTTGCTAGTATTGATGCTGGTTCCCAAATAAACGAAGTCTTTTACTATTTCGAAATTATGGCTGACAACAGCTGCGTGATTGCAAAACGCTTATGCGTTGACTCTTTGCTCGATGACAGCAGGTACTTCGTTTTGTCCTCATTCACCATCAAGCCCATCTTTACCGCTTCTTTTTCCAGTTTGGAGTAAGCAGAACTAACTGCGCGGGTGCTTAGGCCGATGATATCAATGTCATCAGCATATGCCATTAACTGCACGATCAACTATTAACAAATATATTTATTGAAACACATAAAATATTTGTTTTTTTATTTACGCTTGGCCTTGAGCTCGGAAATTTGAATAATTGCGAAAAATATTAGAAAATTTACCAACCAGGGGGAAAAATAGTTTCATTTGCAAAGTGTGCCAACACCCTTAGCCAAAGCAAATGTCAAATTCTTCTGCTTATGTTTTGCTTGCAAAAAAATTGGCAGTTGGCTACTTTTCAATACCAGATGGCGCCAGTGTCGCTCATTCTACCGCTCTCCATAAAAATACGTGCAATCTACTCATAATGCGTAACCTTGTGTTAAACTCATCTATATGAAAAAGTGTCTATTTGTCGGAGCTTTTAATGTGTTCATCTATTTTCACGACTAGTACATACACGTGTCCACTCCGGTGCAGTTCTTGTCAGTGGTCCAAAACTATTCAGCTCTAAGTGTTCCATGTGCAAATTTTAAGCCGAATTTCAAAAGCAACGAATATTGATAATAATTGTTTGCCAATAAAAACATCAAACAAAAATGCATCTTTACATGAATCCGAAATCGTAAAGTTTTCGTGGTGACAGGTTCATCTGTATCAAAGTCCAGATTATTTAAACGACTTCAATATCGGTACCGTGAATAATGAGTTTTTGCGATCTGAAGAAGTCAACGAAATAATTCGTCGAGGTCATCAAAAGTGTCCTGTTATTTTTCCACGTGATTGTCATGACGAGGCATTTCCTACCTCGTTGTTAAACAGAACCTTGTCAAATGGAGAGAAAGTGGAGCGTGACTGGTTAGTGTGGTGT
Organism: Eurosta solidaginis; assembly: GCF_040869045.1. Taxonomy (NCBI): domain Eukaryota; kingdom Metazoa; phylum Arthropoda; class Insecta; order Diptera; family Tephritidae; genus Eurosta; species Eurosta solidaginis. The sequence continues at coordinate 119,508,905 of NC_090321.1, forward strand.
AGCAGTGGCAATGCTTTTTAGTGCCTGCCATGTCGTCTGTTAAGCACCAATACTTTATTTAAATCGACCTAAAATTTGTTGTCATGGCGGATATTCGAAATTGCAGGTGTGGAAGAAGATATACGATAAACTGCCAGCACACGAAAATACTCAAGATCACATTACGATCTTTACAAAATCTAATTCAAAAGGAGGCTACAATTGCTACACTTATCAATGAACAGCTAATCACAGAAACTCAAAAGTGGAAAGAAATTTTATGTAGAATTTTGGACACTATTTTAGTTTTGGGTGCAAGACGCCTAGCTTTCAAAGGCGAAAGTGTATATCTTGGTAAGCGAAACGATGGATATTTTTTGGGCATCTAAGATCTCATAAGCCAATATAATCCGATACTTACAGATCATTTGAAGAAAGTTAGGATTTCGAAACAGTAGCACAAACGTTTACAAGTGCACTATCTTTCCCTAGATATTCATAACGAGTTTATAGAAATTTGTGCAAAGCAAGCGAGGGAAACTATATTAGATCAAGGCAAGAAAGCCAAGTAATTTGCTACTATCGTTGATGCTTGGCCTGATGCTAGTCATTTGGCGCTAACTCCATTTCAAATCGAAAGCAACAAATTTATCAATTCAAGAACGGTTCTTGGCTTTCGCGAATTGTGATCAAAAAACTGGTCAGAAAATCGCTGATCTAATTTGCCATATTTGATTGAAGATTGTCGTGCACAAGGGTACGATAACGGCGCCAATATGAAAGGAGCTTACAACGGAGCACTACGTCACATTCTCGACAAAAACTCGAATGCTGATTACTCGCCTGTGCAACCCACATTCTCAATTTATGTGGTCTTGATGCTGCAGAATGTTGTACGGCTGCAATTACTTTCTTCGGAGTTGTAAAAAAATTTTTTGCTATTTTCAGCAGCACTCCACAACGATAGGACATCCTCAAAAAAATGTACCGAGCTCTCTTCATAGTCTTTCAGCCAAAAGCCAAATTTGACTGCGCAAGCATACGGCGATGTTACCGGCATTCTCAAGTACATCAACAAGTTGGAATGTATATTGCTGTCCCCAAATTGGTTCAAAATACTGACTGCCATTAAGAGAAACGTGGTCCTCCAATCTAGAGACGCCACCATAGATGTTGAGGTCCGACATCTAGATACCTTATTAGCTTGTTTGAAGTTGATCAGGAACCAATGGGAAACAATTCTAAACGAAAGCAAAACAGTTGCTATTCAACTGATCATCTAGCCAAAGTTTCCGGGCATTTGCAAGAGAAAACCCAAAAGCCGTTCTGAAGATAATTTAAATGAGATGATTACGGGTGATTCAGAGTCTGATTTTAAAACCAATACATTCCTGGTGATCGTTGATTCGGTAATCACTTGCAATACTGAACGATTTGCAGCTATGAGAAATTTGAACCAGACGTTTTCCTTTTTGTGGCAATTTTAAGACATGGATGAATCTACGGTTTGGGCGAGCGCAGCAAAATTTGTCGAAAAAGACAAGCCGGGCTTTTCTCAAAGCTTATAATGCGAAATAATTCACTTGAAACACATTTACGAAGCAAGTTTTGATAAAGGCCTGTCACCATTGGAATTGCCAAATGCCATCGACATATGTTCAAAATCTGTACACGATTTTCACAAACATTTGTGTTGCTTTACGTATCTTTTGCACTATACCTGTCATTGTAGCTAGTGCAAACGTTCCTTCAGCGTCCTTTCAAGAATCAACAACTTTCATAGATCGTGTTCATCTCAAGAGCGAGTTTCCGGACTTGCCACGCTTTGTGTTGAATCCGTTTTGGCAAGACAGTTAAATTTTGATATTATTATAAAAATTTTGCAGCGAAAAAAGCAAGTAAAGCCACTCTATGATATCCGAACTTTCTATATTGAATAATTAAAATTTATAATCATCATTAAATTTATCAGAAATGTATTAAAATGTTACCAAATAACTAGAAAATATTATTTGAAACAATATGTGGCTGTTAAGAAAGAATTTTATATCTACGTTACAAAAAAATAGTATAAATAGTAAATATTCTGTGTTAATTTTATTGTCAGCTCTAGTCCATAAATCATTTAGTTGATGTGGTAAAATTTTTTTTTGATGTAATCCATCAATAATGATTCATGAATGAGACGTCATTAATTCAAGTTAATCAAATGTATTAGTGGACTTTTTATAGGGGGCCCGTTAATTGTTTAGTCCCGGGCCCGGATTTTCTCTCTACGGCCCTGACGACACCTTTTTGGATGTTCGAATTTGTACGAATGCCTTTCGGTCTTAGAATTTCGGCACAAAATTTTCAACGTTTCATTAATTAAGTAGTTGTCGCGTAGCAAATAATTCGGATTTGGGATGAACATGAATTGCCAGAAGATGCAAGCTATGTTCAAGCTCGTAAATTCAAGCTTATTCGAGTTTATTTCTGTGTAAAAAAATGTTATGTAACATTCAATTCGACAATAAATTAGACATTACTTACCGCAGTATCTTTGTCCGTCCGTTCGCTACGCGTGGTAATTTTCCAATGACGGAATTTTGTAGATCAATTTATATTGCTGAAGGTAACGGAATATGCGAATGACGGAACAAAGAAGAAAGAGCTGGGGTTAGCAAAGGACAACTAAACAGAGATGCATTTGTGGTAAAGTATACATTTGGTAACTTAAGGTTACCAGCTAGTTTACATTTCAAATAATTCAATCTATTACATCCCCGCCCCCGTTAATCACGCTGGATTCACCACCATGTCGAGCTTTGCCAGCTTTGATGCAGAACGCTGAACCGAACCAGTAGGTGTCAGCACGTCTGACTCCGAACTTGACCATCCTTGCCAGGGTATATTCATTGTATCCTGCCACGACGCCACTCTTTCCTAGGCTCGTTGGGGTCACAAATTAGTACCAAGTCCCCATCTGGCAGCGGGTCTGTAGGCGAACACCACTTTGACCGCCTAGCCGCCTAGTCAGTGTTGGCAAGTATTCCTCTACCCACCTCTTCCAGAATCGATCTCGCATCTGCCTGACTATATGCCACTGCTTACGTAGGGAACAGTACTTCTCCGGCGGCTCCATGCAGTTTGGGGTTTGCGCTGTGTTGGCGCTACCCAACAAAAAATGGTTGGGGGTTAAAAGCTCCTCTTGTTGTGAGTCAACGGGTAAATGCGTTAGTGGCCGAGAGTTCACAATATTCTCAGCTTCAATCAACAAACTCCGAAACGCGCCCTCCTTTGGATGTATCTCTTTCATTGTATGACGTAGTACCTTCTTCACGCATTGAACCATGCGTTCCAAAGCACCCCCTGCCGATGGAGTTTCAGGACAGTTAAATACCCACTCAACGCTCGTACTTGACAGTTCGCTCTGTAATTCGTAGTAATCAAACACATCTTTGAAGCGCTTTAACTCGCCGTCCACACCGGCGAAATGTTTCCCATTATCCGATCGTATCCGTTTTGGAACCACTCTTCTATTCTTAAAGTTGCGTAAAGCAAAGATACATGCGTCCGTTGAAAGATCATGTGCAACCGCAAGGTGGATAGCCCTCATCGTCAGGGATGTGAACAAGGCCACCCATCTCTTCTCTGTTCGCCTCCCAACTGTGACGCTTACAGGCCCAAAGTAGTCCAAGCCGGTTTACGTGATGGTTTCACATATGGTGTAACTCGATCCTCTTAATTTTGCATGTGTTACACCCTGCTATGACTCCACGAAGGACCTTTCTTAGATTCGGGATCCAAAACCTTTGTCGTATTATACAAATTGTCGCCTCGGTGTTCAAGTGCTTCATACGGCTATGCTCATGGGAGACGATAAGCTTTGTTACAGGATGTTTTGACGGTAGGATTATCGGATGTTTTGCGTCGTATGCCAACTAAGTGGCTTCATTCAAGCGGCCACTGAGCCGCAGGAGTCCATGAACATCTATGGACGGCGAAAGAGCGTACAGTGAACTGTTAGCTGGCACGACGACGCCATTCTTCAGCCGAGCTATCTCGCCGGCAAAGGCTTCGTTCTGCACTTGGCGGCACAATAAATGCTCTGCTGATTCAAGTTCTGAAGCAGTCAACCCGTATTGCAATGTACTGCTGGCTTGTCGGGTGGTTGTCTTGCAAATACTAATGAAACTTAGGACCCAGGCGACGGCTCTTTTCAATTTTGTGTACGCTGAAAACCTTCCAAAATCAATACAAATTTGTTTAATAGCTAAAAGTGTAAATTTAGGGCGCAGTTCTTCATGATCCTCAGTAGCTGTATCATTCGAAGTATCTGTTGGCCACTGACTCTAACGCCGATGTAAAAACGCTGGACCCGTAAAACATCGAGAGGACGGACCCACATTTACGCCGTTGTGAACTCGAGTGGCCTCGTCGGCAACGTTTTCCTTTGTGGGTACCCATCTCCAATCCGACGGCTTTGACACACTCAGAATTTCGGCGATTCGATGGGCTACGAAAGGTTTATAGCAGCAATGCTCACTGGCTATCCCCTTGAGGACCGTTCTCGAGTCGCTCCAAAACATAATTTTGTTTACTCGCGCTGTATGCTCCTCCACTATCGTCGACATCATGTGCGATCCCAGTAATGCCGCCTGCAAGTTTAGTCTGGGGATGGAGAGCGGCTTCAGAGGTGCACTTCTAGTTTTGGCAAATACGATTGAAATGGCTACATCACCCGATGAGGTCTCCGACCTCCAATATGCTACAGCCGCAAAGGCATCCTCACTAGCGTCAACAAATACATGTAGTTGCAAGGACTTTGGCTTTCCTTTATAGAAGTAGTGACGTGGAATTTGGCAATCTGATACATTCAACATTTGTCTGCGAAATTGGAACCAAATGGCGCTAACTTCCGGTGTAGTTGGCTCGTCCCACCCCAGATCTCGCTTTCAGATCTCACGCATCATAAGCTTAGCTGTTATATTTAAGTGGCTCAAGCGTCCCAATGGATCGAAAATGGGCATTATTACACTCAACAGCAATCGTTTCGTTGGCGTAATATCACCACTGATTACAGGTGCACAATATCCATGAAATTCCGGCCGGTACGTAAATGTATCGCTTTGTGGTAGCCACGCCATCCCCAGAACCTTCTCCGATGTGTTGGATTTCTTTGACTTAATTGACAATGATGTGGTTTCACCTTCCAATGCAGCAACAACTTCACGGGCGTTAGACCTAAATTTCCGCAACTGAAAACTTGCACCTTTGTGTATTTGACGAACCTGTTCCGAGATATGTATAGCTTCGGAGAAGGTATCGAAACTATCGACATAGTCATCAACGTAGTTGCGTTCAATTATAGCTTTAACTGCACGTCGATAATGATTTGTATGTCCTAAAGCGTTCCTCACCTTAACATAGTTGGCCGAACACGGGGAGCCTGCCGCACCGAACGTCATGGATGTCATTTCATAAACATCGGGAGCCTTCTGACCGTCACCGTCGTGCCACAAAAATCTCTGTGAGCAACGATCTTCCGGGCACTCTACGACTTGGTGAAACATCTCCAGAATGTCTCAGCATATTGCAACAGCACCTTCTCTTAAATGATATAGAATTGACACCAGAGAGCAATACTGCTGAGGACCCTTAAGCAATTGGGAATTCAGCGAAACTCCATTTGACGTCGCTGCTGCATCGACCACCCCAAAGTGCGGAAGATACCAAGTCCTTGCAGTTATTTCCGCTGCTTTACGTGGCAGCAGCTTACGCGCATAATTTTTGACGGCATACGTTTCGATGATATTTTGGTAGGCTTAGCCAAACTCGTTATCCTTAGCCATACGTCGTTCGATGCCCACAAGGCGTCTCAATGCCATGCTGTAACTGTATGGTAGCTCGACCCTCGTGCTTCCACAACAACCCGGTTTGAAATCTACTATTCAACTTCACTGTAGTTTCTTCAAGAATACGTTTTGCCCGCATATCATCTGCGCTTTCAATCGGCTTACTCCAAATGAGTCGACGCTGAAATAGTCTTTTATCATATTACGCATCTGGCAGTCTTATGCGTTGACGTGAAGGCAATACAGCTTCCTTGGCGCCGAAGTGGTCGACGGTCCAAATATGACACAACCGAGATCTGTAAATGCTGCGTATGGTCCCTTATAGTTCGTTGTCGTCGCTTGGGTAGGCAGACCGAGATGGGACTGGTCTAGTCCAATTACAACTTTAGGCGTTACGTTTTGATACGACTGTACCGGAATATTACCTTGACAATTTTCGGCATTACGGATATCACTCTGTCTGAGGCTTTGCATTGGCAAGTTTAAATTGGCTACACCATGGACGTTCCGTAGCATATGACGTTTCTGCATTCCCAAACCACTGACAAAAGAACATACAAAATTAATCAAGGCGACGGGATGGTTTACGGCGTTACCTCCAAACCATTCAATTTCTACGTGACGTTGTGACGGACTTTTCCTTGCGCCGGGGTATGCTCAGTCCGTCCAGGATCCCTGTGGAATTAGAGAAGAATCCCTATCGTCTCCTTTTAAAGAGAAAGATCCCGTTTGTCGTTATAAAAGCTTTATCCCAAAATATCCAAACTACCCTTAAAGCTATGGCGACGGAGGTGGGAAACCACCGTCGGTTCTACGCCGATGGGGTTGGGAAAACCCCCACCGGGACTACGCTTAAACTAAAAATCTCAGACTACTTCGTAAAGAAAGCGGAGGTGGAGAACCACCACTTCCTCCCAGTCGGTGGAGTTGGTAAAACCTCCACCGAGTATACAGCTTAAGAATACCCTGCTCTTCCTGAAGGTTGCGGAGGTGGAAAAACCACCACAATCCCTCTAACGATGGGGTTGGAAAAACCCCCAAAGTTGCTAAAATAAAGAACTCGTGAGATGTAAAAATCCCAGGAGTCCCATTCACCGCTAAACAAGGCGTTAGCAGGCTACTATACCCAGCTGGCTACTGTCTCAATTCGCGAAATTTGTCGCCCTTTTATACTTGTCCACGCGCAGGTGGACAGTTGTTCTGCAACAATAAATTTTACTTATTATATGTATTTACTTAAGGTATCTTACATTTAACTGTATTATTCTACCCATATATCGCATTATAAGTATTTATCTCTAAATTGCGTATGTAAAAATTCCTCTTGTACTGCCCCCCCCTAACATGTGAGTTCGTTGGTACGCATCTCCAGTTAGCTAGCATAGTTATTTTTGATTTCCCGCTGCTGCCTGCTTATTGGGTCTTGTTGTTGTCAACGAGTTGGTTGCCCTTCGTAGGTAACTTGTAAGTGTCTAGTACCCACGCTGTGTTGTTGGTATGCTAACGTGACGTCTTCCTAGTACATTGCCTTTTTTTTCTCTTTGTGCGATGTCCGCCCTGACGGTTCGCTTCAATGCCTGCTGTGCTTGGTCGCAATGGCTTGGTATACGCATGTTTGTACGTTTTGGTGTTCTTGCAATGGGAGCTTATGTGTGTTGCTTATTGCATTGCTGTATTCCCAGCATTATTTAAAATTCCAGTCGGTTATGGGTTATCTGTGGAAATTATAATGTTCAACCAAAATATTTACCGTATGCGGGCAGAGACAATTATTTAAACGAAGAAGTTAGATGTTGTCATGAATGTTTATATGTATATTAGGGTGATTCAAAAATGATTATTTTGTATGTGTAAATTTAATTTATATAATTCTGTTTTGTACGTTTTACATGCTATATGTATAAATTCATTGTAATTCAAGTAGGATTTATACACGTTTTAATGAGTTTTGATAAATATTTGTAGGTTCGAATGTGTGGGCTCCAAAGCCGGTGGATTTGGGTCCTCACACTCTCTCCTCACCTGCCGTAAGCAGGGTTACCGTTACCAGGCCGGTCCTAGTGATTCTCACTCGGTACGTGTGACCGTCTATGTTCCGATGGAACGTCCTCTTCCGCCGCTTCGTCCGTACTACCTGTACGTGCTCCCTGATGTCTCTCGCTAATTCCTCGGGGAGGGGTTCGACTCCGGTTCGGTTGGCCCATGTCTCGGTCGCCTCCGCTGTTGTCGAGCCACCTCTCGATTTCTGTGAGCACATCCTCACCTTCGCCTGTGTTGCCGTCGTCGGCGGGCTTACGCTGGTATCGCCTTTTGCCGTCGACATGCCGTCACTCGCGTTGAGGCTTAGTACGTCGCTGTCGTTGAGGCTGCCGTTGACCTCGTTGGTCAAACGGCTAAATATTTCGTCGTCGTCGTTGAGGCTGCCGTTGACCTCATTTGTCAAACGGCTAAATATTTCGTCGTCGTCGTTGAGGCTGCCGTTGACCTCGTTGGTCAAACGGCTAAATATTTCGTCGTCGTCGTTGTCGTTCGTTGGTGGTCCCATTACCGCCTCCAAGATCCTCCACTTGGTCGGGGGTTCCGTGCTTGCGTTGGCGTCGTATATCCGCATGCGGAGGGTGATGTGCCGCTGGTATTCGACAAACCCCCGGCCTTGTACCTCTTCGTCGGTTTGGCGTATGGAAAACTCGCCCTGTTGCTTCGGTGGTGGTTCGTCGCCTTCTTCCTCGCTGTCTGAGGAAATGGGAATTGGGGTAGAGTCCCGGACCACGGCACGCTCCTCGGGTTCATATCCGTACTCAGTACTGTATGTCGGGCTCTGGATCTCGTTACCCATGTCGACAAGGGACCCTGCCGACTCGCACTCCGACACCGTCTCGTACCTCGGGCTAAGTATCGGGCCGTCCTCGTTGCCCCTGAGATACCCGAACGTTTCTGTGCCCTGACTGTCGGTCTCGCCGTCGTAGGCAACTTCCTCCTCTTCTAGTGGCACTGGGCCCGTCGTATGGTAGCTACTTTCGCTTCCGCTGTAGGTAGCCTCTTCTCCTGTTGGCACTTGGCCCGCCGTATGGTGGTTGTGCTGGCTTAGGTCCCGCCGGATTCTGATACGGAGTGAACCCTCCTTAGCACTCTCGGTGGTATAACTTGCGTTGTCGCTTTTGTCCATGTTTAGAAACTTTTGATTTATTTTCGGTGTTGTGCTCTCTTTTTATAGGAGTCCTCGCGGATCGTCTAACGGTATTATTCCCGGCAGCGCTCATCATGAATTCCGGGGTACGTTGTCTTGTTGTTGCAGGATATTTGAATCTCTTTATGTGCTTTGGTTTTCGCTGTATATGTGGTCCTACTGCTGCGGAATGATGATGTACCAATATACGAATGCAAATTCAAAGTTATACGTATATGTACATTAGGGTATTTCAAAAAAAATTATGTCGGTAAATTTGAATATTGTAAAATTTGAAAAATGTGGTTTTGCGTGTGTGGCCCCAAAGCTGGTGGATTTGGGTCCTCACGCTCTCTCCTAACCTGCCGTAATGTGACTAACTGTCACCATTGTAAAATTCAATTTCTCGTAGCGGTCAATACTTGCGTTATTTATAGGGTAATCTCTCGCGATTTGGGTCTTGTTCTAAAATGAAATGTTATGCAGAATTCGGTCATCAGGTTATAGCATTGGCTGGCTATGTGGTTGGCGTAGTTCATCGCCGTCAGGATCCCGTTGTCTAGGGTTGGGGCTTGCGCTCGTGCTATGTGCCACCCACTCCGGTCTTCATCTACCACCTGTTGGTTGTTGATTATGTCTGCGCGTTCGATTCCGAAATCATTAGCACCTGAATTGGCGAGTGCTAGTGAACCACACGTCGCTACCGTGCTGTAATCCGTCTGATCTTCTTCCGTGACCTGGACTGTTTGCGATGTTGACGCGCGTGGCGTTGCTCTTACTACGGCCAGTTGTTCTGTGTGTTCCTCGGTGGATATCTCGGTGGAATGTTGGTTCGAGGTTCTACTACACGATGCTGATGATGGTGCGCGTTGTGTTGTTGCTATCGTCGTCGGTCGTCTCGTTTGTTCCCCGATGGGAACTTCGGTGAAGCCCCCATTCGGGGCTTGGCGGGGCGCTTTTGACTTACCACGTTCGCGGGGTGAACGTATTCTTCTTTCTGTTTCTGGACTTGCTTCTTCTTCGACTGTCGCTTGATGGTATGCTTTTAGCTCGCTTATGTGTGCCGTTCTCCTTTTGCCGTTATGCACCTTGTCTAGCTCGACGATTACGGGCGATACGAAGTTCGCTACACGATGAGGCCCACTGTATCTTGGTGCTAACTTTGCTGCCTTGGACAGCTGATGCTCTTTTACTAGTACCAAGTCGCCCATCGCCGGTTGCCATTGTCTCCTACGTAAATTATAATGCCTTGCCTGCTCCGCTGATGCTTGCTGTTGTCTACGACGTGCCATTTGATATACCTCTCGCATTTTCGCCATCTTTTCACTGAGAGCCACCTTCTCCTCGCCTGTGCCAAGTGTTTGCTCATCGTAGAGGGCGTTGGGGATCCTCGGTTCCCTACCCTGTACCACGAATGCTGGACTGTAGCCTGTTGACTCGCATACGCTCGTATTCAGTGCTAGTGTCATCTCTGGCAACAACTCATCCCATGTCTTATGCCCCTTCCCAGTGAATTTTTCTATCATCCTCTTGATGTTACGATTCGCTCTCTCCGTCGGGTTCTCTTGCGGTGTGTACGGTGCCGTTAGCTGGTGCTTTATGCCAGCTTCTTGTAAAAACTTCTTGAAATTCCTGCTTGTGAACTGTGCTCCATTGTCTGTGATTAGAATTTTTGGTGCGCCAAATCGGGCCAAAATCCTCTCCCTCATACCTCTGATCACATTCTCCGTCGTCGCCTTCCGTATTGCTATGATCTCTACCCATTTCGAGAATTTATCCACGAAAACTAATGCCATCGTATTACCATGCTTCGAACGAGGGAGTGGTCCAACGAAATCTGAGCAAACGGTAGCAAAAAGTTCATCTGAAATCTGCGTTAGCATCTTACCTGCAGCTTGTTGCTGGCTGGGTTTGTAGACTTGGCATGCGTGGCATTGTTGCACGTACTTCCGTACGTCCCTGAACATCCCAGGCCAGTAATACCACATCATTGCACGCGCGATGGATTTCCGTATCACCATGTGCCCTGCGCTTGGTGTGTCGTGAATCTCGTTAAGCACTCTTCGCCTCTCCGATTTCGGCACGCATAACTTCCACGGTACCGCATCCTCACCATCCATTTGACTTCCAATTCGTCTGTATAGTCTTCCTTCCTCTATGACGTATTCGGGAAACTTCTCTGGTGTCCTCGTTACTTCAGCCATCTTTGACGTGTACCACTTGCAACTCAAACTTTCTTCATGTGTCGTAAGGCTACCCAGCTGTTCCTCCAGTGGCTGCCTCGACAGTGCATCTGCGACCACGTTCATCTTGCCCTTCCTATACTGCACGTCGAATGAATACTGCTGTAACTCGAGCGCCCATCTAGCGATCCGGCCTGACGGACTTTCGATCGCGTTCAACCATTTCAAAGCCAGGTGATCGGTGATAACCGTGAAATTGTACCCTTCTAAATACGGTCTCATTTTCCTTATTGCCCACACGATTGCTAAACATTCCTTCTCAGTTGGTGAGTAGTTCATCTCGGCTTTAATCAGCCGGCGGCTAGCATACGCTATTACTCGCTCTTCGTCATCCAACCCCTGTGTGAGAACTGCTCCGAGACCATAATCGCTAGCGTCTGTCTGTAATCGAAATATTTTCGTAAAATCTGGGCAAGCTAGTGCTGGTGCTTGTATTAGTGCATTCTTCAACGCTTCGAATGCCGCCTGTTGTTCTTCGGACCATTTCCACCTACTTCCCTTCTTCAACATTGACGTCAGTGTGTGCGCAACTTGTGAAAAGTCGGGCACGAACCTCCGGTACCAAAAAAACTATCCCCAGAAATCGCCTTAGCTCTCGTATGTTGTGTGGTGGCGCCAGCTCCTTGATAGCCGCAACTTTGTCGGGATCCGTGTGTATTCCTTCCTCGCTGACGACGTGGCCTAGATATTTCAAACTTTTCTTAAAAAACTCACATTTTTCTGGGTTGATCTTCAGATTCGCCCTCCGTAGCCGCCGAAATACCTCTCCTAGGTGCTTTATATGCTCTTCCAAAGTTGTGCTGGTGATGATGATATCATCCAGGTAGGCAAACGCATTTGGTTCCAACTCTGGGCCAATAACACGGTCGAGTGCTCGCTGAAACGTAGCCGGAGCGGAATGTAGACCGAACGGCATCACTTTCCATTGATACAACCCTCGGCCGGGTACGGTGAATGCTGTATACTTCTTGCTATCTTCTTCCATCGGGATTTGCCAATAACCATTTTTGAGGTCCAGACTGCTGATAAAACGCGCACTACGTAGCCTATCTAAGATATGCTGTATTCTTGGGAGTGGGTACGCATCTGGCACTGAGCGAGCGTTGAGCTGCCGATAGTCAACGCAGAGTCTCCATTTGCCGTTCTTCTTCCGGGCTAGAACTATTGGTGCACTGTGTGGGCTGTGAGATGATTCGATGCAACCCTTCTCTATCAGCTCTTCTACTTCCTTGTTTATGATCTCCTGCATCTTTGGGTTCTTAGGGAAATAAGGCTGTTTGATTGGACGGTCATCTCGCATCACTATCTTATGCCCGGCAATGTTGAATACTCCTGTCATCTCTTCGAAAATCTGTAATTCACGCTTTAGAAACGTACTCACCCCAACCTCACTCCTCACGTCTTTCTCGATACTTGCGCTACCTTCGTCCTCCATCATGGTTGGGCACGTCACCATCTCCTGCGCTCTCTCTTCTGCTCGTAACGTCATTGTTTCGTTGCCACACCTCAGCTCAAATTTAGCCTTTGCCAGATAATCTGTCCCGAACACCACGCTGTTGACTAACCCAGGCAGAACTAACAACTCACTCTGATGCACTTGATCCCCCAGTTTTACCTCTGCGTCCACTGCCTCCGCTATCCATGCTACGCTGCCATCGCCCATCACCACTCGTGTCTGTATCTTCTTGAGCTTCCGTGCGTCTATTTTCGCCGCTGTCTTCTCGCTGATGAAACTTCGTGTTGCCCCCGTATCTACTGACGCCATGACTTCTTCTCCATTCAGGGTTACTGCAGCCAAGATTCGCCCTTGGGTCTGCCTAAATGTACTTACTGAGTACGAGGCTGGGTTTGTTGAGACGCCACCCCTCGATACCAATGGTGTCTCTGCCCGTTTCCCTGCTGTCCACGACAGCAGTTACGCGTTAGTATACCTACTCGGCCACACTGCCAGCAGAAATCCCTTCGTTCGTTTCGACACCCATGTGCGTAATGTCCGCTTTCCCCGCATCGCCTGCATGCGTTCCGTGGATCGATGGGCCCTTGGTGTGGTGTCCTCGCATGCTCTGGTGTGCTCGCTTGTCGTTGCTCCTCCGTTCTCCGATCTCCTTGCTTCTTATCTTCGTGTATATATTGATAATGCTCGGTTGGCCGTTGCGGCACAAAAGGTTTCGCCGCCGGCCTCAGCGGTTCTTTCTCCGGTAAGATGTTCTCGTAATCCTCGGCCATGCTTACCAGTTCCTCTAAGCTGGTGAACTCGCTCCGTTTGATGTAAAGCTGGTACTCTCGTCGACAATTTCTGTAAATCCGGTTCAGCTTCTGCTCGCCGTTGTAGTCAGCGTGACGCATGAGTGCTTGTAACGATAAAACGTAATCCTTAAACTGCTCACCTGCGAGCTGCGTACGCTGACGGATCTCGTCATCTAGCTTCTCGAAATACCTCGAGCTCAGGAAAAATTTTAGAAAGTCCTTCTTAAAGGCTTCCCACTCTTGCCACTGCCTGTTGTTGTTCCGGTACCACACCAAGGCCTTGTCCTTCAGCAACTCAGGTAACGCTCGTGGGATGGAATCGCGACCAACTTCGTAACTGTCGGCCAGCTCCTCCACCCGTTCAATAAAACATAGCGGGTTCTTACCACCGTCATATTTCAGGCCCCACTTACGTACTCGATCCATTATATTTGTATGTGATGCTGGTTTGTTCATCGCGTATGGCGGTGTTCGTGACCCCTCTTCGTGCCTGGTTGTTTCGTTGACATTTTCCTGTGTGTTGTCGCCTGGCGATGTTTGCTCGGCGTTTTCTATCGGAGTTGGTGGTCTTACCGTGATTACTGGTCGGACGTGCCGTAGGGCTAATTCTGTGAATCGTTCCTGGGATCTTGTGTCGGTACCTTTCGTCTGGATGAAGCCTGCTAGGCGCTTGCGTAGCTCTTCCACCGTTCCGCTGTCTTCCAGCCCAAACTCGGATGCGTATTTGAGAAGTTCCTCACGATTGAGGTAATACACCCAAGTTACCTTCACCATGCCTGCTAGTTATTTTGCTTTCTCTCCGTGCCTTTCCTGTGGATGTTTTGTATCTCGCAATCCTCTGTGGTTTGTGTCTCGAAATCCTCTGTGTGGTTATCCTCGTGTTGTTACTTGTTTACCATGAGTCTATGTATTCAGAGTCCCTGCTCGGGCGCCATTTGTGACGGACTTTTCCTTGCGCCGGGGCATGCTCAGTCCGTCCAGGATCCCTGTGGAATTAGAGAAGAATCCCTATCGTCTCTTTTTAAAGAGAAAGATCCCGTTTGTCGTTATAAACTCTTTATTCCAAAATATCAAAACTACCGTTAAAGCTATGGCGACGGAGGTGGGAAACCACCGTCGGTTCTACGCCGATGGGGTTGGGAAAACCCCCACCGGGACTACGCTTAAACTAAAAATCTTAGACTACTTCGTAAAGAAAGCGGAGGTGGAGAACCACCAATTCCTCCCAGTCGGTGGAGTTGGTAAAACCCCCACCGAGTATATAGCTTAAGAATACCCTGCTCCTCCTGAAGATTGCGGAGGTGGAAAAACCACCACAATCCCTCTAACGATGGGGTTGGAAAAACCCCCAAAGTTGCTAAAATAAAGAACTCGTGAGATGGAAAAATCCCAGGAGTCCCATTCACCGCTAAACAAGGCGTTAGCAGGCTACTATACCTAGCTGGCTACTGTCTCAATTCGCGAAATTTGTCGCCCTTTTATACTTGTCCACGCGCAGGTGGACAGTTATTCTGCAACAATAAATTTTACTTATTATATGTATTTACTTAAGGTATCTTACATTTAACTGTATTATTCTACCCATATATCGCATTATAAGTATTTATCTCTAAATTGCGTATGTAAAACTTCCTCTTGTACTGCCCCCCCTAACATGTGAGTTCGTTGGTACGCATCTCCAGTTAGCTAGCATAGTTATTTTTGATTTCCCGCTGCTGCCTGCTTATTGGGTCTTGTTGTTGTCAACGAGTTGGTTGCCCTTCGTAGGTAACTTGTAAGTGTCTAGTACCCACGCTGTGTTGTTGGTATGCTAGCGTGACGTCTTCCTAGTACATTGCATTTTTTTCGTTTCCTCTTTGTGCGATGTCCGCCCTGACGGTTCGCTTCAATGCCTGCTGTGCTTGGTCGCAATGGCTTGGTATACGCATGTTTGTACGTTTTGGTGTTCTTGCAATGGGAGCTTATGTGTGTTGCTTATTGCATTGCTGTATTCCCAGCATTATTTAAAATTCCAGCAGGTTAAGGGTTATCTGTGGAAATTATAATGTTCAACCAAAATATTTACCGTATGCGGGCAGAGACAATTATTTAAACGAAGAAATTAGATGTTGTCATGAATGTTTATATGTATATTAGGGTGATTCAAAAATGATTATTTTGTATGTGTAAATTTAATTTATATAATTCAGTTTTGTACGTTTTACTTGCTATATGTATAAATTCATTGTAATTCAAGTAGGATTTATACACGTTTTAATGAGTTTTGATAAATATTTGTAGGTTCGAATGTGTGGGCTCCAAAACCCGTGGATTTGGGTCCTCACAACGTTTTTCAGCGCCAAGTCCAAGTTTCTTTACCAAAGAGTCGTCCATCATCGTAATCGATGATCCTTCATCGAGTAGGGAATACGTATTGAGTCGCTTATTTGGTCCGTAGAGCGTAACAGGAATCACTCTAAATAGCAGATTTGCATTAGCGCGTGCGGAGCAGTTGAGAACCGGATTGTTAGGTTTGGTGATTTGGCTGGCTGATCCCCCTGACACTCATGCAACAAACGATTGTGGAACTTAGAGTAACCTTTCACTGAAGAAGGTTTGCGGCGGCGGTAGTCGCGCATAGAGTGACCAGGCCAAAGACAGCTAAAACAAAGACGTAATCGTTTTACCAGTTTCCAGCGCTCCGGTACCTTGGCTTCGAGCAAACGTCTACACTCAGTAGATTTATGATCACCTCGACAAACGATGCATTTGGTAGTACGTTGTTCGCCGGCTTTATGCAATACTACACGTCGTTTAGATTATTTTGCCTCACTGGCCTGGACCATCTGTACGAAGCTCGCAACCTCAGTTAACCATTCACTAAAATTTACTATGGTTGGAAATGGCCAAATAGAAAAAGAATGACGAGCCCAATCCAAACGTTTATAAAGAGGAAGCTTCGCCACTAGTTCCTCCAATAACGTTGGATTTGCCAAGTGTTTATCTTCACCTATAGACTGAAGGAAAACTATAAGGTTCTTAGCTGTGGTTGCGAACGAGACTAATTTGCCAATATTAGCTTCTGAGATAGGTAGTACCTCTCGTATAACTTTGAGTTGGCTCCGAATGAGCTGCTCAGGACGACCGAACCTAAAGCGTAGTTGCTCAATAATAAAATTCACATTGCTTGGTTGTATTAGTAGGGACTTAACTACTTCCCTAGCTTCCCCTTTAAGGCATTTGTTAAGACAATGGTTATTTTCAAAACTGGAATAATTATAGACCGCCGTCGACTCTAAACGTAAAATATTGGCCAGTCTTCTGCTTGACCTGAAAACAATGGTAAATGTAACAATTTCCTGGGTGGTGACATGTAATTTATTGGCGGGGTATGGCTTGACAAGTTCGCTCTTAAGTTATGAGCGGAGGTGACGACCGGTGCGCAGGTAGTGGCTACACTATAATGTTGAGCCATGGTAGGTGACCAGGATGACCGACCATAGCACGACGTGGAGCTCGACGAAACGATATGCGGGGATTCATGTGAGGCGCTACATAACTTGCCTACCAATTGGGTCAGGGTACTATTAGGAGTAGCAATGTAGCTGGGCTGAATAATTGTTGCATAGTTGGCCGGGGCAAACTCCTGTAGGAATGAAAACGGCGACCTTGTAACTGATGTCCAGAGAGTGCTTAGATTATGGAGGGAACACTTCTCTGCTCTCCTAAATGGAGGCAGCAATTCACCGCGCAGAGATGAAGAACCCGATCCCGCAATCGATGATGATGGAATATATGTCCCCCCGCCCGATTATGACGAAGTTAGAATAGCAATAACCAGATTGAAAAACAACAAGGCCGTGGGCGCTGATGCATTGCCTGCGGAGCTATTCAAGTTCGGCGGCGAGGAGTTGGTAAGGCGCATGCAGCAGCTTCTTAGCAAAATATGGGCGGACGAAAGCATGCCCGACGGTTGGAATCTAAGTGTTCTTTGCCCAGTCCACAAGAAGGGGGATACTGCAAAATGCACCAACTATCGTGGAATCAGCCTTCTTAATATCGCATATAAGGTCCTTTCAAGTGTATTGTGCGAAAGATTGAAGCCCACCGTGAACCGGCTGATTGGACCTTATCAGTGCGGCTTCAGACCTGGTAAATCTACCATCGACCAGATTTTCACAATGCGCCAAATCTTGGAAAAAACCCGTGAAAAGAGAATCGACACACATCACCTCTTCGTCGACTTTAAAGCCGCCTTCGACAGCACGAAAAGGAGCTGCCTATATGCCGCTATGTCTGAATTTGGTTTCCCCGCAAAACTTATACGGCTGTGCAAAATGACGTTAAGCAACACCATCAGCTCAGTCAGAATTGGGAAGGACCTCTCCGAGCCGTTCGAAACTAAACGAGGTTTCAGACAGGGTGACCCCCTATCGTGCGATTTCTTTAATTTGATGCTGGAGAAAATTATACTAGCTGCAGAACTTAACCGCACTGGAACAATATACTATAAAAGCATGCAATTACTGGCATATGCTGATGACATTGATATCATCGGCCTAAACACCCGCGCTGTTAGTTCTGCTTACTCCAAGCTGGAAAAAGAAGCGGTAAAGATGGGTTTGATGGTGAATGAGGACAAAACGAAGTATCTGCTGTCATCGAGCAAAGAGTCAGCGCATATGCGCCTTGGCAACCACGCTACTGTTGGCAGCCATAATTTCGAAATAGTAAAAGACTTCGTTTATTTGGGAACCAGCATCAACATTAGCAACAACATCAGCACTGAAATCCAGCGAAGAATCAATCTTGCCAATAAATGCTACTTTGGACTAGGTAGGCAATTGAAAAGTAAAGTCCTCTCTCGGCGAACGAAAATCATACTCTACAAGTCACTTATCGTACCCGTCCTGCGATATGGGGCAGAAGCATGGACCATGACAACAGCAGATGAAGCGGCTTTGGGAGTGTTCGAGAGAAAAGTTCTTCGAAAGATTTATGGACCTCTACGCGTTGGCGATGGCGAGTACCGAAGAAGATTTAATGATGAGCTGTACGAGCTATACGCAGACATCAACATAATCCAGCGAATTAAAACGCAGCGGCTGCGCTGGCTAGGCCATGTTATGCGAATGAAAGATGATGCTCCGGCCAAGAAAGTGTTTCTATCGGAACCCGCCTATGGAAGCAGAGGTAGAGGGCGGCCCCCACTCCGTTGGAAGGACCAGGTGGAAAACGATTTAAACTCCCTTGGTGTGACCAATTGGCGCCGGTTGGCGGAGCGAAGGAGCGACTGGCGCGCCTTGTTGGACGGCCATAACCGTTTAGACGGTTAAGCGCCAATTAAGTAAGTAAGTAAGTTGGCCGGCTGCTCATTCAACGAAGCTCTTGAATTCACTATACATGGTTGCTCATTTGCTGGCGATGAACTCGTCGATATGGTTGCCCGACGTGAGGCCTATGCGACCCCATGGTACCACTGCCCGATACTATACTACCGATGGACGCCATGAACTTATTGTGCGTTGGAGTGGCTACCTGCGCAGCAGACGTCACGACACATTGTTGATGCGTATATGTATTTTGCCTAACAGGAGACGTGGCTGGTGGAATTAAATGTGATGATGCTGCTGTTGGCGTTCGGTTTCTGCGATTTTAACTTCTGCTTACCTAAGTTGCAGCTCCAATCTAGAAATTTGTTGTTGCATTGTTAAAAGAATATTAACTTGCGATGCATTATACGTATTTGTGCATACTGCTGTAGCGGAGCTGCGGGCGTTCCAGAGGATTCTACTGATCCGGCGGCGGCATTGGAGTTGACAAACAATGTTAGCGTTAACAGAAGTGGCAGTGTTTTCATTAACAGAAGCAGCGGCTTTGGCAGAGGTAATAGCGCTGGCATCGACAGAGGTGGCGATGTTGATGTTGGCGGAGCTGGCAGCGTTTCTATTGGCAGAGGCGGCAGCGTTTCCATCAGCAGAGGCGGTGGCGTTAACGTTGGCAGAGGTGGTACCGTCAGACAAGGAGACGATCTTATGTACGTCGACTATGACCGGGGTGGTGATACCCGGACCAACACTGACATGGGCATTATTATAATAAGTGGAAAGTTCGATTACCTGGTAAATCGGGCTAGGACTTGGTTCAAAAATATTAACATTCATATGTGATGTACTTGTTGTTGTTGGTATGGCGGCATACATACTGGTTGGCTGAGCGTTATATGGCGGCGCGCTTGTGGGAGCACTAGGTGGCGACATTGATACTATGGCGGTGGATGGCGGCATACTGGAAGGCATTCTGTTGGAAACACTTGACATATTTCACTGGACACATGACGGCACTACAAACGGTGTACTGATAAGTGGAGTACACGCCACATGTGATGACGAGACATTTAAGGGTACACTAGGCACGACAATCGAGGTTCTGGCGGCTAGTACACACGACTGATTCAACGACATATTACTTGGCACGTCTAGCGGAGCGCGTTTGGCGATATACTTTGATTACTAGATTGTGTCACATTTGATTGTGCAGTCGGTGCATTTGATTTAGACATGGCTGTCTCAACTTTAGTTGGGGCGGCAATCTTTATTTTGTTGCCTTCTAGCTGAAGGCGCGGACTTCGGCGTACCTGTGACCTCTGCACATACATACACAGGCATTTTATGTATTATCCAATAGATTGGGAAATAAAGATGTCACGTAGCAAATAATCGGGATTTGGGATGAACTTGAATTGCCAGAAGATTCAAGCTATGTTCAAGCTCGTATATTCAAGCTCGTAAATTCAAGCTTATTCAAGTTTATTTCTGTATAAAAAAAGGTTATGTAATATTCAATTCGACAATAAATTAGACACTTTACTCACCCGAGTATCTTTCTCCGTCCGTTCGCTACGCGTGGTAATTTTCCAATGACGGAATTTTGTAGATCAATTTATACCGCTCAAAGTAACGGAATATGACAATGACGGAAAAAAGAAGAAAGAGCTGGGGTGAGCAAAGGACAAATAAACAGAGATGCATTTGTGGTGAAGTATACATTTGGTACTTAAGGTTGCCAGCTAGTTTCCATTTCAAATAATTCAATCTATTGCAGTAGCCAATGTTTTCGATTTTGTTTTTACATATATCGATGATCTCTTAGTCGCGAGTGAAAATGAGGAACAACATTTTGAAGATCTTAGAATACTTTTTCAACGTCTTACAGAGTATGGTTTAAATATTAAACCAAGCAAATGCACTTTTCCTCCGCTATAGTAGGCACCTTGTCGCGGTGCGGGGGCTTACGCCGCTTCCACGAGGCGCTGAACATACAAAAGGAGATGCTCCGGCATCCTCCGCCCGTATGGTTCGAACTTCGTGGAGAGGTAACCAAGAACTGCTACTTTTGCCTTAACGGCTACGAGTGTGCGACTGTTTTCCCATGTTAGGGACGGCACCTCTTGTCCGCCAGATGCGTCTGTTTCCCCATGCTAGGGGCGGCATATGTACACACAGACCTAACGGGTCAATAAGTCGTCAGATGCGCCTGTTTTCCCCAGGTTAGGGGCGGTCGAGTCCGAGTCTTTTTGGGAGGAGTGGTAGACTTAAAAGAAACTCCAAAAGTAATGGCGAATTCGGTTCGTCGGGTATGAGTGAAAACGAAGGGAGAAAAGTTACGGTACAGGGGGTCGGATCCCCATTACCGGCGGTAGATGGTGGGCGAGAATGCTATCTGGCGTCGAGATCCAGCGACTTCTCAGGCTGTGGAGCGGAACCCCAGGCTACACAGTCTACGAATGCTACTGGGAGAACAAAAGCGCTGTCCCTATCCGAGCACACTCTGTGGAGCACGGTAAAGGCAGGATCTGAGTGTGGTGCTGAGGGAAGCGTTAGGTCTCGGTTGAGGAGTCTAACCATCGTCAGCGTCACCGAGGATTAACCATCATCACTGGTGAACGACGGCGATGAAATAGACTAGAGGCTGAGAGCGCTCTGCTGAAGGACCAAGCCCAGATGTCAGGGTCAGAGTCGGAGAAGGTAAAAAGGGAGCAGAAAGCCCTGAAGGGGTACAAAATCTCTTCCTACTACCATCGGAAGATGCAGAAGAAAGATCCAACCACTCTCACTGTGACAGAAAAGGCTCTTATTAAGAAACACAGAAAGGTAGTAACAAAGTACACAGAAATTAACGCTACTAAAGCTGAGGGCAAGAAAGCGTCAAACGATCAGGGCAGGGACGCTAACCATACGTCCTCGTCCGGATCGATGAGCGCACAAAGCCGGAAGAGGAACAGGTCCGATGAGGGACCCGAAAAAGACTCAAAAAGGCGGAAACTTCACGCTACCTTCGCCTGCCCCTCAGGTCTACAAGTAGCCATCATCGACAAAATCAATCCTGACGGGAAGATAACGACGGAAAGGTGGCTGCTTGTAGAAGGCAAGCTAATGGAGAGGATGCTCGAGGCTGAAAGCGAATCTATATTTTGTTACATCCTGAAAACAAATTTGCAGATAGCCAACAGGGGAAATGTCCCTACATACATTGGTCCAATTTCCGGCAATGTTCTCGATATTACATTGAGCTCCGATCGTGATATATCAAGGTATAATTGGATGGTTCTTGATAGACCATCCGTCTCCGACCATGCGTATATCAGCTTCAGCATCCCCCTAAAGAGGGTAGAGAAAGGAGGAACCTTTAGAAACCCTAGGTCAACTAACTGGACTAAATTCCAGAAACATGTAGAAACAAAACTGGGACAACCCAAAGAGGTTGCCAATGTAGAGGAACTGGAGGAGTCGAATGAATTCCTAACCAGGACGCTTATGACTGCACATAACAAAGCTTGCCCTCTAAGAAGATTCAGGGGAAAATCAAAGCCGCCATGGTGGAGCAATGAGATGAGTATTCTAAGAGGACAGGTAAAAGAAATGTTTAAGCTCGCAAAGACCGCGGAAAGCGAAGCGTGTCGGGACGAGTACAGGGATCTACTGAGGACCTACAAGCGTGAAATTACCAGGGCGAAGTGAAACTCATGGAAAAGTTTCTGTACGGACATAGAGTGCTCCAGCGAAACAGCACGGTTGAAAAAAGTCCTTGGAAAGGGAATCCGTTCAGGTGCTTCTCGACACACATTTCACATTGGGAGAGGGTTTAGAAGAGCGAGCAAACACCACTCACACTTCGATCACGGAGCTAGTAATGCCGGGCTTGGTGACCGATACCAAGATAGAATGGGCAGTGAAAACGTTTTCTAAGTTTAAATCGCCGGGCCCAGACGGTATATTCCCGGCTATGCTACAAGTTTCAAGTATGGCGGTCGTGGAATGGCTTAAAATAATATTCGATGGGTCCATAAAGCTGAATCATGTACCGCACTGAACAATTGTGGTGTGTCGCAAACTCGGCACGGGAGTGGAGGCACCACAATTGCGTTTGGTTTAAATTTAAATGAAAAGAAAAAAGAGGCGAGATATATTCCTCGTTATAATAATTTCTTTATTATAGTGCAAAATTAAATTTGAACAATAATTACCTTTTTGTAATAAAATGTGGCGGGGCTCCTCGGACGGTGTTGTAGTTCGCTCAACGATCGCTGGAAAAGTAGACGGTTGCCTTGTCGAGGACAACCGTTGAACCGCGGAAAAAGTCTCCGGTTTTAAGGGGAAGCTTCCCCACATAGTTGTACCGGCATACATGTATATGTGTACGGACAACATAACCCTATCTGTGTACACATATACATGCAGGTGGGCGAACTAGGGGTCGATAAAGTGGTGCTATTAGGGTGGCGCAAATTAAGAAGAATTTAGGCTTCGGGCCTAAACATGCCGGCCCCCTTGCGATACGCAACAGCCCAGACTCCGCCCGAGCGTCCCCGGCCACGATTTGTCTTAAAACTAGATTCTAAAATTAAATGGTGCGCGCCGGATGGCGCGACGGCATCCTCCTTGCCTTCGCCGTGACCTAGAGCTAGGAAGATAGAAAAAAAATTAATGGAAACCGTAACATATATTTCTTGCCATTTATATAAAACTTCATTTATTTCGGGAAAATACAATATACATGTATAAGCTTATCATCAGCTAACTAACTCTAAATAGCCATTGAGAAATATCAGATCGGGTGGGTCCCGGAGAGTACCCACCCGAAGATCGTGCTTTGCGCGAGCAGCGATCCGAAGGATGGTGGCAATGTGCCCGACGTCATGATTTCGGCGTAGACGTCGCCGCCTAGGACGAGGCGAATTGGGGTGGACGCATAAAAGTGGGGGTCCGCAAGACGGATGTGCTCGTAAGGAGCCGCGACGCTGGGGTCGACGTTGTACGTTGGACTGACGCGCCTGAACTCGAGGACGCAGACTGCGTGAGTCGTCACCGTCTTACTCTGCCCATGTTTACCTCTAAAATGAATAAAACAGCCGGTTTCGCCGTCGGCGTTGGTTGTCGGCAGGGCTAACTCTCGCGCCAGCCTGCGGTCGATCGTTGTGCGGGGGGAACATGCGTCTATGAGTGCACGAATGAAGTGCAGACGCCCTCCGGCTTCCACCTTCACGATCGCAGTCGGCGCCAGAGCAGCCATGGGCCGAAGAGTTGGGCCGGCTGAGGCGCGGGCTGGAATGACCCCGTTCCGGAAGGAACTGTGTTGGGGTAGCTGGCGCGGCCGAATGGCCAGTCTACCGTCTCGATGGTCTTCCTTCACGTGTCGTATCTCGTGTAGCTGGCGCGGCCGAGGGGCCAGTCTACGATCGCGCGTTGGTCGATGTGCTTGCGTTCGTTGTTGCGTAGGTGGGCGGAACGGCCGTGATTCCGCTCCACTTTTTCCTCGTCGCTCGTGTGCTAATAGGGGTCGGAACGGCCGTGGGTCCGATCCCCTAGTGTCGGAATTTACTATATGGGAGCCCGCTCCACTCCCGGATGGCAGTTGTGGTTCTTCTGCAAAGGCCGACTCGGACGCGTGGAGAGACAGCGCCTCATCCATCATCCCGTCGTCCACCTCTTCCATCGTAGGCATCCGCTCATATCCTTCTCCCTCTTCTTCCATGACTAGCTGGTACCAGCTCTTCGGCGGCTCTGGCTCGGACGACAAGTCCTCCATGGAAAGGTGCAGCGTGGTATGATGATTGCTACCACATCTTCGGCACCTTCCTTTGCTAGTGCAGTCTTTGGCACGATGTACCATTGACAGGCAGTTTTGGCAGTACTTGGCCTTTATAATTTCGCGCAGTCGTTGCAGCGGCGACTTCGCGCGGTAAATCGGGCATGACCTGATTGGGTGTTTCGCGTCGCATAAGTGGCACGGCTTTGGGTAACGAGCGGCCTGGCGCTCAGTCCTCCTTCTTAGCGAAGCGTAACGAGTCATTCTATTGAGAGTATGGAAGAAAATAAAGGAAACTCGTTGAGTTGTTATGATTGTGTCACGCTTTCGGTGGCGAGTAAGCCCCAATTCTATTATCGGCGCTTTTGAAATTTCGCGTAGTGAGTAGGGTTAAAACATGTCTAAAGGCCTACGAGAATATATTCATCTCGCGTACGTTATGTGCGTTGCTTCTTTCCCCGCACGTTATGTGCCTGGGTCATTAGTGCCTTATTCTGTTTAATTTTGTGTCATCCGGTAGCGCTTCAGCTAGTCAGGCATACTAGTGCTGCAGAAAAATTGACATTTAAGTTGTTTGGTACTCACATTTTGGTACCGAACCGGGTAGAGAGTGTTTGATGTGGGATCTTTCGAGTCGTCGTTATTTGTGTTGTTGGTGCTAAAAACCGACAACTTTCCTGCCCGCCACAAAAAAAAATGTTTGGACGGCAAAATTGTATGCTATATAAAGAACAAAGATAAAATCTTCGTTTTGGACGCGGTGAAAAATTTTTCGAATGAGCCATTCTTTTGTATTTCCCTTCGATTATTTGTTCAGCTTTTCCCAATTACGCTTGTAGTCCTGTGTTATTGATGGTCCTTACTAAAAAGCACGGTTCCAGAAGGGTAGTTGGCTCCGATACCGATTTGCCAGAAACGGGTTTTTGGGTACCCGTTTGCATCTTCTTATGCATCCCTAATACAATGTACATTTAAAACTCGGCATATATATGTACATACGTTGGTACAAGTATATGGGCAGTCAGTGCACGGACTTTACCGCATTGGTAGATTGACGTACCTTTTTGATCCATTTTCATTTTCTACTACTTTTACGAGTTCTGCTACCAAAACTAAGATTCTACCAATATTTCAGTATTTTCGCGCTGAAAACGTATACTGCATTGCAGTATTGAATTGCCGAGCCCACCAACTAATCTTAGGAGGGGATACTGATTAAAGCAGTCAATTTTGAAAAACTTTGTGAACAACTTTAAACAAGAAGTAAATTTTTGATGAGATAAATAGCCCTTTTTTTTGAATAATTTGAAGAAAAAAAGTTTTACGCAAACGATAACATGCCGAAATCGGTTATTTTGTGGCAGTATTTTTGGTATTTTGGTATTTTGGGATATTGTTGTGGTAGTGAGAAGTTTTGGTATGTTTTGTCTGTGTATTTCAGGAAATAATGAGTATCCTAAGGCCTAAGCTGTGTATGTACAAATTTACATGGATTTTGTCTTGTGTACATGTTTTTACAAGTGTTGATTCCCTGACATTCGCTTTATTTGCTTGACAATAAATGATGAATAATTCATGATAATTCAGTAACAATTACTGTTTTGCACTCAAATAAACTACCAATTCCTACTGCTATTTTCATTTCTCGTTTACCAACATTCCTTTTATAAAAAGTCCGCGCACTGGTATATGTATACCAGACAAAAAAAAATATGAACATTCCTACGCACAAATGTACATTTATCTGAATTGAAGCAAACGGTAAACGGATCGTTCGATTCATGGCGCCGTTTGTTTCATTCTTTTCGTTTTACGCGTAGTGGAGTACGGTGCTTGGGATCATCGCGAACAAATCGTAAGTAAAAATTATTACATGATAATTTAATATATTCTTTTTGATAATTAATAAATTTTTTTCTTTCTTTTCAGGTTACTGGCATGGATGGTGGGGACGGTCCTGCACGTTGGCCTGGGCACCAGGATTGATTGGGTTTTCCTCGTTTTTTTGTTGTTTTTTTTTTTTTTAGGTTACCGGTATTGCAAAGGGGTGCTCCAACTGCGGCGTCGGCCGCGCCGTCAGTTGTCACACCTTTGCGATGCCCATTGATGCAGGCACTAATGGATTTTCTCTTTGCAGGTTTTGGTGCGGAACATCCTGGCCTGGGGCGTAAGTCCACCAGCAAAAACAACCACAAACCTTTTGTATTAAATTTGTTATACAACGAATGAGAACGGTTTGTGGGCGATTCTGTAGTAGCTTTTTGAAAAAATCATGAAGTAGATATAAATAATTTGAAATTTTCTGCGAATTTTCATCAATAGCTGGTGGATACACGCAATTTGTTGATTTGTGAACAAGGCAATATATCTTCGTTACTGACGAGTACGCTATTTTTTTTTTTTCACCCAGCCAACATGGCGGACGACGAACAATTTTCGCTGTGTTGGAATAATTTTAATAGCAATTTATCGGCTGGATTTCATGAGTCGCTATGTCGTGGCGACTTGGTGGATGTCACGCTAACGGCAGAGGGGCAATTCGTTAAAGCGCACCGATTGGTATTATCAGTTTGTTTGCCCTATTTTCGGAAAATGTTTACCCAAATGCCGGCGAACCAACATGATTTTGTCTTTCTGAAGGATGTAAGTCATTCGGATTTGAAAGATCTAATACAATTTATGTATTGTGATGAAGTAAATGTACTCAAGAAGCCCTACCAGCGTTCATCAGTACAGCAGAGGCTTTACAAATAAAGGGATTAACTGATAGCGATCCACCACCCTCGCAATCACCAGCTGAGCCATCGACACTCACCCCACAAATTCAACCAATTTCTTCACCGCGCGTCCGTCAACGAACATCCACCTCTCGCTCATTTAAAATTGAATCAGTTGATGATTCGGGAAATGATAATAAACAGACTCCGATTGTTATACAAACGAATGCAGACATTGTCCGGCGTTTAATGGTATTCGTTGTGGCATTGATGGAGGAATCCACATCACCTTTTGCCAGTGCCTTCCCCGTACTACCTAACAATGTTACGGGTAAACAAAACTTGGCTAATTTGTGTACGGTCGACCCCACGAACCATTCTGCTACGCTGCTACCAGGCGATATTGCCTTCGAAAATATGTAGTTGGATATGCCATATCAAAGGTATTTCTTGATGACACGGGTCATCACTCCCTCCTTCCCTTGGTTCCGCTAGCACCCGGTGTATCTGCCGATTTTCTCGCATTCACGGCAATGGTCAAAAAGGGCGCTTTGAAAGAGGGGAGACATTTTCAAATGTCAGCGGTTCTTGGGAATATTCTGCGCTCGCTTTAATTGATTCACTTTTTCTGAAGCTCGGAAATTATTTTCACAAGTTTAAGTGAATTACGATAAAAATGAGAACCTTAAAAGTCTCTGACAGCTAACGTGTCGAGTGACGAATTTTTGCAATAAAGATCGTGAGAAATTTGCTTACGCTTTTTATTGGTGCGAAACAACACCGACCAAGGGCGGTGCTCATACTTACCTTGTATATTTGTATGTAGCCCCTCGCAAGCACAGCTGCCGTCCGTCGGACATAATGGATTTGGATTTTATTAATTTGAATAGGCTATCCGATACAGAAATAGCGGCGCATATGCGAAAATTGAATTATGAGAAATTCAAATCATTGGTGCGCATGCATCTTTCCTTCGCGCTAGATTTAAACACGGATGACTGTGATTTACCCTGTCATGAAATCGAATATGAAGAGGAAGGCAAGCTGAAGAAATGGAGTCGTTTGCCTAAAAGGCAAAAACATGCCGCTGCAACGGGCTGTGCGAGCTCATCATCGGAGGGGTCACTAAGCGCAGACGATAGTCCTGTTGAAACACTGCATCAACAAATTAATGCCGGGTTTTTGATGCACCTAGAGGAAATAAAGCATTTTAATGCAAGAAAAAAAATCTCATACAGGAGGGCCTATTTCGGAAGACGGGATCGGCTTCTAGGCAAAACGGGCTACGGCAACATATACAAAATGACAAAAACCACTCGATTTGGAAGGTGGTGGCTATTCGGCACACGATTGTGCACTGGATTTAAAGGTTATCTAGCCGATTTGTCGGAGCCATTTCTTACCAATGCACACTATTCAGCGCATCCGCAAATAGCACCACTGTGCCTAGGCTCCGGCTCTTGTAGTAGCAGCAGTACAGGGATGTTAACACGTCCTCCAAATCCGGAACGTAGCAAACGTGAACAACCCTTACTTAGTTCAGTCCAATTGGTAATGTTGTTGTTGCCTGACGATAATCGACAATTACTAACATATCATTGAAATTTTACATGCTGTAGCTGCGTATGAAATAAAATGACACCAGAAAATTTAGCTACCATATTCGCACCACATCTTATGAAGGAATAGGAGGACCGGATACCAGCGAACAAAGGTATGAGTTCACAATCAGAAAGCACCAAGAGTTCCGTCCCTTTGAAGTAGGATATGTTATGAGGAATTAAAGGTATGACTTATAATATAGGGTACATATAAAGAAGTTTGTGCCATAATATGAGCATTACAAATCCCCTATTAGATGGTTGTGTCGGTAATACAAACAAATCGAAAAACAGGCAAAACACTGATAATATAGCAATGGACGGAGGCCAATATGATGGAAAGGTAGATGTTAACATCTGTTGCATGACTTATGCGTACACGGGCCGCATCGATTGGATACTGATGAGTTGGATTGACGGTGAGTAATTTTTTTGTGTTTATTTTTCCTTTTGGAGTGTGGCTTTAAAATTTGGCCAGTAATAATGCGAAATATTGTTCATAAAAAAGTTGGTTGGAAATGGTTCAGCGAAAGGGATTCTCGTCACTAGATAGTGAAGGCAGGCTAATTTAGTTGTCGTAAAAAAAAGGGAACTGCAGCACAACTTCGTGTTTGGTTGCAACCGGAAATAGGATGACCATATCAGCAGCTCTCCCGCTTTTAAGCAATGCCTTACGAGGACATCCTAGGCCCCTTACTTAAACCGCTTACGGTTTACGACGCACTCTTAACCTATTGAACCCATCTGATTTGAAGCTTTGTGTGCCATTTTTACGCCACTCATTGCCAAATCTACCACAACCCAGTTCTCTTTGTTTAATAATAGATTTTATGTAATGCAATTTTGCTTGCTGTTGTGTCATGAGAGAATTGTATTTGCAAAAATTTATCACACGAAACAATGAATCAAGTCTAATTTATAAATAGAGTAAAGAGATGATGGGCGCGTATAGTACACAAAGTTATGCCGGAAATTGCACTTTGGAAACTTTTGTTCAAAATTTAGCTCTTTGAAAATACAAATTTAGACGGTTTTAAATCTTTAGTTACTGGTCTAATATATTTTTACTAGTCAAAATATAAATTTAACTGCTTCTGTTAACGAGTTCAAAATCCAATTTAATTTCTTTAAAACGATTTGTGCAGATGTGAGTCCTGTAAGAGTCATAAATGACTCATATGTCGCATAAGCATATCAGGCGAATATCGCGCATAGAAAAACTATTTTTGATCTGCTAAATGTTAAAAGTAAACGCTCCAGGCATGTTATATCATGGTGCCAATTATTTGCAGGAGACTTTTCTTTTAACTCACATATGACTCCAGCAATTTTTAAAATATGTGTTTCTGCTTTCTGTAATAACCTTTGGCAATTATGTGGAATTTCATAAATGTTATATGTATCCCCTATAATTTCTAAGCTATTTTTCAAGTTTTCTAAACAAGAAGTTTGAATTTAGTCCCCGTACACTGTGAATTCTTCATATTTAGTCATGTTTTGAAGCAAAATTAGAGCAAGTAACGGTTCAATTACGACAAAACCTTTTGTACATAAGGCCATGCTAAATCATCTAATTAGAATAAGACGCGATCAATTCCTTTTACGAGTAAAATGCCGTTCTTGACCTTCTAAATTTGGATACATAAATAACGGAAGTATTTATTTATAAGAAGTTCTGTGGCAGACCGTGAGTCTGCATTAGGGCTCTGGTGTCCTCGCTCGGGGTGAGCGAGTGAATTTAGGGTTTGACTCCAGCAAATTTTTTGAAAGTTTAAAATTTTAATGGGCCGGAGCATGCCTCCGTTTTCTGTCGCAGATCGGTTCGCCCTTCTGCGGTCGGCTTTTCTGTTGTCCTCGTTATGGGATAACGAGTGAATTGGGGTTGGTTCTTGAAAATTGTAAATAAAATAGGCCGAAGACCTTTATGTTCTTTGGCAGATAGCGGGTCTGCGTTAGGTTATTGGTTGGCCTCGTTCCGGGTGAACGAGGGCTGGGGTTGATTTTTGGAAAATGTAAAGACGAGGTTGATTTTTATTGCTTTTTTTTTTTTTTAAGGAGGTATGTGGAAGAGCGGAGGGATTGTTAAGAGGAGCTCGTAGTCCTCTCACAGTCTGTCTCCATGGGAAGAAGGATCAGTTTGACCAAAGGTCGTCTGACTTGACCCTTCTCGGTTATGAGGTCGACTACACGTACTCGGTTATCTTCGCCGGGGTGTACGTTGACGACTCTACCTAACCTCCATTCGTTGGGAGATAAATTGTCCTCTTTGAGGACAGCGAGATCTCCCACTTTTATATTTTCCTTGGGATGCTTCCACTTCACTCGTTTTTGGAGTTCGGATAAATATTCGGTTTTCCATCGCCGGCAGAAGGTTTGATGGAGGGCCTTGAGCTTCTGCCATCTATTTAGCATGGAGGCAGGGCTTTCGTTCGCATCCGGTTCTGGCGGCGCCAGAAGATGGCTGCCCGTGAGGAAATGTCCTGGGGTTAGTGGCTCCAGGTCCGTTGGGTCATTGGACGCCGGGCTGAGAGGCCGCGAATTTAGGCATGCCTCGATCCGGCACAAAAGGGTTTGGAACTCCTCCATGGTATATTTATGGAGAGAAGCGACCTTTTTGAAGTGGCTTTTGAAGCTCTTCACTCCCGCTTCCCACAGGCCGCCCATATGCGGAGCGCCGGCGGGGATAAAATGCCAAGTTAATGCTTGATGGCTATACTTGGAGACTGTTTTGTCTCGGCTTTCTGCCAGGAAGGCTTTGAATTCCGATCGTAGAGATCGGGAAGCTCCGACAAAATTCGTACCATTGTCGGAGTAGATGTTTTTTGGACATCCTCTTCTCGCGATAAAACGCGAAAAAGCTGCGAGGAAGCATGGGGTGCTCAGGTCACTAGTGGCCTCTAGGTGGATGGCCTTAGTGGAGAAACAAACAAATAGGCATACGTAGCCTTTGGACAGTCGACATCCCCTACCGCGGTAGCTTTTTATGTCGAAAGGCCCCGCGAAATCTACCCCGGTATTGGTGAACGCGCGAGTAAAAGTAGTACGTTCGCAGGGAAGGGTACCCATAAGTTGGGACTGCGCCTGCTTCCTGTGAAGAATGCAGGTTTTGCAATTGTGGATGATGGCTCTGATCATTGTCTTGACCTTCGGAATCCAATACTGGGTTCGAATAAGGCGGAGCATAAGTTGGTTCTCGCCATGAAGGGAATCATGATGAATCATCATGACTGCAAGGCGAGACAGCTTGCAATTGTAAGGCAAGATGATCGGATGACGCTCGTTGTACGACATGTCTTTTGAGGCCCCTAGACGCCCCCCTGTTCTGATAATATCATCTTTGTCGATGTATGGGTTGAGTGACAGGATTTCACTTTTCCGATCAATAGGTTCCCTATTTTTTAATTGCAAGTATTCTGTACCGTAGGATATTTTCTGACATACTTTTATTAGTGCTTGAGTCGTTGCCTTAATCTCATCGGCTGAGATTGTGCTCGACTTTTCGT
The DNA here is from genome assembly GCF_040869045.1 of Eurosta solidaginis. NCBI lineage: Eukaryota > Metazoa > Arthropoda > Insecta > Diptera > Tephritidae > Eurosta > Eurosta solidaginis. The sequence continues at coordinate 119,541,265 of NC_090321.1, forward strand.
GGCATACCGTTTTTGTTTTAGGATGCGTTCTTTTTATAAATCTCCTAACGTAGGATAGGACTCTTAGAGCTCGTGGCAAGTCTGAAAAACGATCGAGTATATCTTCTTGTTCAGCCTGTGTGACGGCATACGACTGTGCTTTCACTTTCTTCTCCTCATATGATGTATGGTAGTCCGTTTCCTGTATTGGCCATTGGATCTTGTCCTCTTGTAACCAAGATGGTCCCTGCCACCACAACGAGTTGTTGACTAATTCACCCGCTGGTAGGCCTCTGCTTCCTAAATCCGCTGGATTTGACTCTGAATCCACATGTAGCCAGTCCTTGCTTCCGACCATGTCGATGATCTTCGTGATGCGGTGTGCGACGAAGGTTGACCAGGAACAAGGCGGTTTCCGTAGCCATGCGAGGACAATGCTGGAATCAGTCCATAGATGAATGGTGATGGGTCCTAATTTGACGCTCCTACAGATTGAGTCAATCATCTCTGCGAGCAATACTGCACCGCAAAGTTCCAGACGTGGGAGGGAGATTGTCTTCACTGGTGCGACTCTGGTTTTTGCCATAAGTAGGTGTGTATAAACATTATTCTCCTTTTTGACGCGCATGTACACGGCTGCTGCATATGCTTTCTCCGACGCGTCACAGAAGCCGTGGATTTCAACCTCGTCTTCTGGTGAGAATTGTACCCAACGTGGTATTCGAATCCTATCTATTTCCGGGTAATCTTGGGTGAAGGTGTTCCACCGCTCCAATGTCGTTGGTGAGACTGGCTCGTCCCACCCTGTGCCTTCTAACCAAATGTTTTGCATAATTATTTTTGCCACTATGACCATTGGGGCAAGCCACCCTAACGGGTCAAAGAGTTTGGCAATAACTGACAGGATCTCTCTTTTTGTTGGCATGTTAGGGTTGTCTAGTGATCCCGCTTTGAAATAAAATAAGTCAGCATGTGCGTTCCACCTTATACCTAATGCTTTCACTGTGCTGGTGTCTTCAAAGGCTAAGAAGTCCTCGCTGAGCAGATCCGATTTCGGGATGTCTTTGAGAACCTCCTCCGAGTTTGATGTCCACTTTCGTAATGGGAACCCTGCCGAATGTAAAACCTGTCGAATTTCGTTTCTTGCCATAATGGTGGAGGTGAGGTTGTGTCCTCCTGCGAGGACGTCATCTACATACATACATTCCCGGAGTATGTTTGATGCTGTGGGATGGGAACTTTGTACATCGTCAGCCAAGTGTAACAGCGTCCTTATAGCAAGATAAGGGGCACAATTAACTCCGAAAGTTACCGTTTTTAATTCGTAGAGTCCTATTGGTTCGTTCATGTCTTTTCGAAAAATAATTCGTTGAAATTTGGTATGATTATCGTTCATCCAAATCTGCCTATACATTTTCTCTATATCACTGTTGAAGACGTACCGATAAAGTCTCCAACGAATGATGAGAGTCGGGAGATCTGCTTGGAGTACCGGGCCTGGGAGCAAAACGTCGTTCAGACTTGTACCATTAGCAGTCGGACTTGAAGCGTTGAAAACGACCCGGACTTTAGTAGTTGTGCTTTCCGCCTTTACCACGGCGTGATGGGGCAGGAAATAATTATCAGGGTCATTTGCTGCGACTGTGCCCTTAATTTTGTGCATATGTCCGAGCGTCTGGTATTCTGAAAGTACCCTTATGTATTCATTCCCTAACTCCGGATTTTTCGTTAACCGCGTTTCATTTCGATAGAATTGCGAGCATGCGCGTTTAAGGGACCCTGCTAATTTTCGTTCTTCCGGGTATTCCTGTCTAAATGGGAGTGAAACGACATATCTTCCATCCTCATTTCTCTTTGTGGTTTCTCTATATAATTTTTCACAATATCTGTCATCGTCGCTAGGGCTTTTAATTTTCGGTACATTTTCCAACTCCCAAAAGGCTTTTAGTTGGTTGTCCAACGCGACCTCGTTGTAAAATGACACGATGCTCTTCGTTGGATTCGGTGTTTCAATACGACCGGTTAGTATCCAACCGAACACTGTCTCTTGGGCCAGAAGTGTATTAAGTACATTCTTTTTTAGACCGCTTAGTATAATTTGGGGATATATATCGCCCCCAAGTATGAGGTCTACATCTTCATTGACGTAGAACCTCTTGTCTGCCAAAACTAAGTCTGGGAACGCCTGCATCGTCATTGTTTCGATATGGCAGGATGGCAGATTCCCAGTTAATTTGGCTAAAATTAGAACAGGAGTAGTCAAGCTAAAGCATGGGTCCTCTGGTGAACGTAGCTCGATGGTGGATGCCTCTTTTACTTGAGCAGATACTGCGTTGGTGATGCCTGAAACTTGGGCATGCATTTTCCTTGCCGGCAAATTGATTCTGCGTTTTAGTCTTTCTGTCATGAAAGAGCATTCAGACCCTGAATCAATTAATGCCCGCGCGGAGAAGTCGGTACCATTATGATGAATGTGTACGCGAGCAGTTCCTAATAGCACGCCTGTGCTGGAATTAGCATGACAGGATTTTACATTCTGGTTCGCAGAAGAATTTGGTTGCCCCGATTCCTGTCTTCTTTGTGCTTGTGCTGAAGTCGACGGGATATTATCCGCGTCTTTGAATGGATTGCGCCTCGTAGGTTGCTGAACTGTATCCGCATGCAGGAGCGTGTGGTGACGAGAGTGGCATTTGGCACAGTTGTACGAACTGGTGCACCTCGTCACTGTGTGTCCTGGGGATAAGCAGTTCAGGCATCCCCCCGTGGATTTGATGAAGTTGATTCTCTCCACTGGGGTCAGATCACAGAATCGGGGACAATTCCGTAACCTGTGTTCAGCTTTGCACATTTTACAAAAAACCCTTGAAGTTGATTTTGAGGTAGGTTTTGATACCTTCGTTTGGAAGGCACCAAGTCTTTTTATGGGGGTTTCGGTTGTATGCCGAGTATTTGATGGCTTTTGTCCCTTTTGGGCGTTAGTGCCAGTGAAGCTAGACACTGTTTCCAGTGTCTGAAACCTATTTGATAGAAATTTGTCCATATCTTCCCATTTAGATATGTCCATTTTGTGGTCTATGCTTTGTTCCCATAGAGCCAGGGTACTTTCCGGTAACTTTGTCGAACACAAATATGTTAGTATTGCATCCCAATTGGATGTGTCGATTTTGTGACACTTGAGGGATGATAGACAATTGTTTATATCGCTATGTAGTTTCTTTAACGCGCTCCCACACTCACTCTCTACCTTCTTTAAATTAAAAAGAATTTGCAATTGCGTGTTGACTAATATACGCTTGTTTTCATACCTTTCGCACAGGTTTTTCCAGGCCATATCGAATCCATCATTTGTCAGAGGGCATTTTTTTACAATATCCTTGGCCTCGCCCTGTGTCTTGTTGTTCAGATGGAACAGTTTTTCCACCCCCTGTAGGTCGGAATTATTTATGTATATGGCCGTAAACAGATCGCGAAAGGTTGGCCATGATAAATAGTCACCTTTGAAAATCTCCGTGTCGCAAGGAGGGAGGCGGATCTTATGCCCGCGAGGTGCGGCTGGGGGTGCTTGCTCAGAGATAGCGCTATTTTCTACTTTTCTAAATTTCTCTGCCTCAGCAGATATTGTGGATAAGCATCGCATATATATTGCGTAGGTAGACATATGTTTTTTCCTGATGGCCAACACATCATTTGCGTCGACATCTTCTGATCCCATCAGTGAGTCAAACACAGACTTAACCTTCTTCCATAAGGCACGCAACTCTTCTTGCTGTATCGCAAGAGTGTGCTTATTATGACTTTCCTCTGGAATAAGGCTGTACTGCTGTTCAAACTCTGAGATTAACTCAGCTGATCGGATATAATTTTCCATTTTCTCAACAAATTATCCCTACCAAACTAAAAACAAATTAATCCTTTTAACAAAAAAATGGAGACAGTGTTTTAAAAGATCGCTTTTATTTAGTTATTTCAGACTTGGCCGACTCGTTTGATATTTTTTTTTTTTTTCAAGGGAAGAATAGGCAATGGTGTAACCTACTCGCCAACCGCACGCAAATTATATATATATGTATATATTGATCTGGCTATTAAATTATAAGGGTCAGACTTGGCCGATTCGTCTGGTTTTCCCACGATAAAAATAAAACACAACAATGTGGCTTACTCGCCACCCGCAGGTAAAATTATATGTATGTATGTATCGGTGTATGTATTAATTTATTTGCAGATTATTTTGGCCGTAAGACAGGGAGCAGGGGGGAGCAACTCCAATGCGTATTGTGCGAAGAAAAGGGGGCCACTCGTCACTTGAGCGTTCAATTTTATTATAAAAAATAAGTGCGCGCGTTGATATAAAAACTCGACGAAAAGTGTAAAAATTTTATAAAACTCTTGTGCGAAATGCGACTGTGTGACAAAAATTTATCGAATTAGTGCAAATTAAAGTGAAACAAAGGAATAATGTAAAATTGCCACAATCGAAATGGCGTGAGAATTTTTTATATGGAGGTGAGGTTATGTGCACCTCTTCCTTGTGCTGTGTCCGGTGAGCCTTACCGCTGGTGGGGGGACAGACCAGATAGTCACAAAGAATTTGACCACGTTAGTATTTCGCGTTTGCACTTTTTACTTTTCGCCACCGAATAGTTTTTTACACTTTTCGCGGTTAAATTTAATCACTTACGCGTGTGGCACTCAGAATATTTATTTTTATAACCAAAAAAAAATTGTGGCAAGAAATATATATAAACTTACTTAGCAGCTGCGTGAAGTTTGGAGTTAGTTTGCTTGTTGTTTGATGCGGCTTGTAAATTCCCAGGTTGTGTACCAAGAAAACTGTATAAATACCACCAAAAATATATCACCAAACGTGTAAAGCCGGTATCACGAAGAAGTGTGTGGGTTGTGTATATCACCAAACGGTTGAAGAATACCACCACGATTTAAACCAAAATGTTGAGTGTATGTGGGAAGATTTGTTCGAAAATTGTTGATATCACCAAGAAGTGAATGTGATCATCCAAAGATGCAGGATATGTAACGTGGACTGTACTTTATATAGGCGGTGTTTCCTTTTTCGGGGAAATACAATATACATGTATAAGCTCGAAGAGAACTGCTCGTGTAGATTTCCTATCGAAAGCGGCGAAGATCTGTCACGTGTATCCCAAAGACTAGAGACCCATTAGCTTAACATCATTTCTGCTCAAAACTTTTAAGAGGCTGATAGATGAGTAAATAAAGTCCAACGTAGATGAAAAGCTGCTCTCCAACACACATCATGCGTACACCAAAGGCAAGTCGGTAGACACCGCATTGCATAGGGTGGTAATAAGGATAGAGAAATCCCTGGAATATAAGGAGTATGCTCTAGGAGTTGTTGTTGTTGTTGAAGTAGCAATGTTTCGCCCCACCTAAGTGCTGCGACCGATCACAAATTGTCATCAATAACCTCTAATGGTAGTCCAAGGAAACTTGCTGTTTCGACAGGGGTGGACCGTAATGAAAGGGGTGTTAGAGGCGTTGGTTCCACATTACAATGAAAGAGATGGTTGGTGTCATGTGGGGACACATTGCAAGCGGGGTATACATTTTGTATGTCGGGGTTGATTTTGCATTTGTAAGAGTTTAACCTGTTACAGTATACAGAACGAAGTTGAGCCAGAGTGACTCACGTTTCCCTGGGGAGTATGCGTTCCTCTTCCACAAGTTTTGGGTACTGTTCCCCGAGTACTGGATTCACCGGGCAATTCCCGGCATAAAGGTCCGACGTCTGTTTGTGGAGTTCACTGCGGACCTGCTTGTGTTTTTTTGCTTCATACGGCTGAGTTCTCAGGTGCCGTATTTCCTCAAAATGCTTACGGAGATGCAGCTGCGCTGGCTTATCAATCTGATGTCTGTTGGGATGCCCAGGTTTCTGGGTATTCAGCAGGAATTGTTTGGTTAGCATCTCATTTTTCTCCTTGATGGGGAGTGTTCTCGCCCAGTGGCGGTTCTGAGCGCAGTATTTTGGCAGGCCTGTAGCTTCTTCCAGTGGGTAGTTTTTAGGCTTGGCGACCATATAGGGGACGCGTAACACGCAAACGGCTGGCAAATTGCTTTGTATGTGATAATGAGCGTTTCTTTGTCTTTTCCCCAAGTACTGCCAGCAAGGGATTTGAGGATTTTATTAAGGCTCTGGATTTTCGGAACAATTGCGGCTGCGTATTCACCAAAATGTAGATCCTGATCAAACGTCACACCCAAGATTTTTAGGTGTAGGACAGTCGGTAGCGTAGTGCCATCGACGTGGCTTTGATATTTCATTTCTGAATTGCACCGATGCCTGCCGACCACCCAGATAATTTGCGGTCCTCTTTTTACGACATGTGGGAAGGGTAGACCCTTCCAAGTCTTGCAGTAACGTGCCATGGTTGACCGTATCAAAAGCTTTTGATAGGTCTAGCGCTACGAGTACTGTCCTATGGTGGGGCTTCTGATTTAGACCACAATTTATCTGGGTGCTAATGGCATTTAGCGCGGTGGTGGTGCTATGGAGTTTTCTAAAGCCATGCTGTTGACAGGCTAGCTGCAAAGTGGGGGAGCAAAATGGCTTCAAGCGTCTTGGCTACTGGCGATAGGAGAGATATCGGGCTATATGACTCTCCTATATTAGCTGGTTTCCCAGGCTTTAGTAGCGGGACCACCTTGGCCATTTTTCATTTTTCGGGTATGACATAGTTGGAAAGAGACAGGTTGAAGACATGTGCTAAATATTTGAAACCCTCTTTCCCTAGGCTTTTAAGCATCGGCATGGCTATGCCGTCTGGGCCCACTGCTTTGGATGGTTTAGCATGACCGATGGCATCCTCAACCTCATTGGCGGTGATGGTAATTGGTGACGCGCTGAACTTATGTTTACGTGCGCGTCTGTTGTCCCTCCGTCTATTTTTGTCGGCCGTAGAATGCATTATGTATTGTCGGCAGAAAGCGCTCGCGCATTTTTTCGCATCCGACAGCACTTTGTCGCCAAAGGCGATGGCAACTTTGTCATTGTGCCTAGACGGATTCGATAGGGACTCTACAGTGGACCAAAGTTTACCTACACCGGCAGAGAGGTTACAACCGCTTAGGTGCTCCTCCCATTACGCCAGCTTGTGTTCATCCACAAGCAGTCTGATGCGTTGGTTTATGTCCCTTATTTGGGGGTCGCCGGGATCGAGCTGTCTTATAAGGTCACGTTCTGTCGCTAAACTTGCGGCCTCTGCCAGCAGTCTTCTTCGACATTGCCAGGCTTTCAACAATGTTGCAAAATGGAAGATTATGGATGGTCTTAATTACATATAAGTACATCCTGCCTTAATCAGATGGATCGGCTGCATGTTAAATTGTATAAAGATTACATTACAATGGGGATTGTACGAGATTACGAGATCAGCGGACAGGGGCACGCCGCAGGGAGGGGTGCTATCACCTCTGCTGTGCACGCTGGTCATTAGCCAACTGCTCAGGCGATTCGATGAGGGACCCGTAAAACTTACAGCTTACGCAGATGATAAGTGGAAAGTGCATTTCAACGATTAGTTCTTTGATGGATCATGCGCTTCGGGATATTGATACCTGGGCATCTAGGGTCGGGTTGAAAGTCAACGCGGAGAAGACGGATATGGTCTTATTTACAAAGAGGTACAAAGTCCCAAATTGGACCAGGCCTTAGTTAGGAGGGGTGACCTTACAGGAGAAACCTTGCACAAAATATCTAGGAATCATTCTAGACAGTAAGCTGTCATGGAAGCTCAACGTGGAGGAGAGGGTCAAGAAGGCCTCAACGGCACTCTATGCATGTAGAAGAATGCTGGGGTGTACGTGGGGCCTATCGCCCTCTCTTTCTCATTGGGTTTTTACAGCGATTGTAAGCCCTATTATATACTATGGAGTTCTTGTTTGGTGGAAAGCCACACAAAAAACAGCATTCCTAAAAAAATTAGACGGGGTATGCAGACTATCTATACTTAGCATTACGGGAGCCCTGAAAACAACCCCGATGGTTGCACTGTATGCCATTCTGCACATTCCACCTGCAGACCTGGTAGCAAATAACAAAGCATATGGCCATAGAAGTATAGCGTCATCAATCACAAGACGAACATACTACCTGATTCCCTATCTGCGCTTCGAGGGAGATCTTAAGGCCATAATAGAGGTGGACGGTTGGTGCAAGGGTGCGTAAATGGCGTACGAGGCGATACATGTGTACACATATGATTCCAAAGTAGTGGAAGTGGTAGGGTCTGCGGTATACTGTGCTGATCCGGAAATAAGCAGATCCTACAGACTGTCGGATTACTGTAGCGTTTTTTAATCGGAAATATTAGCCGTAACCAAATCAATAGAAACCCTGGAAGAGAATAGCTTAAGCTGCAACCGTGTTAACTTTTATATTTGCAGTCAAGCAGCAATTAAGGTAATAATCTCGCATACCACAGCATCTAAATGCGTGTTAGAGTGTAAGCAGTCTCTGAAGAGAATCGGGACAGGGAGAAGCATACATCTGTGTTGGGTCCCAGGGCATATGGGAATAGTTGGGAATGAAAAAGCGGATGAACTACTAGCTAAAAAGGGCGCATCCCTTGGAGCGAGCTCCGTAGACGTCCCAATTAGACTGGGCGAGATTAAGCGAAGGCGAGAGGTGCACATGATCGACCAAGCGGGAAAGGCGTGTGTTCAATCGCGGGGCTGTAAAGTGTCGAAGATTACTGTAGACTCATGACGGGTATTCTGACTGGACACTGCCTTCTGGCGTCACATGCCTTTAAATTAAGCTTCGTCAGTGATAGCAGATGTAGGAAGTGCGGGTTGGAGGAGGAACGATCGAGCACGTTCTGTGCTCGTTCCCTGCACTTGCCGGGGTAAGACTCCAACTATTCGGAGTGATACAGCTGTCAGATCTAGAAGCAGCAAGTGGCTTAAGTCCTAGGAAGCTTCTAGTATTTGCCAAGAGAACGGAGTTATTTTATAACATAGGTCCTGGTTTTTGATAGGGTTTCTCAGTTTGGTCGTTAAAACAAACTCCTGGTAACACTACGGACTCAATCAGTCTATGTGAGGTCCTCATGGACCGGCCAGTTCAACCTAACCTAACCTATCGATCTACACATTAGAAACAATGCCAATCTCTGGCAGATAGATGCAGTACAGCACGCATACTAAAAAGGCAAATCAGTTGAAAGTGCCTTTCATGAGGCAGACAGTGCCATCGAGAACTCACTAAGCTGCAAGGAATACACGCTGGAAGCTTTCCTCGACATTGAGGGCGCTTTCAACAACGTACAGACGGAGGTCATCTGCAAGGCTCTTACACGATATGGAACCCAAAGCTCTATAGTTGCATGGATCGCTTCTATGCTTAGGAGTAGAGTTGTCAGCGCGACTCTATGGACTGGTTCTATTGGCAAAATGACCACCAGAGGCACCCCCCAAGGTGGGGTGCTATCGCCTCTTCTCTGGATACTGGTGTTCAACGAAATTCTTGAAATCTGTAGGAGAAAAGGAAGAAAGGTAGTTGCATACGCCGATCACTTAGTGATTCTGATCACAGACAAATTCTTGCTAACCATCATCGAACTCATGGAATCGGCAGTTTGCGACATTTCGCGAAGGGCAGGATAAAATGGACTGGGAGTAAACCCAACAAAAAACGAACTTGTCCTGTTCACGACAAAGACAAAGATACCCTCCTTTAACTTACCGAGGCTAAACGGTACAATGTTAAACCTATCTTCGGGAGCGAAATATCTTGGAATTATACTCGGTTCCAAGTTAAACTGGAGAACGAACGTTGAGATGAGATCAAAGAAAGCTCTAGCAGCATACTATGCCTGCCAAAGGGCCTTTGGGCGGAACTGGCGACTGACACCACATGTCATTCATGGCATGTACAGCACAGTCATTTGGCCGATACTAACATAGTCTGGTGGAAGGCGCTAGACAAAAAGAGTAATCAGAAGAGGATCGGGAAGGTACAAAAGCTGGCTTGCCTGGGAATGTCAGGCGCCGTGAGGAGCGCACCTCAGGAAGCGCTAAATGTCATCTTTCACTTGACGCCTCTACAAGTGTTCGTGCAGGGATTAGCCGTTAGAGGAGCTCTACGACTAAGAGAATCCAACACGTGGAAAACAGCTAAGCACGGACACGCGACGATTCTGGACGATATGAAGAAGGGGCAATTAAACGGAATAATAACTGACCTAACATCCAAAACAGACCACATCACAGGGGTTTTGGACTTCCAGGTTCAGAACAGACGATATCCTTCAAGGGAGGAATGGGAAGTAGCCGTAGACGACGGCAGGGGCATCATAGTATACACCGACGGCTCGAAAATGGAAAAGAGAACTGGAGCTGGGATGTACTCGACACATCTTCAGCTAAGCCGATCATTCCGACTACCTGAAGCACGCACTGTATTCCAAACCGAGGTCTATGCCATAGAGAGAGCGGCAAAGCTGCTCCAAGATAGCGCGGTCTCCAACACCGACGTAACAATCTTTGTTGACAGCCAAGCCGCCTTAAGGGCATTAAAGTCCAACATGATAAAATTGGACATCGTGCGGAGGTGTAGAGCCTCTCTGGCTTCTATAAGTTATCTCAATGTCTCCCTTTGCTGCGTCCCTGGCCACAGCGGCATTGAAGGGAATGAACTCACGGATGAGATGGCTAGGAAAGGTTCTGACTTAGACATAAGTGAGGTGGACAGCTCCGTCCGACTGCCGCTGAGTTGTCTCCTAGGGCGAATCGACGAATATGTCGCACCAATTCTCCAACGATGGTGAATACCAAATAGCTCCCTCTGCAGAAGCTGTCAGGATGAGGGGGAAGAGGAGTCGATCTACCACTTTATCTGCCGATGCCCGGCGCTTCAAAGGAGAAGGCTCAGATTTCTGGGCTCACGCTTCTTCGACAACCTGGCAGAGGTTGGGAAGGTGGACGTCTCGCTTCTTCTTGGGTTCATCAGGGAAAGCAAGTGGTTCGCTGAGGATCGCTAGGAGGTAATGGGGCTAAACGAATTTGCCGTCACCCTGTACTTACTGAGGGCACTCACAATGGACAAAAATGTCTCCGAGTGGAAGTGTGGGTATCGCCCATGCACGCACTTTTAACCTAACATAAATGTACTTTTGGCGTTACTAGTGTTGATTTTTCGTAATTTTGAATGCCCAAAATCTATTAAACAAGCTCAACCGTTTATTGGTATCGTAAATTATTACCGCCAATATATACTAAATTTAACAGAGTTTACGACAGTTATCTATGATTTAATCAGTCGGACTAGTAAGCAATAATAAAAGCTTTAATTTGGGACGACACATCTAATAAATCCTTTGAATGCATTAAAGACAGATTTGCATCAACGATATTGTTAAATCACTAACAAAGATGCAAAACTCTGTATATTGGAACGATTTTCCGTCATCCCTTGTCAAATTTGGTTTTGAGACAATACCTGCTCATATACCTACGAACTATAAATACAGGACAAATGACAACAACAGATCAGAACGAAAATCGACACTGATGATGGCACAACGCCGAAACCGGTTTGTCTCAAAACCAAATTTGACAAGGGATGACGGAAAATCGTTCCAATATACATAATTTATCCACCCTGTCGGAAAATCAACCAAACAAGATAAGTCATGCAAAACTCTCTTTAAACGTAGATGCATCTAATACTGCAATTGGTGGTGTCATACATCAAACATATAATGGTAAATCAGAAACACTTGCATTCTTTCCCAAGAAACTGTCTATATCCGAAATTAAATATAATGCATTTGACAGGGAACTATTAGCTATTTACTTGAATATAAAACATTTTCGCTATCTTTTAGAAGGACGACAATTTACAGTTTTCACAGATCACAACCATTGGTATTTGCAAAAAGTTTACAAACGGCGATGGTTACTAGGACATGTTTCTGAATTTCACTTCTTCATCAGCTAGCTTCTCGAGAGCTGAGTATTGAACTCGAATCTCCAACATTCATACTTCATACTGGTGTAAAGGCAGATGCATTTAACCACTCAGCCATATGAATTCCCCGCTGCCCGCTTTGCAATTAGTCTTTATGAATTGCCTTTTTTGTTGCTATTTCTTTTTTATTCACTATTTAGGTACATACACTCTGTATGTTGTTTAATCCTAATTTTGTGGAAAGCTAAGTAACATTTGTTTGGATTTTTACAGTATTTGTTTTTAATACTTCCACTGTTGCTATTATATCAATGTTATCATATGTATTTAATTAGCGAGACTTGCTCATATTGCTTTATACAATGGTTTTTGTTATTGATATTAGAGAAAAATTCCAAAGTTTACAAACGGCGATGGTTACTAGGACAAGTTTCTGAATTTCACTTCTTAATTAGTTAGCTTCTCGGGAGCTGAGTTTTGAACTCGAATCTCCAACATTCACACTTCATACTGGTGTAAAGGCAGATAGATGGCTTTAACCACTCAGCCATATGAATGCCCCACTGCTTGCTTTGCAATTGGTCTCTATAAATTGCATTTTTTGTTGCTACTCCTTTTTTATTCACTATTTAGGTACATATACTCTGTATGTTGTTTAATCCTAATTGTGTGGAATGCTTTAGGCGCATTTTGAAAAGCTTAGTAACATTTTTTTTGGATTTTTATAGTATTTGTCTTTAATACTTCCACTGCTACTATTATATCAATGTTATCATATGTATTTAATTAGCGAGACTTGCTCATATTGCTTTATACAATGGTTTTTGTTATTGATATTAAAGAAGAACAAATGTTGCTAAGCATTTCAAAGTGCACCTAATGCCAATTTCAAACAGAGGTTTAATGAATTACTTAGTCAAGTTTTCTATATTAAAGCCCTAATCAAACTCAATATTCCATTCTAAATACAAATTCTTAATTATCTCATTATTGCTTTATTGAGTGCCTAATCGAGTGAAAAACCCAGCCGGTTTTGCTTGGTGCTTCGAATTTCATTGTCAACTAGCTTTACCCGGCATACGTTGTAACGCCCGAGATCGAATGAATGTTGTGTTATTTTTTCTGTTTTGTTTGTTGATAATTTAGTTTATTGTTCTGTAAATTGAATTGAATTTTGTACGCATATTTGGTGAAATTTCCGTTTAAAACATTTTATTATTGTATATTATTGTAATGCAAGTGGGTACACAATATTTTTTGGTTTTTCGTTCTGTGCAAAGATAAACAAATTTTTTGGTGTTCCAACTCTAGAGCAAGCAACATATACCTGGCCATGGGAAAAGCATTGACTCTCTAAATTTAATCTTGCAACAGTAAGCGATTGTCCTTGTGCAGTGTTGATTGTAATTGCAAAAGCAAGGCAGGAAACTGTAAGCGCTTAGAATTGAATGGCAAATCTGTATGAATCATTGGGATCGGTGGTATGAGCACATCTTCACCTTTGCTTTTACCGCTTCGATTACATTCGGCATTCATTTCTTACCGCAAAGTCTGGTTCCATTGCACAATTTCGGTGGGTCTAAATTCCGAAAAAGCATGACTGGTGAGCCAATTTTCAAAGTTAATATATGCGCAGGCATTCCAAGTTATTCTAAATAGTTTAGAATTTCAATTGGATAATTCACAATTTGATCTTCATCTGTAACTGTGTCGATCGATTTATGTTTCGTCCTTCACCAGGAATTTTTTTTGAATGCGATTATTGATTTTGTTAACATGATTATTTTTGGGAGCTAAGATTGCTCGTTCGCATAGACAATTGTGATCCACTACAAACATAACCAAAAATGATGAAATAAGATTCGTAGACACGTATCGCCAAAAATTCATAATTTCACTCCAAATAAATATGCATACCGTTTTCTGAATTGAGAGTGCTTTGATTCATGTCGAATTAATTGCAAGTTTATTGAATGATGTGACATAAATAAAAGTCAAATAAGAAATACTGGAAACACACTCTACACATTTAAAGCCGATTCTTATTTTTATTGAGAAAAAAATCAAACATTACAAAATTTTGTTAGTGTAACGCCATCTGTTGGAAACAGAACGCAAGTTCGATATCATACGGTTTTTGCTGTAAAGTGGTATAAATCAGTTCTATTGTAATTGTTGACGCCGACGTGCATATTTTAATTCTCACGGTTTGGGAGGAATGCAATGCAACTAACAAAATTCATCTCTAATTTCGGCTGCATTCTTCACCAGACGTGTGACTTTGATCTGTTTTGAGGTTGCCAGCGATGCAGCTTCTTCGTTGGAAATTGTTGCTTTGATCGTTACAGGTTTGGCATTTTTAAACTCATTTGGTCCTGTAGGAGCGACTGATAATTTTGATGTATCTTAGTTTGTATCCTCGAAATGCAACAAGGTGTTGTGTTTTTTGTTGCATTTTAAACAACTTCTGAGTAAACAGTTCTTGGAAGAATGTCCAGCTTTGAGGCAGTTGTGACAAAACGTTTTCTTCTGTATGAACTCAAAGCGCGCTGATGGAGATTGTTGGAGAAATTGTCTGCAGGAAAACAATTGGTACTTTCCCTGTTTACACATGCTGCATGGGTCGTTGTTGTTCTTTGCCGTTAATGAAGGCCATACCTTGCTTGAGGGACGGTACTTTTGACACCCATGGCTTCCATGGATTGGAAGTGCTTCTCCAGAAATTGCAGAAACTCTTGAATTGTGTGTACTTCACGTGGGTTTGATAACGATCGCTCGTAGCGCAAACGTGTTGGCTGATCTAATTTTTTGAGTAGCAGGTGGAGCGGCAGCGGATCGCATGTTGAATGGTCTATTTAGCGCTAAAAGACATTCCTTCGTGGTGTCATGCAGCTTCTTAATGTTTTCTATAGATGCGCGGCCCGCAGAACTGAGTAACTCGTTTATAAGTTTACTGACGAGCAGACGCTTGTTGTTATAACGCTCTAATAGCACGTACCAGGCAGCCTCAAAGTTTTCTTCTGTCGAGACAAAACGTTTAATGAGGTTTCCAGCATCCCCCACCACGTGAGTCTTCAGATAATACATCTTTTGGACATTTGATAGTTGTTGATTTATTACAAGTTGCGTAAACAAGTCATAAAACTCTTGCCATTTTAAATAATTTCCATCGAATTTTGGAATAGTTATCTTTGGCAATGAGACTGATGGATTTTTGTAGGGGCCTGAACAGTGCATTGCATGCAAGTCACTCTTCCCTGTGTTGAAACTGCCCCGAACTCTTTCCTCCAGGGCCACGAACTGCCTGATGTTGTAGCCCTCTTGAGTTGTGTCCTCGAACATTTCATAGATTTGGAAATGAATATCCTCGATGTTCGTCCATAATTTGTCAAGCCCCGGTTGGCATCTAGGTGAAACTTTGTCATCTAACGCTCGTTGCAATGACGCAATCATTACCCCTTGCCTGCGTACCAATTTCATGAAGCTGTTTGCTTCTGATTTTGGTACAAACGGCTGCTGGGGTTGCTTTTGTATTTGGACTACTTGGAGTTGTGTTTCTGCCGTCTGAGTTTGAGCCAAC
This sequence comes from Eurosta solidaginis, assembly GCF_040869045.1. NCBI lineage: Eukaryota > Metazoa > Arthropoda > Insecta > Diptera > Tephritidae > Eurosta > Eurosta solidaginis. Next base: position 119,556,774 of record NC_090321.1, read on the forward strand.
TGGAGGGCTGCCATCCCGAATACCTGTCGGTATTCTGAAACCACATTCATTATGGAGTTGTAATACTCCTTGGTGAAGTAGTCGTGGTCCATAGGCAGGTTTTCAATCAACCAAATTTGGTTATCTGTGGACTCAAATTTCGCTTATTCATCTTCCAACCTCTCAGCCTTTCTTCATAGTACTCTGCATGTTGCTTTCTTGATGCAGAGTCCTTCTTATAGTTGCGAATAATCGCTTCTATATTGCTGCCGGTTTCTTTTTGTTGGGTACTAAATCACTGAAGGATGCCATTATTTGTTCTCGGGGTCACCAGAATGTTTTGTATGAATAATGTTTATTGAATAGTTGACTTAAAACTAACATCAAATAAAAATATGTGCTTATTTATATTAATTCCATATGTGGCTTCAAATACGCCAAAGTACCTGACCATGGTTGTATGTATGTGTGGATGCTCCGGTCACACGCTTATTTGCAACCTAAGCCCAAATTAAAATCACAAGTTTGATGAAGAATGCAGACGAAATTAGAGATGAATTTTGTTAGTTGCATTGCATTCCTCCCAAACCGTGAGAATTAAAATATTCATGTCGGCGTCAACAGTAATTTTGAAAAAATTTTTGCAATTTGGCTTGGAAAAAATGATATCATTAAAATATGATTGTAACGATCTTTTTACTTTGACTTTATCAAACTGTGATTTTTGCCGGCTCAAGGTCCAATGTAATAAAACACTATTTAATATTTAAAAAAAATGTTTTATTAAAATGGACCTTGAGCGGACAAAAATCACAGTTTGATAAAAAAAAAAAAAATGATATCTTCAAAAGTCCGGAGAAAAAAAAAATCGGAGTTAAAAAAACACCGAAATTGAGAAAGAAAATTTAAGTGTAAAATTCTTATTTCTGAAATATGAAAAACCTTCGTCTTGATCGAAGGAACTTATAGTCAAAATTTGGTGATGATTGAAGTGTGGGAAATACGTTTCCATAGGAAACACGCACACAGACTTTGATTTTTATATATATTGTAACGAATGTTAGCAGCACTGAGCGATGCTATCGTCTCTAAGCCGATGCTAAGCAGTGACGTGAATGCACATCAATAATTCAATCATTATGTATCTACATAAACGAAACAATAACTGCGTCTACATATATGTACCATGTACGTGTACGAGCAGCGGAGAGTCAATGCACAAACACAAGCATATATCTGAGATACTCCTATAAGTATGCAATGAGAAAAACTATAAAATTGTGCAATTGTAGTTACAGCTGAGAAGTTTGAGAGCTGCTGGACTAGTAGATTCTGGAAGCGCCTAGAAGATGCGAATGTTAAAATCAAAGAGTAAAAAAGGCGACAGATGTAGAGGCGCTGGAATTCAGTTTGATTTGAGTTGTCAAGCAGTTTCGATTAAGACGATATCTAGCGAGCAATAGCAGTATTATTTTGAAAGTCAGTTTCATTTAAGCTATCAGTTTGGTTATTAAGCCAGCTAATTGCAAAGTATAAGTGTTATTGTGAAGTACTTTAATAAAGTCCATTTTTCCCATTATTCAATATTGGAGTTATTTGTTCAACAGTTTAGTGATACGAACTTAGCAAAAAGGCAAATAAGAGTTTTTGCAAGCAAATTCGTTACAATATACTAAACTAGATGTAGATAGAGTGACGATAACAAGATTTTTTACGGCGGCAGATTACTAAACGTCCAAAAGGAATAACAGCCAAACTCAATAATGTAGTCAAACTTTAGGTGTTAAAATAACCTAAGTTTGTACGGCAGCCATAGTTCTGAAGAATCCCATTTGTAGTGAAGGTGCCACGCCCCTTTTTTCCAAATTACACATTTTACAGGAGGTGTTAGGACTTAACGTCGTATAGCTCCTAACCAATTTTCATTATCCTACCATTCCTACATTCAGAGATATGCTGTGCGATATTTTCCATTTGTATGGGAGGGTGCCACGCACCCTTTTTCCCAATTCCACATTTTCTTGGTGGTGTTAGGGATTGACCTCATATAACTCTTTACTGAATTTCAATGTTCTGGCATGTATACCTTCAGAGTTATGCAGTACCAAAGATTCCATTTGTATGTTAGGTGCCACGCCCGTTTTATTTATCGAAATTATTTATTTATTTATTTAAGAAAAGTGAAACAACAATACAATTGTTATTACACTGAAAGAGGAGAGCTGGCTGCCAGGGCCTTCGGCTCGCTGGTACAAAGTGTCAATGCTTATGTTAGGTTTAAGAGGTCATATATATCTATACATGTTTATCAGGTGGTAAAGGTTAACAGGTTTTTCATTGATAATCTTATGTACCACATATTTATATTAATTTCCTTAAGTTTGTAAGTGTTAGATATGTTGCGATTTTTTCAATATTATCTAAAATAGGCGTTTTTAGCAACTCGGTGGGACTGCTATGATTAAATATTTTTTTTCTTATGGTAGAAAGATAAGTGCATGCGTTGAGCAGATGCGTGGTCGTTAGGGGTGTTGCAGAACAGAATTGGCAATATGGTGGGTTTTGCCCTGCGAGATTGTATGCATGTGTGGTTGCTGTTGCAAATATAAATAAATATGACAACTAAATTATTTTACACATGTTAATTCACGCATACTTTCATACTTGCATAGTTAAGTTTAAAAAATAAAAAAAATAAATGTAAGGCGCGATAACCTCCGAAGAGATCTAAGGCCGAGCTTCTCTTCCAATTTGCGTCGTGCTCCTCTTGATTTTCCCTACAAATTGGCCGGACGGGACCTACATGTTTTATGCCGACTCCGAACGGCATCTGCAAGGCAGATGAGTTTTCACTGAAAGCTTTTCATGGCAGAAATACACCCGGAGCGCTTGCCAAACACTGCCGAGGGGCGACCCCGCTTAGAAAAATTTTCTTCTAATTGAAAAAACTTATTTCTAAAATTTTGATGTTGCTTTGCCCGGGTGCGAACCCAGGGCATACGGTGTGGTAGGCTGAGCACACTTCCATCACACCACGGTGGCCGCCACCAAAAATTGGTATGGTGATATCTTCGAATTTTGTAATGGCCATTGTGAGTTCAAATTTTAACTAGAATAACGAATTGTACTTTTCTCGCAAAGAATAATAACGCAAAATTTTATGAAGAAAATGGAAAGCTATTAGCTGTTGCGTATAAAGAAAACAACCTGTATAAAATTAGTAGTTACATTACAGAAGGAGAGAAGAGGGTATATACAAACTCAACAAAAATAACAAATAAAGAGAAGTGGTATAGAGCGTTAGGGCACGTAAATTTTCAGTATCTTAGTAAAATAGTAAAGAACAAGTTGCTGGACGGATTACCAGAAGAACTTGAAAATATAGAAATGAAATGTGCTAATTGTATTGAAAGCAAAATGTCAAATGAACCTTTTAATAATAATAGGTCTAGAACAACAGAAACATTAGAACTGATACATACTGATTTATATGGTCCACACAGCACCACTGGTTATTGTGGTGAAAAATATTTTTTAACGTTTATCGATGATTTTAGCAAATGTGCAAGAATATATTGCATAAGAAGCAAAGCTGAATTTAGTTGAAAATCAATTTAATAAGCGGGTAAAGAAACTGCAATGCGATAATGGAAAAGAATTCATGAACAAAGAAATATTCGACTTTATCAAGTATAAAGGTATACAATTACTGCCATGTCCACCCTATGTGCATGAGCTAAATGATGTAGCTGAAAGGTATAATAGATCTGCTATGGATATAGGTAGGTGTCTGATGAAAGAAGCTAGAATAAATAGAAAGTATTGGCCTGAAGTAATGAACACGGTAGCATATTTAAAAAACAGAACTATAGCAAACACAGTCCAGAGCAAAAGTCCCTATGAAATATTTTTTAATAAAAAACCCAATGTTGAAAATTTAAAAATGTATGGAAGAAGTGTTTTTGTAAGAGTTCCCGAGGTGAAAAAAAATCTAAATAGGACAACAAGGCGGAAATGGGTGTGTTAGTAGTATGCAAAAATAATGGGTACACAGCAGACAAAGAGTATAGACAATGACGACAATGTTAGAAATGAAAATGATGTTAAGATAGAATCAAATGTAAATACGAACGAACCTAGTGAGAGAAATCAGGAACAAAATGCACTTGAAAGAAAATCGAATAGAAAGAAAACACCGGTAGATAGGTTTGGAAACCCAATAACACATTATATATATGTAAATTATATAAATGCAAACGTACCAAGCACATTCGAAGAAGCGGGTAATTGTAGCGAATATAGGGAATGGCGAAATGCAATGAACTCAGAAATGGAAAGTATAAAGAAAAACAATACATGGGAATTAACAGAAACACCAAAAGACAAAAGAATCATAGATGTTAAGTGGATATATAAAAAGAAGAGTAATAATATTTTTAAGCGAGATTAGTAGTGAGGGGATACCAACAAAAAGAACATATTGAAAATGTGTAGGTAAAATGCAAACTCTGAAAACTTTGTTGTCGTTCTGCTGTAGGAACAATTTTTATGTGGGGCAAACGGACGTAGAAACGGCGGTCTTGAATAGCTGTGTAAAATCAGAAGTTTATGTTAACGAACCAAAGGGTTACGAAACGGGTGAAAACAAAGTTTAAGAATGAAAAAAGGCTCTATATGGCTTAAGGGAGAGTCCCAGAGCATTTTACGAATGCTTTCAAAAATTTATTGAGAAATTGAACTTTGTAAGAAGCAATTATGATTACTGCCTGTATGTAAATAATTCAAGAGAAAATCCAATATACATTTTAGTTTTTGTAGACGATCTTTTAATTTGCTGCAAAGATGAAAAAGAAATAAAAGAAGTAAAGTCAAATTTAATGGCAAGTATTGAAATAAGCTATAGCGAAGATAAGAAAACTATGACTCTAAGCCAAACAAAGTACATTGAGTTTTTAGCTGTAAAGTACAATTTAGAGAACGCAAAAATATACGATACTCCTATGGAAACAAGTCTTAAACTTACCAAGCTAGCGAAATAGATGAAAATACTAAGTATAGAAATCTCATAGGCGAATTACTATATATAAGTACTGGCATACGACCAGATATAGCTTACTCTATCTTTATTTGAGTCGCTACCAAAGTTGCTACAATGCTACACACTTTAAATATGCTATGAGAGTATTAAAGTATTTATACTCAACTAAAAACTTAAAGTTAACATTTTATGACAATTTAGAAAGTGAGATACTGGATTGCATGGTAGAGTCTGACTTTGCAGGAGACAATGTTGATAGGAAATCCACAACGGCTTTTGTAATAAGATTATATGGAAATTTGATATATTGGAAAACACACAAACAAAATACTGTAATAAAATGTTCAACCTTTGCAGAGTACATTGCTATGTCCGAAGCTGTAACAGAAATATTATTTATAAGAAATTTATTAATTGAATCAGTTAATGTAAAATTTGATAAAGTGGTAAAGATGTATGAATACAATTCTGGTGCAATTGCAGTTGCGAAATTCGGAAATTTTACAAAGAATTCAAAGCACATTGAAGTGCAATACCATTATATTAATGAAAATTATGAAAAAGGAGTAATCGATATTGTTAAAATAAATTCACAACTAAATTTAGCTGATATGTTAACAAAGAGTTTAGATAAAAGAAACTTTTTGAGAAATAGGGAAGCTTTGAAAGTAAAATGAAAAGTGTAAATAAAAAAATAAAAGTGTAAATTTAGGGCGCAGTTCTTCATGATCCTCAGTAGCTGTATCATTCGAAGTATCTGTTGGCCACTGACTCTAACGCCGATGTAAAAACGCTGGACCCGTAAAACATCGAGAGGACGGACCCACATTTACGCCGTTGTGAACTCGAGTGGCCTCGTCGGCAACGTTTTCCTTTGTGGGTACCCATCTCCAATCCGACGGCTTTGACACACTCAGAATTTCGGCGATTCGATGGGCTACGAAAGGTTTATAGCAGCAATGCTCAATGGCTATCCCCTTGAGGACCGTTCTCGAGTCGCTCCAAAACATAATTTTGTTTACTCGCGCTGTATGCTCCTCCACTATCGTCGACATCATGTGCGATCCCAGTAATGCCGCCTGCAAGTTTAGTCTGGGGATGGAGAGCGGCTTCAGAGGTGCACTTCTAGTTTTGGCAAATACGATTGAAATGGCTACATCACCCGATGAGGTCTCCGACCTCCAATATGCTACAGCCGCAAAGGCATCCTCACTAGCGTCAACAAATACATGTAGTTGCAAGGACTTTGGCTTTCCTTTATAGAAGTAGTGACGTGGAATTTGGCAATCTGATACATTCAACATTTGTCTACGAAATTGGAACCAAATGGCGCTAACTTCCGGTGTAGTTGGCTCGTCCCACCCCAGATCTCGCTTTCAGATCTCACGCATCATAAGCTTAGCTGTTATATTTAAGTGGCTCAAGCGTCCCAATGGATCGAAAATGGGCATTATTACACTCAACAGCAATCGTTTCGTTGGCGTAATATCACCACTGATTACAGGTGCACAATATCCATGAAATTCCGGCCGGTACGTAAATGTATCGCTTTGTGGTAGCCACGCCATCCCCAGAACCTTCTCCGATGTGTTGGATTTCTTTGACTTAATTGACAATGATGTGGTTTCACCTTCCAATGCAGCAACAACTTCACGGGCGTTAGACCTAAATTTCCGCAACTGAAAACTTGCACCTTTGTGTATTTGACGAACCTGTTCCGAGATATGTATAGCTTCGGAGAAGGTATCGAAACTATCGACATAGTCATCAACGTAGTTGCGTTCAATTATAGCTTTAACTGCACGTCGATAATGATTTGTATGTCCTAAAGCGTTCCTCACCTTAACATAGTTGGCCGAACACGGGGAGCCTGCCGCACCGAACGTCATGGATGTCATTTCATAAACATCGGGAGCCTTCTGACCGTCACCGTCGTGCCACAAAAATCTCTGTGAGCAACGATCTTCCGGGCACTCTACGACTTGGTGAAACATCTCCAGAATGTCTCAGCATATTGCAACAGCACCTTCTCTTAAATGATATAGAATTGACACCAGAGAGCAATACTGCTGAGGACCCTTAAGCAATTGGGAATTCAGCGAAACTCCATTTGACGTCGCTGCTGCATCGACCACCCCAAAGTGCGGAAGATACCAAGTCCTTGCAGTTATTTCCGCTGCTTTACGTGGCAGCAGCTTACGCGCATAATTTTTGACGGCATACGTTTCGATGATATTTTGGTAGGCTTAGCCAAACTCGTTATCCTTAGCCATACGTCGTTCGATGCCCACAAGGCGTCTCAATGCCATGCTGTAACTGTATGGTAGCTCGACCCTCGTGCTTCCACAACAACCCGGTTTGAAATCTACTATTCAACTTCACTGTAGTTTCTTCAAGAATACGTTTTGCCCGCATATCATCTGCGCTTTCAATCGGCTTACTCCAAATGAGTCGACGCTGAAATAGTCTTTTATCATATTACGCATCTGGCAGTCTTATGCGTTGACGTGAAGGCAATACAGCTTCCTTGGCGCCGAAGTGGTCGACGGTCCAAATATGACACAACCGAGATCTGTAAATGCTGCGTATGGTCCCTTATAGTTCGTTGTCGTCGCTTGGGTAGGCAGACCGAGATGGGACTGGTCTAGTCCAATTACAACTTTAGGCGTTACGTTTTGATACGACTGTACCGGAATATTACCTTGACAATTTTCGGCATTACGGATATCACTCTGTCTGAGGCTTTGCATTGGCAAGTTTAAATTGGCTACACCATGGACGTTCCGTAGCATATGACGTTTCTGCATTCCCAAACCACTGACAAAAGAACATACAAAATTAATCAAGGCGACGGGATGGTTTACGGCGTTACCTCCAAACCATTCAATTTCTACGTGACGTTGTGACGGACTTTTCCTTGCGCCGGGGTATGCTCAGTCCGTCCAGGATCCCTGTGGAATTAGAGAAGAATCCCTATCGTCTCCTTTTAAAGAGAAAGATCCCGTTTGTCGTTATAAAAGCTTTATCCCAAAATATCCAAACTACCCTTAAAGCTATGGCGACGGAGGTGGGAAACCACCGTCGGTTCTACGCCGATGGGGTTGGGAAAACCCCCACCGGGACTACGCTTAAACTAAAAATCTCAGACTACTTCGTAAAGAAAGCGGAGGTGGAGAACCACCACTTCCTCCCAGTCGGTGGAGTTGGTAAAACCTCCACCGAGTATACAGCTTAAGAATACCCTGCTCTTCCTGAAGGTTGCGGAGGTGGAAAAACCACCACAATCCCTCTAACGATGGGGTTGGAAAAACCCCCAAAGTTGCTAAAATAAAGAACTCGTGAGATGTAAAAATCCCAGGAGTCCCATTCACCGCTAAACAAGGCGTTAGCAGGCTACTATACCCAGCTGGCTACTGTCTCAATTCGCGAAATTTGTCGCCCTTTTATACTTGTCCACGCGCAGGTGGACAGTTGTTCTGCAACAATAAATTTTACTTATTATATGTATTTACTTAAGGTATCTTACATTTAACTGTATTATTCTACCCATATATCGCATTATAAGTATTTATCTCTAAATTGCGTATGTAAAAATTCCTCTTGTACTGCCCCCCCCTAACATGTGAGTTCGTTGGTACGCATCTCCAGTTAGCTAGCATAGTTATTTTTGATTTCCCGCTGCTGCCTGCTTATTGGGTCTTGTTGTTGTCAACGAGTTGGTTGCCCTTCGTAGGTAACTTGTAAGTGTCTAGTACCCACGCTGTGTTGTTGGTATGCTAACGTGACGTCTTCCTAGTACATTGCCTTTTTTTTCTCTTTGTGCGATGTCCGCCCTGACGGTTCGCTTCAATGCCTGCTGTGCTTGGTCGCAATGGCTTGGTATACGCATGTTTGTACGTTTTGGTGTTCTTGCAATGGGAGCTTATGTGTGTTGCTTATTGCATTGCTGTATTCCCAGCATTATTTAAAATTCCAGTCGGTTATGGGTTATCTGTGGAAATTATAATGTTCAACCAAAATATTTACCGTATGCGGGCAGAGACAATTATTTAAACGAAGAAGTTAGATGTTGTCATGAATGTTTATATGTATATTAGGGTGATTCAAAAATGATTATTTTGTATGTGTAAATTTAATTTATATAATTCTGTTTTGTACGTTTTACATGCTATATGTATAAATTCATTGTAATTCAAGTAGGATTTATACACGTTTTAATGAGTTTTGATAAATATTTGTAGGTTCGAATGTGTGGGCTCCAAAGCCGGTGGATTTGGGTCCTCACACTCTCTCCTCACCTGCCGTAAGCAGGGTTACCGTTACCAGGCCGGTCCTAGTGATTCTCACTCGGTACGTGTGACCGTCTATGTTCCGATGGAACGTCCTCTTCCGCCGCTTCGTCCGTACTACCTGTACGTGCTCCCTGATGTCTCTCGCTAATTCCTCGGGGAGGGGTTCGACTCCGGTTCGGTTGGCCCATGTCTCGGTCGCCTCCGCTGTTGTCGAGCCACCTCTCGATTTCTGTGAGCACATCCTCACCTTCGCCTGTGTTGCCGTCGTCGGCGGGCTTACGCTGGTATCGCCTTTTGCCGTCGACATGCCGTCACTCGCGTTGAGGCTTAGTACGTCGCTGTCGTTGAGGCTGCCGTTGACCTCGTTGGTCAAACGGCTAAATATTTCGTCGTCGTCGTTGAGGCTGCCGTTGACCTCATTTGTCAAACGGCTAAATATTTCGTCGTCGTCGTTGAGGCTGCCGTTGACCTCGTTGGTCAAACGGCTAAATATTTCGTCGTCGTCGTTGTCGTTCGTTGGTGGTCCCATTACCGCCTCCAAGATCCTCCACTTGGTCGGGGGTTCCGTGCTTGCGTTGGCGTCGTATATCCGCATGCGGAGGGTGATGTGCCGCTGGTATTCGACAAACCCCCGGCCTTGTACCTCTTCGTCGGTTTGGCGTATGGAAAACTCGCCCTGTTGCTTCGGTGGTGGTTCGTCGCCTTCTTCCTCGCTGTCTGAGGAAATGGGAATTGGGGTAGAGTCCCGGACCACGGCACGCTCCTCGGGTTCATATCCGTACTCAGTACTGTATGTCGGGCTCTGGATCTCGTTACCCATGTCGACAAGGGACCCTGCCGACTCGCACTCCGACACCGTCTCGTACCTCGGGCTAAGTATCGGGCCGTCCTCGTTGCCCCTGAGATACCCGAACGTTTCTGTGCCCTGACTGTCGGTCTCGCCGTCGTAGGCAACTTCCTCCTCTTCTAGTGGCACTGGGCCCGTCGTATGGTAGCTACTTTCGCTTCCGCTGTAGGTAGCCTCTTCTCCTGTTGGCACTTGGCCCGCCGTATGGTGGTTGTGCTGGCTTAGGTCCCGCCGGATTCTGATACGGAGTGAACCCTCCTTAGCACTCTCGGTGGTATAACTTGCGTTGTCGCTTTTGTCCATGTTTAGAAACTTTTGATTTATTTTCGGTGTTGTGCTCTCTTTTTATAGGAGTCCTCGCGGATCGTCTAACGGTATTATTCCCGGCAGCGCTCATCATGAATTCCGGGGTACGTTGTCTTGTTGTTGCAGGATATTTGAATCTCTTTATGTGCTTTGGTTTTCGCTGTATATGTGGTCCTACTGCTGCGGAATGATGATGTACCAATATACGAATGCAAATTCAAAGTTATACGTATATGTACATTAGGGTATTTCAAAAAAAAATTATGTCGGTAAATTTGAATATTGTAAAATTTGAAAAATGTGGTTTTGCGTGTGTGGCCCCAAAGCTGGTGGATTTGGGTCCTCACGCTCTCTCCTAACCTGCCGTAATGTGACTAACTGTCACCATTGTAAAATTCAATTTCTCGTAGCGGTCAATACTTGCGTTATTTATAGGGTAATCTCTCGCGATTTGGGTCTTGTTCTAAAATGAAATGTTATGCAGAATTCGGTCATCAGGTTATAGCATTGGCTGGCTATGTGGTTGGCGTAGTTCATCGCCGTCAGGATCCCGTTGTCTAGGGTTGGGGCTTGCGCTCGTGCTATGTGCCACCCACTCCGGTCTTCATCTACCACCTGTTGGTTGTTGATTATGTCTGCGCGTTCGATTCCGAAATCATTAGCACCTGAATTGGCGAGTGCTAGTGAACCACACGTCGCTACCGTGCTGTAATCCGTCTGATCTTCTTCCGTGACCTGGACTGTTTGCGATGTTGACGCGCGTGGCGTTGCTCTTACTACGGCCAGTTGCTCTGTGTGTTCCTCGGTGGATATCTCGGTGGAATGTTGGTTCGAGGTTCTACTACACGATGCTGATGATGGTGCGCGTTGTGTTGTTGCTATCGTCGTCGGTCGTCTCGTTTGTTCCCCGATGGGAACTTCGGTGAAGCCCCCATTCGGGGCTTGGCGGGGCGCTTTTGACTTACCACGTTCGCGGGGTGAACGTATTCTTCTTTCTGTTTCTGGACTTGCTTCTTCTTCGACTGTCGCTTGATGGTATGCTTTTAGCTCGCTTATGTGTGCCGTTCTCCTTTTGCCGTTATGCACCTTGTCTAGCTCGACGATTACGGGCGATACGAAGTTCGCTACACGATGAGGCCCACTGTATCTTGGTGCTAACTTTGCTGCCTTGGACAGCTGATGCTCTTTTACTAGTACCAAGTCGCCCATCGCCGGTTGCCATTGTCTCCTACGTAAATTATAATGCCTTGCCTGCTCCGCTGATGCTTGCTGTTGTCTACGACGTGCCATTTGATATACCTCTCGCATTTTCGCCATCTTTTCACTGAGAGCCACCTTCTCCTCGCCTGTGCCAAGTGTTTGCTCATCGTAGAGGGCGTTGGGGATCCTCGGTTCCCTACCCTGTACCACGAATGCTGGACTGTAGCCTGTTGACTCGCATACGCTCGTATTCAGTGCTAGTGTCATCTCTGGCAACAACTCATCCCATGTCTTATGCCCCTTCCCAGTGAATTTTTCTATCATCCTCTTGATGTTACGATTCGCTCTCTCCGTCGGGTTCTCTTGCGGTGTGTACGGTGCCGTTAGCTGGTGCTTTATGCCAGCTTCTTGTAAAAACTTCTTGAAATTCCTGCTTGTGAACTGTGCTCCATTGTCTGTGATTAGAATTTTTGGTGCGCCAAATCGGGCCAAAATCCTCTCCCTCATACCTCTGATCACATTCTCCGTCGTCGCCTTCCGTATTGCTATGATCTCTACCCATTTCGAGAATTTATCCACGAAAACTAATGCCATCGTATTACCATGCTTCGAACGAGGGAGTGGTCCAACGAAATCTGAGCAAACGGTAGCAAAAAGTTCATCTGAAATCTGCGTTAGCATCTTACCTGCAGCTTGTTGCTGGCTGGGTTTGTAGACTTGGCATGCGTGGCATTGTTGCACGTACTTCCGTACGTCCCTGAACATCCCAGGCCAGTAATACCACATCATTGCACGCGCGATGGATTTCCGTATCACCATGTGCCCTGCGCTTGGTGTGTCGTGAATCTCGTTAAGCACTCTTCGCCTCTCCGATTTCGGCACGCATAACTTCCACGGTACCGCATCCTCACCATCCATTTGACTTCCAATTCGTCTGTATAGTCTTCCTTCCTCTATGACGTATTCGGGAAACTTCTCTGGTGTCCTCGTTACTTCAGCCATCTTTGACGTGTACCACTTGCAACTCAAACTTTCTTCATGTGTCGTAAGGCTACCCAGCTGTTCCTCCAGTGGCTGCCTCGACAGTGCATCTGCGACCACGTTCATCTTGCCCTTCCTATACTGCACGTCGAATGAATACTGCTGTAACTCGAGCGCCCATCTAGCGATCCGGCCTGACGGACTTTCGATCGCGTTCAACCATTTCAAAGCCAGGTGATCGGTGATAACCGTGAAATTGTACCCTTCTAAATACGGTCTCATTTTCCTTATTGCCCACACGATTGCTAAACATTCCTTCTCAGTTGGTGAGTAGTTCATCTCGGCTTTAATCAGCCGGCGGCTAGCATACGCTATTACTCGCTCTTCGTCATCCAACCCCTGTGTGAGAACTGCTCCGAGACCATAATCGCTAGCGTCTGTCTGTAATCGAAATATTTTCGTAAAATCTGGGCAAGCTAGTGCTGGTGCTTGTATTAGTGCATTCTTCAACGCTTCGAATGCCGCCTGTTGTTCTTCGGACCATTTCCACCTACTTCCCTTCTTCAACATTGACGTCAGTGTGTGCGCAACTTGTGAAAAGTCGGGCACGAACCTCCGGTACCAAAAAAACTATCCCCAGAAATCGCCTTAGCTCTCGTATGTTGTGTGGTGGCGCCAGCTCCTTGATAGCCGCAACTTTGTCGGGATCCGTGTGTATTCCTTCCTCGCTGACGACGTGGCCTAGATATTTCAAACTTTTCTTAAAAAACTCACATTTTTCTGGGTTGATCTTCAGATTCGCCCTCCGTAGCCGCCGAAATACCTCTCCTAGGTGCTTTATATGCTCTTCCAAAGTTGTGCTGGTGATGATGATATCATCCAGGTAGGCAAACGCATTTGGTTCCAACTCTGGGCCAATAACACGGTCGAGTGCTCGCTGAAACGTAGCCGGAGCGGAATGTAGACCGAACGGCATCACTTTCCATTGATACAACCCTCGGCCGGGTACGGTGAATGCTGTATACTTCTTGCTATCTTCTTCCATCGGGATTTGCCAATAACCATTTTTGAGGTCCAGACTGCTGATAAAACGCGCACTACGTAGCCTATCTAAGATATGCTGTATTCTTGGGAGTGGGTACGCATCTGGCACTGAGCGAGCGTTGAGCTGCCGATAGTCAACGCAGAGTCTCCATTTGCCGTTCTTCTTCCGGGCTAGAACTATTGGTGCACTGTGTGGGCTGTGAGATGATTCGATGCAACCCTTCTCTATCAGCTCTTCTACTTCCTTGTTTATGATCTCCTGCATCTTTGGGTTCTTAGGGAAATAAGGCTGTTTGATTGGACGGTCATCTCGCATCACTATCTTATGCCCGGCAATGTTGAATACTCCTGTCATCTCTTCGAAAATCTGTAATTCACGCTTTAGAAACGTACTCACCCCAACCTCACTCCTCACGTCTTTCTCGATACTTGCGCTACCTTCGTCCTCCATCATGGTTGGGCACGTCACCATCTCCTGCGCTCTCTCTTCTGCTCGTAACGTCATTGTTTCGTTGCCACACCTCAGCTCAAATTTAGCCTTTGCCAGATAATCTGTCCCGAACACCACGCTGTTGACTAACCCAGGCAGAACTAACAACTCACTCTGATGCACTTGATCCCCCAGTTTTACCTCTGCGTCCACTGCCTCCGCTATCCATGCTACGCTGCCATCGCCCATCACCACTCGTGTCTGTATCTTCTTGAGCTTCCGTGCGTCTATTTTCGCCGCTGTCTTCTCGCTGATGAAACTTCGTGTTGCCCCCGTATCTACTGACGCCATGACTTCTTCTCCATTCAGGGTTACTGCAGCCAAGATTCGCCCTTGGGTCTGCCTAAATGTACTTACTGAGTACGAGGCTGGGTTTGTTGAGACGCCACCCCTCGATACCAATGGTGTCTCTGCCCGTTTCCCTGCTGTCCACGACAGCAGTTACGCGTTAGTATACCTACTCGGCCACACTGCCAGCAGAAATCCCTTCGTTCGTTTCGACACCCATGTGCGTAATGTCCGCTTTCCCCGCATCGCCTGCATGCGTTCCGTGGATCGATGGGCCCTTGGTGTGGTGTCCTCGCATGCTCTGGTGTGCTCGCTTGTCGTTGCTCCTCCGTTCTCCGATCTCCTTGCTTCTTATCTTCCTGTATATATTGATAATGCTCGGTTGGCCGTTGCGGCACAAAAGGTTTCGCCGCCGGCCTCAGCGGTTCTTTCTCCGGTAAGATGTTCTCGTAATCCTCGGCCATGCTTACCAGTTCCTCTAAGCTGGTGAACTCGCTCCGTTTGATGTAAAGCTGGTACTCTCGTCGACAATTTCTGTAAATCCGGTTCAGCTTCTGCTCGCCGTTGTAGTCAGCGTGACGCATGAGTGCTTGTAACGATAAAACGTAATCCTTAAACTGCTCACCTGCGAGCTGCGTACGCTGACGGATCTCGTCATCTAGCTTCTCGAAATACCTCGAGCTCAGGAAAAATTTTAGAAAGTCCTTCTTAAAGGCTTCCCACTCTTGCCACTGCCTGTTGTTGTTCCGGTACCACACCAAGGCCTTGTCCTTCAGCAACTCAGGTAACGCTCGTGGGATGGAATCGCGACCAACTTCGTAACTGTCGGCCAGCTCCTCCACCCGTTCAATAAAACATAGCGGGTTCTTACCACCGTCATATTTCAGGCCCCACTTACGTACTCGATCCATTATATTTGTATGTGATGCTGGTTTGTTCATCGCGTATGGCGGTGTTCGTGACCCCTCTTCGTGCCTGGTTGTTTCGTTGACATTTTCCTGTGTGTTGTCGCCTGGCGATGTTTGCTCGGCGTTTTCTATCGGAGTTGGTGGTCTTACCGTGATTACTGGTCGGACGTGCCGTAGGGCTAATTCTGTGAATCGTTCCTGGGATCTTGTGTCGGTACCTTTCGTCTGGATGAAGCCTGCTAGGCGCTTGCGTAGCTCTTCCACCGTTCCGCTGTCTTCCAGCCCAAACTCGGATGCGTATTTGAGAAGTTCCTCACGATTGAGGTAATACACCCAAGTTACCTTCACCATGCCTGCTAGTTATTTTGCTTTCTCTCCGTGCCTTTCCTGTGGATGTTTTGTATCTCGCAATCCTCTGTGGTTTGTGTCTCGAAATCCTCTGTGTGGTTATCCTCGTGTTGTTACTTGTTTACCATGAGTCTATGTATTCAGAGTCCCTGCTCGGGCGCCATTTGTGACGGACTTTTCCTTGCGCCGGGGCATGCTCAGTCCGTCCAGGATCCCTGTGGAATTAGAGAAGAATCCCTATCGTCTCTTTTTAAAGAGAAAGATCCCGTTTGTCGTTATAAACTCTTTATTCCAAAATATCAAAACTACCGTTAAAGCTATGGCGACGGAGGTGGGAAACCACCGTCGGTTCTACGCCGATGGGGTTGGGAAAACCCCCACCGGGACTACGCTTAAACTAAAAATCTTAGACTACTTCGTAAAGAAAGCGGAGGTGGAGAACCACCAATTCCTCCCAGTCGGTGGAGTTGGTAAAACCCCCACCGAGTATATAGCTTAAGAATACCCTGCTCCTCCTGAAGATTGCGGAGGTGGAAAAACCACCACAATCCCTCTAACGATGGGGTTGGAAAAACCCCCAAAGTTGCTAAAATAAAGAACTCGTGAGATGGAAAAATCCCAGGAGTCCCATTCACCGCTAAACAAGGCGTTAGCAGGCTACTATACCTAGCTGGCTACTGTCTCAATTCGCGAAATTTGTCGCCCTTTTATACTTGTCCACGCGCAGGTGGACAGTTATTCTGCAACAATAAATTTTACTTATTATATGTATTTACTTAAGGTATCTTACATTTAACTGTATTATTCTACCCATATATCGCATTATAAGTATTTATCTCTAAATTGCGTATGTAAAACTTCCTCTTGTACTGCCCCCCCTAACATGTGAGTTCGTTGGTACGCATCTCCAGTTAGCTAGCATAGTTATTTTTGATTTCCCGCTGCTGCCTGCTTATTGGGTCTTGTTGTTGTCAACGAGTTGGTTGCCCTTCGTAGGTAACTTGTAAGTGTCTAGTACCCACGCTGTGTTGTTGGTATGCTAGCGTGACGTCTTCCTAGTACATTGCATTTTTTTCGTTTCCTCTTTGTGCGATGTCCGCCCTGACGGTTCGCTTCAATGCCTGCTGTGCTTGGTCGCAATGGCTTGGTATACGCATGTTTGTACGTTTTGGTGTTCTTGCAATGGGAGCTTATGTGTGTTGCTTATTGCATTGCTGTATTCCCAGCATTATTTAAAATTCCAGCAGGTTAAGGGTTATCTGTGGAAATTATAATGTTCAACCAAAATATTTACCGTATGCGGGCAGAGACAATTATTTAAACGAAGAAATTAGATGTTGTCATGAATGTTTATATGTATATTAGGGTGATTCAAAAATGATTATTTTGTATGTGTAAATTTAATTTATATAATTCAGTTTTGTACGTTTTACTTGCTATATGTATAAATTCATTGTAATTCAAGTAGGATTTATACACGTTTTAATGAGTTTTGATAAATATTTGTAGGTTCGAATGTGTGGGCTCCAAAACCCGTGGATTTGGGTCCTCACAACGTTTTTCAGCGCCAAGTCCAAGTTTCTTTACCAAAGAGTCGTCCATCATCGTAATCGATGATCCTTCATCGAGTAGGGAATACGTATTGAGTCGCTTATTTGGTCCGTAGAGCGTAACAGGAATCACTCTAAATAGCAGATTTGCATTAGCGCGTGCGGAGCAGTTGAGAACCGGATTGTTAGGTTTGGTGATTTGGCTGGCTGATCCCCCTGACACTCATGCAACAAACGATTGTGGAACTTAGAGTAACCTTTCACTGAAGAAGGTTTGCGGCGGCGGTAGTCGCGCATAGAGTGACCAGGCCAAAGACAGCTAAAACAAAGACGTAATCGTTTTACCAGTTTCCAGCGCTCCGGTACCTTGGCTTCGAGCAAACGTCTACACTCAGTAGATTTATGATCACCTCGACAAACGATGCATTTGGTAGTACGTTGTTCGCCGGCTTTATGCAATACTACACGTCGTTTAGATTATTTTGCCTCACTGGCCTGGACCATCTGTACGAAGCTCGCAACCTCAGTTAACCATTCACTAAAATTTACTATGGTTGGAAATGGCCAAATAGAAAAAGAATGACGAGCCCAATCCAAACGTTTATAAAGAGGAAGCTTCGCCACTAGTTCCTCCAATAACGTTGGATTTGCCAAGTGTTTATCTTCACCTATAGACTGAAGGAAAACTATAAGGTTCTTAGCTGTGGTTGCGAACGAGACTAATTTGCCAATATTAGCTTCTGAGATAGGTAGTACCTCTCGTATAACTTTGAGTTGGCTCCGAATGAGCTGCTCAGGACGACCGAACCTAAAGCGTAGTTGCTCAATAATAAAATTCACATTGCTTGGTTGTATTAGTAGGGACTTAACTACTTCCCTAGCTTCCCCTTTAAGGCATTTGTTAAGACAATGGTTATTTTCAAAACTGGAATAATTATAGACCGCCGTCGACTCTAAACGTAAAATATTGGCCAGTCTTCTGCTTGACCTGAAAACAATGGTAAATGTAACAATTTCCTGGGTGGTGACATGTAATTTATTGGCGGGGTATGGCTTGACAAGTTCGCTCTTAAGTTATGAGCGGAGGTGACGACCGGTGCGCAGGTAGTGGCTACACTATAATGTTGAGCCATGGTAGGTGACCAGGATGACCGACCATAGCACGACGTGGAGCTCGACGAAACGATATGCGGGGATTCATGTGAGGCGCTACATAACTTGCCTACCAATTGGGTCAGGGTACTATTAGGAGTAGCAATGTAGCTGGGCTGAATAATTGTTGCATAGTTGGCCGGGGCAAACTCCTGTAGGAATGAAAACGGCGACCTTGTAACTGATGTCCAGAGAGTGCTTAGATTATGGAGGGAACACTTCTCTGCTCTCCTAAATGGAGGCAGCAATTCACCGCGCAGAGATGAAGAACCCGATCCCGCAATCGATGATGATGGAATATATGTCCCCCCGCCCGATTATGACGAAGTTAGAATAGCAATAACCAGATTGAAAAACAACAAGGCCGTGGGCGCTGATGCATTGCCTGCGGAGCTATTCAAGTTCGGCGGCGAGGAGTTGGTAAGGCGCATGCAGCAGCTTCTTAGCAAAATATGGGCGGACGAAAGCATGCCCGACGGTTGGAATCTAAGTGTTCTTTGCCCAGTCCACAAGAAGGGGGATACTGCAAAATGCACCAACTATCGTGGAATCAGCCTTCTTAATATCGCATATAAGGTCCTTTCAAGTGTATTGTGCGAAAGATTGAAGCCCACCGTGAACCGGCTGATTGGACCTTATCAGTGCGGCTTCAGACCTGGTAAATCTACCATCGACCAGATTTTCACAATGCGCCAAATCTTGGAAAAAACCCGTGAAAAGAGAATCGACACACATCACCTCTTCGTCGACTTTAAAGCCGCCTTCGACAGCACGAAAAGGAGCTGCCTATATGCCGCTATGTCTGAATTTGGTTTCCCCGCAAAACTTATACGGCTGTGCAAAATGACGTTAAGCAACACCATCAGCTCAGTCAGAATTGGGAAGGACCTCTCCGAGCCGTTCGAAACTAAACGAGGTTTCAGACAGGGTGACCCCCTATCGTGCGATTTCTTTAATTTGATGCTGGAGAAAATTATACTAGCTGCAGAACTTAACCGCACTGGAACAATATACTATAAAAGCATGCAATTACTGGCATATGCTGATGACATTGATATCATCGGCCTAAACACCCGCGCTGTTAGTTCTGCTTACTCCAAGCTGGAAAAAGAAGCGGTAAAGATGGGTTTGATGGTGAATGAGGACAAAACGAAGTACCTGCTGTCATCGAGCAAAGAGTCAGCGCATATGCGCCTTGGCAACCACGCTACTGTTGGCAGCCATAATTTCGAAATAGTAAAAGACTTCGTTTATTTGGGAACCAGCATCAACATTAGCAACAACATCAGCACTGAAATCCAGCGAAGAATCAATCTTGCCAATAAATGCTACTTTGGACTAGGTAGGCAATTGAAAAGTAAAGTCCTCTCTCGGCGAACGAAAATCATACTCTACAAGTCACTTATCGTACCCGTCCTGCGATATGGGGCAGAAGCATGGACCATGACAACAGCAGATGAAGCGGCTTTGGGAGTGTTCGAGAGAAAAGTTCTTCGAAAGATTTATGGACCTCTACGCGTTGGCGATGGCGAGTACCGAAGAAGATTTAATGATGAGCTGTACGAGCTATACGCAGACATCAACATAGTCCAGCGAATTAAAACGCAGCGGCTGCGCTGGCTAGGCCATGTTATGCGAATGAAAGATGATGCTCCGGCCAAGAAAGTGTTTCTATCGGAACCCGCCTATGGAAGCAGAGGTAGAGGGCGGCCCCCACTCCGTTGGAAGGACCAGGTGGAAAACGATTTAAACTCCCTTGGTGTGACCAATTGGCGCCGGTTGGCGGAGCGAAGGAGCGACTGGCGCGCCTTGTTGGACGGCCATAACCGTTTAGACGGTTAAGCGCCAATTAAGTAAGTAAGTAAGTTGGCCGGCTGCTCATTCAACGAAGCTCTTGAATTCACTATACATGGTTGCTCATTTGCTGGCGATGAACTCGTCGATATGGTTGCCCGACGTGAGGCCTATGCGACCCCATGGTACCACTGCCCGATACTATACTACCGATGGACGCCATGAACTTATTGTGCGTTGGAGTGGCTACCTGCGCAGCAGACGTCACGACACATTGTTGATGCGTATATGTATTTTGCCTAACAGGAGACGTGGCTGGTGGAATTAAATGTGATGATGCTGCTGTTGGCGTTCGGTTTCTGCGATTTTAACTTCTGCTTACCTAAGTTGCAGCTCCAATCTAGAAATTTGTTGTTGCATTGTTAAAAGAATATTAACTTGCGATGCATTATACGTATTTGTGCATACTGCTGTAGCGGAGCTGCGGGCGTTCCAGAGGATTCTACTGATCCGGCGGCGGCATTGGAGTTGACAAACAATGTTAGCGTTAACAGAAGTGGCAGTGTTTTCATTAACAGAAGCAGCGGCTTTGGCAGAGGTAATAGCGCTGGCATCGACAGAGGTGGCGATGTTGATGTTGGCGGAGCTGGCAGCGTTTCTATTGGCAGAGGCGGCAGCGTTTCCATCAGCAGAGGCGGTGGCGTTAACGTTGGCAGAGGTGGTACCGTCAGACAAGGAGACGATCTTATGTACGTCGACTATGACCGGGGTGGTGATACCCGGACCAACACTGACATGGGCATTATTATAATAAGTGGAAAGTTCGATTACCTGGTAAATCGGGCTAGGACTTGGTTCAAAAATATTAACATTCATATGTGATGTACTTGTTGTTGTTGGTATGGCGGCATACATACTGGTTGGCTGAGCGTTATATGGCGGCGCGCTTGTGGGAGCACTAGGTGGCGACATTGATACTATGGCGGTGGATGGCGGCATACTGGAAGGCATTCTGTTGGAAACACTTGACATATTTCACTGGACACATGACGGCACTACAAACGGTGTACTGATAAGTGGAGTACACGCCACATGTGATGACGAGACATTTAAGGGTACACTAGGCACGACAATCGAGGTTCTGGCGGCTAGTACACACGACTGATTCAACGACATATTACTTGGCACGTCTAGCGGAGCGCGTTTGGCGATATACTTTGATTACTAGATTGTGTCACATTTGATTGTGCAGTCGGTGCATTTGATTTAGACATGGCTGTCTCAACTTTAGTTGGGGCGGCAATCTTTATTTTGTTGCCTTCTAGCTGAAGGCGCGGACTTCGGCGTACCTGTGACCTCTGCACATACATACACAGGCATTTTATGTATTATCCAATAGATTGGGAAATAAAGATGTCACGTAGCAAATAATCGGGATTTGGGATGAACTTGAATTGCCAGAAGATTCAAGCTATGTTCAAGCTCGTATATTCAAGCTCGTAAATTCAAGCTTATTCAAGTTTATTTCTGTATAAAAAAAGGTTATGTAATATTCAATTCGACAATAAATTAGACACTTTACTCACCCGAGTATCTTTCTCCGTCCGTTCGCTACGCGTGGTAATTTTCCAATGACGGAATTTTGTAGATCAATTTATACCGCTCAAAGTAACGGAATATGACAATGACGGAAAAAAGAAGAAAGAGCTGGGGTGAGCAAAGGACAAATAAACAGAGATGCATTTGTGGTGAAGTATACATTTGGTACTTAAGGTTGCCAGCTAGTTTCCATTTCAAATAATTCAATCTATTGCAGTAGCCAATGTTTTCGATTTTGTTTTTACATATATCGATGATCTCTTAGTCGCGAGTGAAAATGAGGAACAACATTTTGAAGATCTTAGAATACTTTTTCAACGTCTTACAGAGTATGGTTTAAATATTAAACCAAGCAAATGCACTTTTCCTCCGCTATAGTAGGCACCTTGTCGCGGTGCGGGGGCTTACGCCGCTTCCACGAGGCGCTGAACATACAAAAGGAGATGCTCCGGCATCCTCCGCCCGTATGGTTCGAACTTCGTGGAGAGGTAACCAAGAACTGCTACTTTTGCCTTAACGGCTACGAGTGTGCGACTGTTTTCCCATGTTAGGGACGGCACCTCTTGTCCGCCAGATGCGTCTGTTTCCCCATGCTAGGGGCGGCATATGTACACACAGACCTAACGGGTCAATAAGTCGTCAGATGCGCCTGTTTTCCCCAGGTTAGGGGCGGTCGAGTCCGAGTCTTTTTGGGAGGAGTGGTAGACTTAAAAGAAACTCCAAAAGTAATGGCGAATTCGGTTCGTCGGGTATGAGTGAAAACGAAGGGAGAAAAGTTACGGTACAGGGGGTCGGATCCCCATTACCGGCGGTAGATGGTGGGCGAGAATGCTATCTGGCGTCGAGATCCAGCGACTTCTCAGGCTGTGGAGCGGAACCCCAGGCTACACAGTCTACGAATGCTACTGGGAGAACAAAAGCGCTGTCCCTATCCGAGCACACTCTGTGGAGCACGGTAAAGGCAGGATCTGAGTGTGGTGCTGAGGGAAGCGTTAGGTCTCGGTTGAGGAGTCTAACCATCGTCAGCGTCACCGAGGATTAACCATCATCACTGGTGAACGACGGCGATGAAATAGACTAGAGGCTGAGAGCGCTCTGCTGAAGGACCAAGCCCAGATGTCAGGGTCAGAGTCGGAGAAGGTAAAAAGGGAGCAGAAAGCCCTGAAGGGGTACAAAATCTCTTCCTACTACCATCGGAAGATGCAGAAGAAAGATCCAACCACTCTCACTGTGACAGAAAAGGCTCTTATTAAGAAACACAGAAAGGTAGTAACAAAGTACACAGAAATTAACGCTACTAAAGCTGAGGGCAAGAAAGCGTCAAACGATCAGGGCAGGGACGCTAACCATACGTCCTCGTCCGGATCGATGAGCGCACAAAGCCGGAAGAGGAACAGGTCCGATGAGGGACCCGAAAAAGACTCAAAAAGGCGGAAACTTCACGCTACCTTCGCCTGCCCCTCAGGTCTACAAGTAGCCATCATCGACAAAATCAATCCTGACGGGAAGATAACGACGGAAAGGTGGCTGCTTGTAGAAGGCAAGCTAATGGAGAGGATGCTCGAGGCTGAAAGCGAATCTATATTTTGTTACATCCTGAAAACAAATTTGCAGATAGCCAACAGGGGAAATGTCCCTACATACATTGGTCCAATTTCCGGCAATGTTCTCGATATTACATTGAGCTCCGATCGTGATATATCAAGGTATAATTGGATGGTTCTTGATAGACCATCCGTCTCCGACCATGCGTATATCAGCTTCAGCATCCCCCTAAAGAGGGTAGAGAAAGGAGGAACCTTTAGAAACCCTAGGTCAACTAACTGGACTAAATTCCAGAAACATGTAGAAACAAAACTGGGACAACCCAAAGAGGTTGCCAATGTAGAGGAACTGGAGGAGTCGAATGAATTCCTAACCAGGACGCTTATGACTGCACATAACAAAGCTTGCCCTCTAAGAAGATTCAGGGGAAAATCAAAGCCGCCATGGTGGAGCAATGAGATGAGTATTCTAAGAGGACAGGTAAAAGAAATGTTTAAGCTCGCAAAGACCGCGGAAAGCGAAGCGTGTCGGGACGAGTACAGGGATCTACTGAGGACCTACAAGCGTGAAATTACCAGGGCGAAGTGAAACTCATGGAAAAGTTTCTGTACGGACATAGAGTGCTCCAGCGAAACAGCACGGTTGAAAAAAGTCCTAGGAAAGGGAATCCGTTCAGGTGCTTCTCGACACACATTTCACATTGGGAGAGGGTTTAGAAGAGCGAGCAAACACCACTCACACTTCGATCACGGAGCTAGTAATGCCGGGCTTGGTGACCGATACCAAGATAGAATGGGCAGTGAAAACGTTTTCTAAGTTTAAATCGCCGGGCCCAGACGGTATATTCCCGGCTATGCTACAAGTTTCAAGTATGGCGGTCGTGGAATGGCTTAAAATAATATTCGATGGGTCCATAAAGCTGAATCATGTACCGCACTCTTGGAGAACTGCTCGTGTAGATTTCCTATCAAAAGCGGCGAAGATCTGTCACGTGTATCCCAAAGACTAGAGACCCATTAGCTTAACATCATTTCTGCTCAAAACTTTTAAGAGGCTGATAGATGAGTAAATAAAGTCCAACGTAGATGAAAAGCTGCTCTCCAACACACATCATGCGTACACCAAAGGCAAGTCGGTAGACACCGCATTGCATAGGGTGGTAATAAGGATAGAGAAATCCCTGGAATATAAGGAGTATGCTCTAGGAGTTGTTGTTGTTGTTGAAGTAGCAATGTTTCGCCCCACCTAAGTGCTGCGACCGATCACAAATTGTCATCAATAACCTCTAATGGTAGTCCAAGGAAACTTGCTGTTTCGACAGGGGTGGACCGTAATGAAAGGGGTGTTAGAGGCGTTGGTTCCACATTACAATGAAAGAGATGGTTGGTGTCATGTGGGGACACATTGCAAGCGGGGTATACATTTTGTATGTCGGGGTTGATTTTGCATTTGTAAGAGTTTAACCTGTTACAGTATACAGAACGAAGTTGAGCCAGAGTGACTCACGTTTCCCTGGGGAGTATGCGTTCCTCTTCCACAAGTTTTGGGAACTGTTCCCCGAGTACTGGATTCACCGGGCAATTCCCGGCATAAAGGTCCGACGTCTGTTTGTGGAGTTCACTGCGGACCTGCTTGTGTTTTTTTGCTTCATACGGCTGAGTTCTCAGGTGCCGTATTTCCTCAAAATGCTTACGGAGATGCAGCTGCGCTGGCTTATCAATCTGATGTCTGTTGGGATGCCCAGGTTTCTGGGTATTCAGCAGGAATTGTTTGGTTAGCATCTCATTTTTCTCCTTGATGGGGAGTGTTCTCGCCCAGTGGCGGTTCTGAGCGCAGTATTTTGGCAGGCCTGTAGCTTCTTCCAGTGGGTAGTTTTTAGGCTTGGCGACCATATAGGGGACGCGTAACACGCAAACGGCTGGCAAATTGCTTTGTATGTGATAATGAGCGTTTCTTTGTCTTTTCCCCAAGTACTGCCAGCAAGGGATTTGAGGATTTTATTACGGCTCTGGATTTTCGGAACAATTGCGGCTGCGTATTCACCAAAATGTAGATCCTGATCAAACGTCACACCCAAGATTTTTAGGTGTAGGACAGTCGGTAGCGTAGTGCCATCGACGTGGCTTTGATATTTCATTTCTGAATTGCACCGATGCCTGCCGACCACCCAGATAATTTGCGGTCCTCTTTTTACGACATGTGGGAAGGGTAGACCCTTCCAAGTCTTGCAGTAACGTGCCATGGTTGACCGTATCAAAAGCTTTTGATAGGTCTAGCGCTACGAGTACTGTCCTATGGTGGGGCTTCTGATTTAGACCACAATTTATCTGGGTGCTAATGGCATTTAGCGCGGTGGTGGTGCTATGGAGTTTTCTAAAGCCATGCTGTTGACAGGCTAGCTGCAAAGTGGGGGAGCAAAATGGCTTCAAGCGTCTTGGCTACTGGCGATAGGAGAGATATCGGGCTATATGACTCTCCTATGTTAGCTGGTTTCCCAGGCTTTAGTAGCGGGACCACCTTGGCCATTTTTCATTTTTCGGGTATGACATAGTTGGAAAGAGACAGGTTGAAGACATGTGCTAAATATTTGAAACCCTCTTTCCCTAGGCTTTTAAGCATCGGCATGGCTATGCCGTCTGGGCCCACTGCTTTGGATGGTTTAGCATGACCGATGGCATCCTCAACCTCATTGGCGGTGATGGTAATTGGTGACGCGCTGAACTTATGTTTACGTGCGCGTCTGTTGTCCCTCCGTCTATTTTTGTCGGCCGTAGAATGCATTATGTATTGTCGGCAGAAAGCGCTCGCGCATTTTTTCGCATCCGACAGCACTTTGTCGCCAAAGGCGATGGCAACTTTGTCATTGTGCCTAGACGGATTCGATAGGGACTCTACAGTGGACCAAAGTTTACCTACACCGGCAGAGAGGTTACAACCGCTTAGGTGCTCCTCCCATTACGCCAGCTTGTGTTCATCCACAAGCAGTCTGATGCGTTGGTTTATGTCCCTTATTTGGGGGTCGCCGGGATCGAGCTGTCTTATAAGGTCACGTTCTGTCGCTAAACTTGCGGCCTCTGCCAGCAGTCTTCTTCGACATTGCCAGGCTTTCAACAATGTTGCAAAATGGAAGATTATGGATGGTCTTAATTACATATAAGTACATCCTGCCTTAATCAGATGGATCGGCTGCATGTTAAATTGTATAAAGATTACATTACAATGGGGATTGTACGAGATTACGAGATCAGCGGACAGGGGCACGCCGCAGGGAGGGGTGCTATCACCTCTGCTGTGCACGCTGGTCATTAGCCAACTGCTCAGGCGATTCGATGAGGGACCCGTAAAACTTACAGCTTACGCAGATGATAAGTGGAAAGTGCATTTCAACGATTAGTTCTTTGATGGATCATGCGCTTCGGGATATTGATACCTGGGCATCTAGGGTCGGGTTGAAAGTCAACGCGGAGAAGACGGATATGGTCTTATTTACAAAGAGGTACAAAGTCCCAAATTGGACCAGGCCTTAGTTAGGAGGGGTGACCTTACAGGAGAAACCTTGCACAAAATATCTAGGAATCATTCTAGACAGTAAGCTGTCATGGAAGCTCAACGTGGAGGAGAGGGTCAAGAAGGCCTCAACGGCACTCTATGCATGTAGAAGAATGCTGGGGTGTACGTGGGGCCTATCGCCCTCTCTTTCTCATTGGGTTTTTACAGCGATTGTAAGCCCTATTATATACTATGGAGTTCTTGTTTGGTGGAAAGCCACACAAAAAACAGCATTCCTAAAAAAATTAGACGGGGTATGCAGACTATCTATACTTAGCATTACGGGAGCCCTGAAAACAACCCCGATGGTTGCACTGTATGCCATTCTGCACATTCCACCTGCAGACCTGGTAGCAAATAACAAAGCATATGGCCATAGAAGTATAGCGTCATCAATCACAAGACGAACATACTACCTGATTCCCTATCTGCGCTTCGAGGGAGATCTTAAGGCCATAATAGAGGTGGACGGTTGGTGCAAGGGTGCGTAAATGGCGTACGAGGCGATACATGTGTACACATATGATTCCAAAGTAGTGGAAGTGGTAGGGTCTGCGGTATACTGTGCTGATCCGGAAATAAGCAGATCCTACAGACTGTCGGATTACTGTAGCGTTTTTTAATCGGAAATATTAGCCGTAACCAAATCAATAGAAACCCTGGAAGAGAATAGCTTAAGCTGCAACCGTGTTAACTTTTATATTTGCAGTCAAGCAGCAATTAAGGTAATAATCTCGCATACCACAGCATCTAAATGCGTGTTAGAGTGTAAGCAGTCTCTGAAGAGAATCGGGACAGGGAGAAGCATACATCTGTGTTGGGTCCCAGGGCATATGGGAATAGTTGGGAATGAAAAAGCGGATGAACTACTAGCTAAAAAGGGCGCATCCCTTGGAGCGTGCTCCGTAGACGTCCCAATTAGACTGGGCGAGATTAAGCGAAGGCGAGAGGTGCACATGATCGACCAAGCGGGAAAGGCGTGTGTTCAATCGCGGGGCTGTAAAGTGTCGAAGATTACTGTAGACTCATGACGGGTATTCTGACTGGACACTGCCTTCTGGCGTCACATGCCTTTAAATTAAGCTTCGTCAGTGATAGCAGATGTAGGAAGTGCGGGTTGGAGGAGGAACGATCGAGCACGTTCTGTGCTCGTTCCCTGCACTTGCCGGGGTAAGACTCCAACTATTCGGAGTGATACAGCTGTCAGATCTAGAAGCAGCAAGTGGCTTAAGTCCTAGGAAGCTTCTAGTATTTGCCAAGAGAACGGAGTTATTTTATAACATAGGTCCTGGTTTTTGATAGGGTTTCTCAGTTTGGTCGTTAAAACAAACTCCTGGTAACACTACGGACTCAATCAGTCTATGTGAGGTCCTCATGGACCGGCCAGTTCAACCTAACCTAACCTATCGATCTACACATTAGAAACAATGCCAATCTCTGGCAGATAGATGCAGTACAGCACGCATACTAAAAAGGCAAATCAGTTGAAAGTGCCTTTCATGAGGCAGACAGTGCCATCGAGAACTCACTAAGCTGCAAGGAATACACGCTGGAAGCTTTCCTCGACATTGAGGGCGCTTTCAACAACGTACAGACGGAGGTCATCTGCAAGGCTCTTACACGATATGGAACCCAAAGCTCTATAGTTGCATGGATCGCTTCTATGCTTAGGAGTAGAGTTGTCAGCGCGACTCTATGGACTGGTTCTATTGGCAAAATGACCACCAGAGGCACCCCCCAAGGTGGGGTGCTATCGCCTCTTCTCTGGATACTGGTGTTCAACGAAATTCTTGAAATCTGTAGGAGAAAAGGAAGAAAGGTAGTTGCATACGCCGATCACTTAGTGATTCTGATCACAGACAAATTCTTGCTAACCATCATCGAACTCATGGAATCGGCAGTTTGCGACATTTCGCGAAGGGCAGGATAAAATGGACTGGGAGTAAACCCAACAAAAAACGAACTTGTCCTGTTCACGACAAAGACAAAGATACCCTCCTTTAACTTACCGAGGCTAAACGGTACAATGTTAAACCTATCTTCGGGAGCGAAATATCTTGGAATTATACTCGGTTCCAAGTTAAACTGGAGAACGAACGTTGAGATGAGATCAAAGAAAGCTCTAGCAGCATACTATGCCTGCCAAAGGGCCTTTGGGCGGAACTGGCGACTGACACCACATGTCATTCATGGCATGTACAGCACAGTCATTTGGCCGATACTAACATAGTCTGGTGGAAGGCGCTAGACAAAAAGAGTAATCAGAAGAGGATCGGGAAGGTACAAAAGCTGGCTTGCCTGGGAATGTCAGGCGCCGTGAGGAGCGCACCTCAGGAAGCGCTAAATGTCATCTTTCACTTGACGCCTCTACAAGTGTTCGTGCAGGGATTAGCCGTTAGAGGAGCTCTACGACTAAGAGAATCCAACACGTGGAAAACAGCTAAGCACGGACACGCGACGATTCTGGACGATATGAAGAAGGGGCAATTAAACGGAATAATAACTGACCTAACATCCAAAACAGACCACATCACAGGGGTTTTGGACTTCCAGGTTCAGAACAGACGATATCCTTCAAGGGAGGAATGGGAAGTAGCCGTAGACGACGGCAGGGGCATCATAGTATACACCGACGGCTCGAAAATGGAAAAGAGAACTGGAGCTGGGATGTACTCGACACATCTTCAGCTAAGCCGATCATTCCGACTACCTGAAGCACGCACTGTATTCCAAACCGAGGTCTATGCCATAGAGAGAGCGGCAAAGCTGCTCCAAGATAGCGCGGTCTCCAACACCGACGTAACAATCTTTGTTGACAGCCAAGCCGCCTTAAGGGCATTAAAGTCCAACATGATAAAATTGGACATCGTGCGGAGGTGTAGAGCCTCTCTGGCTTCTATAAGTTATCTCAATGTCTCCCTTTGCTGCGTCCCTGGCCACAGCGGCATTGAAGGGAATGAACTCACGGATGAGATGGCTAGGAAAGGTTCTGACTTAGACATAAGTGAGGTGGACAGCTCCGTCCGACTGCCGCTGAGTTGTCTCCTAGGGCGAATCGACGAATATGTCGCACCAATTCTCCAACGATGGTGAATACCAAATAGCTCCCTCTGCAGAAGCTGTCAGGATGAGGGGGAAGAGGAGTCGATCTACCACTTTATCTGCCGATGCCCGGCGCTTCAAAGGAGAAGGCTCAGATTTCTGGGCTCACGCTTCTTCGACAACCTGGCAGAGGTTGGGAAGGTGGACGTCTCGCTTCTTCTTGGGTTCATCAGGGAAAGCAAGTGGTTCGCTGAGGATCGCTAGGAGGTAATGGGGCTAAACGAATTTGCCGTCACCCTGTACTTACTGAGGGCACTCACAATGGACAAAAATGTCTCCGAGTGGAAGTGTGGGTATCGCCCATGCACGCACTTTTAACCTAACATAAATGTACTTTTGGCGTTACTAGTGTTGATTTTTCGTAATTTTGAATGCCCAAAATCTATTAAACAAGCTCAACCGTTTATTGGTATCGTAAATTATTACCGCCAATATATACTAAATTTAACAGAGTTTACGACAGTTATCTATGATTTAATCAGTCGGACTAGTAAGCAATAATAAAAGCTTTAATTTGGGACGACACATCTAATAAATCCTTTGAATGCATTAAAGACAGATTTGCATCAACGATATTGTTAAATCACTAACAAAGATGCAAAACTCTGTATATTGGAACGATTTTCCGTCATCCCTTGTCAAATTTGGTTTTGAGACAATACCTGCTCATATACCTACGAACTATAAATACAGGACAAATGACAACAACAGATCAGAACGAAAATCGACACTGATGATGGCACAACGCCGAAACCGGTTTGTCTCAAAACCAAATTTGACAAGGGATGACGGAAAATCGTTCCAATATACATAATTTATCCACCCTGTCGGAAAATCAACCAAACAAGATAAGTCATGCAAAACTCTCTTTAAACGTAGATGCATCTAATACTGCAATTGGTGGTGTCATACATCAAACATATAATGGTAAATCAGAAACACTTGCATTCTTTCCCAAGAAACTGTCTATATCCGAAATTAAATATAATGCATTTGACAGGGAACTATTAGCTATTTACTTGAATATAAAACATTTTCGCTATCTTTTAGAAGGACGACAATTTACAGTTTTCACAGATCACAACCATTGGTATTTGCAAAAAGTTTACAAACGGCGATGGTTACTAGGACATGTTTCTGAATTTCACTTCTTCATCAGCTAGCTTCTCGAGAGCTGAGTATTGAACTCGAATCTCCAACATTCATACTTCATACTGGTGTAAAGGCAGATGCATTTAACCACTCAGCCATATGAATTCCCCGCTGCCCGCTTTGCAATTAGTCTTTATGAATTGCCTTTTTTGTTGCTATTTCTTTTTTATTCACTATTTAGGTACATACACTCTGTATGTGGTTTAATCCTAATTTTGTGGAAAGCTAAGTAACATTTGTTTGGATTTTTACAGTATTTGTTTTTAATACTTCCACTGTTGCTATTATATCAATGTTATCATATGTATTTAATTAGCGAGACTTGCTCATATTGCTTTATACAATGGTTTTTGTTATTGATATTAGAGAAAAATTCCAAAGTTTACAAACGGCGATGGTTACTAGGACAAGTTTCTGAATTTCACTTCTTAATTAGTTAGCTTCTCGGGAGCTGAGTTTTGAACTCGAATCTCCAACATTCACACTTCATACTGGTGTAAAGGCAGATAGATGGCTTTAACCACTCAGCCATATGAATGCCCCACTGCTTGCTTTGCAATTGGTCTCTATAAATTGCATTTTTTGTTGCTACTCCTTTTTTATTCACTATTTAGGTACATATACTCTGTATGTTGTTTAATCCTAATTGTGTGGAATGCTTTAGGCGCATTTTGAAAAGCTTAGTAACATTTTTTTTGGATTTTTATAGTATTTGTCTTTAATACTTCCACTGCTACTATTATATCAATGTTATCATATGTATTTAATTAGCGAGACTTGCTCATATTGCTTTATACAATGGTTTTTGTTATTGATATTAAAGAAGAACAAATGTTGCTAAGCATTTCAAAGTGCACCTAATGCCAATTTCAAACAGAGGTTTAATGAATTACTTAGTCAAGTTTTCTATATTAAAGCCCTAATCAAACTCAATATTCCATTCTAAATACAAATTCTTAATTATCTCATTATTGCTTTATTGAGTGCCTAATCGAGTGAAAAACCCAGCCGGTTTTGCTTGGTGCTTCGAATTTCATTGTCAACTAGCTTTACCCGGCATACGTTGTAACGCCCGAGATCGAATGAATGTTGTGTTATTTTTTCTGTTTTGTTTGTTGATAATTTAGTTTATTGTTCTGTAAATTGAATTGAATTTTGTACGCATATTTGGTGAAATTTCCGTTTAAAACATTTTATTATTGTATATTATTGTAATGCAAGTGGGTACACAATATTTTTTGGTTTTTCGTTCTGTGCAAAGATAAACAAATTTTTTGGTGTTCCAACTCTAGAGCAAGCAACATATACCTGGCCATGGGAAAAGCATTGACTCTCTAAATTTAATCTTGCAACAGTAAGCGATTGTCCTTGTGCAGTGTTGATTGTAATTGCAAAAGCAAGGCAGGAAACTGTAAGCGCTTAGAATTGAATGGCAAATCTGTATGAATCATTGGGATCGGTGGTATGAGCACATCTTCACCTTTGCTTTTACCGCTTCGATTACATTCGGCATTCATTTCTTACCGCAAAGTCTGGTTCCATTGCACAATTTCGGTGGGTCTAAATTCCGAAAAAGCATGACTGGTGAGCCAATTTTCAAAGTTAATATATGCGCAGGCATTCCAAGTTATTCTAAATAGTTTAGAATTTCAATTGGATAATTCACAATTTGATCTTCATCTGTAACTGTGTCGATCGATTTATGTTTCGTCCTTCACCAGGAATTTTTTTTGAATGCGATTATTGATTTTGTTAACATGATTATTTTTGGGAGCTAAGATTGCTCGTTCGCATAGACAATTGTGATCCACTACAAACATAACCAAAAATGATGAAATAAGATTCGTAGACACGTATCGCCAAAAATTCATAATTTCACTCCAAATAAATATGCATACCGTTTTCTGAATTGAGAGTGCTTTGATTCATGTCGAATTAATTGCAAGTTTATTGAATGATGTGACATAAATAAAAGTCAAATAAGAAATACTGGAAACACACTCTACACATTTAAAGCCGATTCTTATTTTTATTGAGAAAAAAATCAAACATTACAAAATTTTGTTAGTGTAACGCCATCTGTTGGAAACAGAACGCAAGTTCGATATCATACGGTTTTTGCTGTAAAGTGGTATAAATCAGTTCTATTGTAATTGTTGACGCCGACGTGCATATTTTAATTCTCACGGTTTGGGAGGAATGCAATGCAACTAACAAAATTCATCTCTAATTTCGGCTGCATTCTTCACCAGACGTGTGACTTTGATCTGTTTTGAGGTTGCCAGCGATGCAGCTTCTTCGTTGGAAATTGTTGCTTTGATCGTTACAGGTTTGGCATTTTTAAACTCATTTGGTCCTGTAGGAGCGACTGATAATTTTGATGTATCTTAGTTTGTATCCTCGAAATGCAACAAGGTGTTGTGTTTTTTGTTGCATTTTAAACAACTTCTGAGTAAACAGTTCTTGGAAGAATGTCCAGCTTTGAGGCAGTTGTGACAAAACGTTTTCTTCTGTATGAACTCAAAGCGCGCTGATGGAGATTGTTGGAGAAATTGTCTGCAGGAAAACAATTGGTACTTTCCCTGTTTACACATGCTGCATGGGTCGTTGTTGTTCTTTGCCGTTAATGAAGGCCATACCTTGCTTGAGGGACGGTACTTTTGACACCCATGGCTTCCATGGATTGGAAGTGCTTCTCCAGAAATTGCAGAAACTCTTGAATTGTGTGTACTTCACGTGGGTTTGATAACGATCGCTCGTAGCGCAAACGTGTTGGCTGATCTAATTTTTTGAGTAGCAGGTGGAGCGGCAGCGGATCGCATGTTGAATGGTCTATTTAGCGCTAAAAGACATTCCTTCGTGGTGTCATGCAGCTTCTTAATGTTTTCTATAGATGCGCGGCCCGCAGAACTGAGTAACTCGTTTATAAGTTTACTGACGAGCAGACGCTTGTTGTTATAACGCTCTAATAGCACGTACCAGGCAGCCTCAAAGTTTTCTTCTGTCGAGACAAAACGTTTAATGAGGTTTCCAGCATCCCCCACCACGTGAGTCTTCAGATAATACATCTTTTGGACATTTGATAGTTGTTGATTTATTACAAGTTGCGTAAACAAGTCATAAAACTCTTGCCATTTTAAATAATTTCCATCGAATTTTGGAATAGTTATCTTTGGCAATGAGACTGATGGATTTTTGTAGGGGCCTGAACAGTGCATTGCATGCAAGTCACTCTTCCCTGTGTTGAAACTGCCCCGAACTCTTTCCTCCAGGGCCACGAACTGCCTGATGTTGTAGCCCTCTTGAGTTGTGTCCTCGAACATTTCATAGATTTGGAAATGAATATCCTCGATGTTCGTCCATAATTTGTCAAGCCCCGGTTGGCATCTAGGTGAAACTTTGTCATCTAACGCTCGTTGCAATGACGCAATCATTACCCCTTGCCTGCGTACCAATTTCATGAAGCTGTTTGCTTCTGATTTTGGTACAAACGGCTGCTGGGGTTGCTTTTGTATTTGGACTACTTGGAGTTGTGTTTCTGCCGTCTGAGTTTGAGCCAACTGGAGGGCTGCCATCCCGAATACCTGTCGGTATTCTGAAACCACATTCATTATGGAGTTGTAATACTCCTTGGTGAAGTAGTCGTGGTCCATAGGCAGGTTTTCAATCAACCAAATTTGGTTATCTGTGGACTCAAATTTCGCTTATTCATCTTCCAACCTCTCAGCCTTTCTTCATAGTACTCTGCATGTTGCTTTCTTGATGCAGAGTCCTTCTTATAGTTGCGAATAATCGCTTCTATATTGCTGCCGGTTTCTTTTTGTTGGGTACTAAATCACTGAAGGATGCCATTATTTGTTCTCGGGGTCACCAGAATGTTTTGTATGAATAATGTTTATTGAATAGTTGACTTAAAACTAACATCAAATAAAAATATGTGCTTATTTATATTAATTCCATATGTGGCTTCAAATACGCCAAAGTACCTGACCATGGTTGTATGTATGTGTGGATGCTCCGGTCACACGCTTATTTGCAACCTAAGCCCAAATTAAAATCACAAGTTTGATGAAGAATGCAGACGAAATTAGAGATGAATTTTGTTAGTTGCATTGCATTCCTCCCAAACCGTGAGAATTAAAATATTCATGTCGGCGTCAACAGTAATTTTGAAAAAATTTTTGCAATTTGGCTTGGAAAAAATGATATCATTAAAATATGATTGTAACGATCTTTTTACTTTGACTTTATCAAACTGTGATTTTTGCCGGCTCAAGGTCCAATGTAATAAAACACTATTTAATATTTAAAAAAAATGTTTTATTAAAATGGACCTTGAGCGGACAAAAATCACAGTTTGATAAAAAAAAAAAAAAATGATATCTTCAAAAGTCCGGAGAAAAAAAAAATCGGAGTTAAAAAAACACCGAAATTGAGAAAGAAAATTTAAGTGTAAAATTCTTATTTCTGAAATATGAAAAACCTTCGTCTTGATCGAAGGAACTTATAGTCAAAATTTGGTGATGATTGAAGTGTGGGAAATACGTTTCCATAGGAAACACGCACACAGACTTTGATTTTTATATATATTGTAACGAATGTTAGCAGCACTGAGCGATGCTATCGTCTCTAAGCCGATGCTAAGCAGTGACGTGAATGCACATCAATAATTCAATCATTATGTATCTACATAAACGAAACAATAACTGCGTCTACATATATGTACCATGTACGTGTACGAGCAGCGGAGAGTCAATGCACAAACACAAGCATATATCTGAGATACTCCTATAAGTATGCAATGAGAAAAACTATAAAATTGTGCAATTGTAGTTACAGCTGAGAAGTTTGAGAGCTGCTGGACTAGTAGATTCTGGAAGCGCCTAGAAGATGCGAATGTTAAAATCAAAGAGTAAAAAAGGCGACAGATGTAGAGGCGCTGGAATTCAGTTTGATTTGAGTTGTCAAGCAGTTTCGATTAAGACGATATCTAGCGAGCAATAGCAGTATTATTTTGAAAGTCAGTTTCATTTAAGCTATCAGTTTGGTTATTAAGCCAGCTAATTGCAAAGTATAAGTGTTATTGTGAAGTACTTTAATAAAGGCCATTTTTCCCATTATTCAATATTGGAGTTATTTGTTCAACAGTTTAGTGATACGAACTTAGCAAAAAGGCAAATAAGAGTTTTTGCAAGCAAATTCGTTACAATATACTAAACTAGATGTAGATAGAGTGACGATAACAAGATTTTTTACGGCGGCAGATTACTAAACGTCCAAAAGGAATAACAGCCAAACTCAATAATGTAGTCAAACTTTAGGTGTTAAAATAACCTAAGTTTGTACGGCAGCCATAGTTCTGAAGAATCCCATTTGTAGTGAAGGTGCCACGCCCCTTTTTTCCAAATTACACATTTTACAGGAGGTGTTAGGACTTAACGTCGTATAGCTCCTAACCAATTTTCATTATCCTACCATTCCTACATTCAGAGATATGCTGTGCGATATTTTCCATTTGTATGGGAGGGTGCCACGCACCCTTTTTCCCAATTCCACATTTTCTTGGTGGTGTTAGGGATTGACCTCATATAACTCTTTACTGAATTTCAATGTTCTGGCATGTATACCTTCAGAGTTATGCAGTACCAAAGATTCCATTTGTATGTTAGGTGCCACGCCCGTTTTATTTATCGAAATTATTTATTTATTTATTTAAGAAAAGTGAAACAACAATACAATTGTTATTACACTGAAAGAGGAGAGCTGGCTGCCAGGGCCTTCGGCTCGCTGGTACAAAGTGTCAATGCTTATGTTAGGTTTAAGAGGTCATATATATCTATACATGTTTATCAGGTGGTAAAGGTTAACAGGTTTTTCATTGATAATCTTATGTACCACATATTTATATTAATTTCCTTAAGTTTGTAAGTGTTAGATATGTTGCGATTTTTTCAATATTATCTAAAATAGGCGTTTTTAGCAACTCGGTGGGACTGCTATGATTAAATATTTTTTTTCTTATGGTAGAAAGATAAGTGCATGCGTTGAGCAGATGCGTGGTCGTTAGGGGTGTTGCAGAACAGAATTGGCAATATGGTGGGTTTTGCCCTGCGAGATTGTATGCATGTGTGGTTGCTGTTGCAAATATAAATAAATATGACAACTAAATTATTTTACACATGTTAATTCACGCATACTTTCATACTTGCATAGTTAAGTTTAAAAAATAAAAAAAATAAATGTAAGGCGCGATAACCTCCGAAGAGATCTAAGGCCGAGCTTCTCTTCCAATTTGCGTCGTGCTCCTCTTGATTTTCCCTACAAATTGGCCGGACGGGACCTACATGTTTTATGCCGACTCCGAACGGCATCTGCAAGGCAGATGAGTTTTCACTGAAAGCTTTTCATGGCAGAAATACACCCGGAGCGCTTGCCAAACACTGCCGAGGGGCGACCCCGCTTAGAAAAATTTTCTTCTAATTGAAAAAACTTATTTCTAAAATTTTGATGTTGCTTTGCCCGGGTGCGAACCCAGGGCATACGGTGTGGTAGGCTGAGCACACTTCCATCACACCACGGTGGCCGCCACCAAAAATTGGTATGGTGATATCTTCGAATTTTGTAATGGCCATTGTGAGTTCAAATTTTAACTAGAATAACGAATTGTACTTTTCTCGCAAAGAATAATAACGCAAAATTTTATGAAGAAAATGGAAAGCTATTAGCTGTTGCGTATAAAGAAAACAACCTGTATAAAATTAGTAGTTACATTACAGAAGGAGAGAAGAGGGTATATACAAACTCAACAAAAATAACAAATAAAGAGAAGTGGTATAGAGCGTTAGGGCACGTAAATTTTCAGTATCTTAGTAAAATAGTAAAGAACAAGTTGCTGGACGGATTACCAGAAGAACTTGAAAATATAGAAATGAAATGTGCTAATTGTATTGAAAGCAAAATGTCAAATGAACCTTTTAATAATAATAGGTCTAGAACAACAGAAACATTAGAACTGATACATACTGATTTATATGGTCCACACAGCACCACTGGTTATTGTGGTGAAAAATATTTTTTAACGTTTATCGATGATTTTAGCAAATGTGCAAGAATATATTGCATAAGAAGCAAAGCTGAATTTAGTTGAAAATCAATTTAATAAGCGGGTAAAGAAACTGCAATGCGATAATGGAAAAGAATTCATGAACAAAGAAATATTCGACTTTATCAAGTATAAAGGTATACAATTACTGCCATGTCCACCCTATGTGCATGAGCTAAATGATGTAGCTGAAAGGTATAATAGATCTGCTATGGATATAGGTAGGTGTCTGATGAAAGAAGCTAGAATAAATAGAAAGTATTGGCCTGAAGTAATGAACACGGTAGCATATTTAAAAAACAGAACTATAGCAAACACAGTCCAGAGCAAAAGTCCCTATGAAATATTTTTTAATAAAAAACCCAATGTTGAAAATTTAAAAATGTATGGAAGAAGTGTTTTTGTAAGAGTTCCCGAGGTGAAAAAAAATCTAAATAGGACAACAAGGCGGAAATGGGTGTGTTAGTAGTATGCAAAAATAATGGGTACACAGCAGACAAAGAGTATAGACAATGACGACAATGTTAGAAATGAAAATGATGTTAAGATAGAATCAAATGTAAATACGAACGAACCTAGTGAGAGAAATCAGGAACAAAATGCACTTGAAAGAAAATCGAATAGAAAGAAAACACCGGTAGATAGGTTTGGAAACCCAATAACACATTATATATATGTAAATTATATAAATGCAAACGTACCAAGCACATTCGAAGAAGCGGGTAATTGTAGCGAATATAGGGAATGGCGAAATGCAATGAACTCAGAAATGGAAAGTATAAAGAAAAACAATACATGGGAATTAACAGAAACACCAAAAGACAAAAGAATCATAGATGTTAAGTGGATATATAAAAAGAAGAGTAATAATATTTTTAAGCGAGATTAGTAGTGAGGGGATACCAACAAAAAGAACATATTGAAAATGTGTAGGTAAAATGCAAACTCTGAAAACTTTGTTGTCGTTCTGCTGTAGGAACAATTTTTATGTGGGGCAAACGGACGTAGAAACGGCGGTCTTGAATAGCTGTGTAAAATCAGAAGTTTATGTTAACGAACCAAAGGGTTACGAAACGGGTGAAAACAAAGTTTAAGAATGAAAAAAGGCTCTATATGGCTTAAGGGAGAGTCCCAGAGCATTTTACGAATGCTTTCAAAAATTTATTGAGAAATTGAACTTTGTAAGAAGCAATTATGATTACTGCCTGTATGTAAATAATTCAAGAGAAAATCCAATATACATTTTAGTTTTTGTAGACGATCTTTTAATTTGCTGCAAAGATGAAAAAGAAATAAAAGAAGTAAAGTCAAATTTAATGGCAAGTATTGAAATAAGCTATAGCGAAGATAAGAAAACTATGACTCTAAGCCAAACAAAGTACATTGAGTTTTTAGCTGTAAAGTACAATTTAGAGAACGCAAAAATATACGATACTCCTATGGAAACAAGTCTTAAACTTACCAAGCTAGCGAAATAGATGAAAATACTAAGTATAGAAATCTCATAGGCGAATTACTATATATAAGTACTGGCATACGACCAGATATAGCTTACTCTATCTTTATTTGAGTCGCTACCAAAGTTGCTACAATGCTACACACTTTAAATATGCTATGAGAGTATTAAAGTATTTATACTCAACTAAAAACTTAAAGTTAACATTTTATGACAATTTAGAAAGTGAGATACTGGATTGCATGGTAGAGTCTGACTTTGCAGGAGACAATGTTGATAGGAAATCCACAACGGCTTTTGTAATAAGATTATATGGAAATTTGATATATTGGAAAACACACAAACAAAATACTGTAATAAAATGTTCAACCTTTGCAGAGTACATTGCTATGTCCGAAGCTGTAACAGAAATATTATTTATAAGAAATTTATTAATTGAATCAGTTAATGTAAAATTTGATAAAGTGGTAAAGATGTATGAATACAATTCTGGTGCAATTGCAGTTGCGAAATTCGGAAATTTTACAAAGAATTCAAAGCACATTGAAGTGCAATACCATTATATTAATGAAAATTATGAAAAAGGAGTAATCGATATTGTTAAAATAAATTCACAACTAAATTTAGCTGATATGTTAACAAAGAGTTTAGATAAAAGAAACTTTTTGAGAAATAGGGAAGCTTTGAAAGTAAAATGAGCACTGCAATACAATGTATGTGTGCTGGAAATATAAATAAATATGCCAACCCTGAACTCAACTATTTTACACATGTTAATTCACGCATACTTGCATACTTGCATAGTTAAGTTTACTTATAAGAATTAAGAATGAGAGCACAATTACTAGTTTAAGAAACTCGTTCATGTAACTCGGACTTACTATAAAGTCAACTTGCTTATTAAAATAAACTATGAAATAAAAGTGATAAATCCAACAGTTACAATATGTCCTAGGCGAAGGCGGACGAGGGCTTTGATGTCGTTGCACCTACATAAAAGCGGGTATTCTGGTTTGCTTCTATTATCATTAAATTGTGTGTAGTGGTGTTGAATAGATTTCCAGTCAGCTATCTGTTGTGCCACAAAGTACTTATATAAACCCATTTTTTCAAAAAATTTAAAGGTGGTCAATGGCCCTCTTCCAGATAATTTGGCTCGCTGGTTAGCAAGCTCATTTCCTCTAATTTCCCTATGTCCAGGGACCCACATAACTTTTATTATATTCGAGTTTTCGAATAGCTTATTTCGGATGCTGGATATGACGTAGTTTTTGTTCGAGGTGTTTAGTAAAGACATTATAGTTGACATGGTGTCCGTGCATATTATTGTTTTAGAAAAGAGGCTTTGAGTAACATCGATTGCTTTTAAGATCGCTACAGCTTCCGCTGTGTAGATGGAAGAAAAGTGAGGTAGATTGCCTGCCATTAAAGTTTCACCACAGGATTTGACTACTGCATACGAAGTGTAGTCACCAGTCTTGGAACCATCCGTGAATATGGTATGCCAAACTGGGAGGAAGTGAGATAGAGTTTCAGCAAACAGTTTTTGGTAAACGGTTGAACTAGTTGTTTTTTTTGTATATTTACTAAGTTCTAAGATAAAGGATGACTTATTCAGAGACCATGGTGAAAATGTATCTTTTTGTTTATTTAAGAATTCATGAGCTTAACACCGGCTTATAATAATTGAATTTCAATTATTATGTTTTCTAAGAGAAACTGAAAAGGAAAAAACATTTACTGGCATATTGCGATGGACCCAATTCGAAAACCGCCAACGTACTCATCATCAGGCAATTTTGTAATGTTGATGATGATTACGTTGGCGGTTTTCGAAATGGGTCCATCGCAATATGCCAGTAAATGTATCTTTTTGGTTTAGTACTGGGTCGTTGATTCCAAACTCTTTCGCGTATTCTATGCATCTGGATATTACTGACTTTCGCCTAAGAGGACGATTGCGATTGATTTCCGCAATAACCGTTTGGTAGAGTACGATGTAGTTACAGAGAAAAAGTTTTGATATAAGTTTTGTGGTGTTAAGCTCAGT
This sequence comes from Eurosta solidaginis, assembly GCF_040869045.1. Lineage (NCBI taxonomy): Eukaryota > Metazoa > Arthropoda > Insecta > Diptera > Tephritidae > Eurosta > Eurosta solidaginis. The sequence goes on from NC_090321.1 coordinate 119,598,546, forward strand.
TCTCTCTTCGATCGTAGGTAAGCCAGCTTCCGCAAGTACAAATCTGGTGGGTGAGTTTGGAAATGCTCTGATGCTCCGACAGATGGCTGAGTAGTAAGGTGCGTAGAGACGCTTTATGTTGCTCTTTGCACAGTGTCCATATATTGGAAGACCGTAATCTATCGTCGATAGGATAAATGCTTTTGTAACATTAAACATGGGGGAGATGTGGATCAGGCAGTGTTTTGAGGTTAAATACTTGATAATGTTTAACCTGGCAGCCAGCTGCTTTCTAAGGTACAAACAGTGATCTTTGAAGGTGTATCTTCTGTCAAAGATAATACCCAAAAATTTAAGACTATTTGCATTTGGGATATTTACATTATGATAATTAAGTCTTATACTACTACATTTGTGCTTACGGCAAATATGAAGAGTACTGCATTTATCTATATTAATATTAGAGCCTGAACTTCTAGACCAGTTTGAGATGTCAGAACGGATATCGTGAAAATGTTTTTTTGCTACGTTGAAATAGTTTATTTTTGTAAAGCGCAGAACATCATCGGCATAGCAAATATGTGAAATGTTTTTATATTTAACAGTAATGGTGCTTACTTCGTTCAATGCAATACTAAAGAAAACTTCTGACAAGGGAGATCCTTGAAGTATCCCATTGTGTAAGTCGTACATTTCAGATAGCGTGGAATTTACTTTGGTTTTGAACTTGCGGTTCACAAGATAATTTTTTACAAAGGTAAGTATCGCTTTACTCATTTTCCATTTTTCTATTTCACGAAGAACTACATGTATACCTACTCGGTCAAAAGCTTTCTCGAAGTCGAGGCTTAAACACGAAACATGATTGCTGTTGGAAAGTGCGGAAGAAATATAATTATCGAACAGGAGTAAGCCATCGATAGTGCCTTGGCATTGTTTGAATGCGATTTGCTGCGGTCTTATAAGGTTGTGTTTTGAAGCGTACCGGGAGATGCGTTTTGCCATTATTTTTTGCAACAGTTTACCAAGACAGCATAAAAGCGAGATCGGTCTATAACCTAGGACTTCTGTTGAAATGTTAGTCGATTTTGGTATTGGCACTATTATTGCGTTTTTCCAAGCTTGTGGATAAATTCCCTTTAATAAAATATTGTGATATAATTGTACTATTATTCTTTGTTTTAAACTACTGGGAAGATGCTGGAGCATCGGATAAGAAATTCTATCGGTACCCGGAGTTTTAGCAGTCATAGTAGCGAGTGCGGATTCTAACTCGGTGGGGTGAATTTTAAACTCAGCGGATTCCGTAACTCCATTGCTGTGGTTATTAATTTTGTTTATGCATTCTTTCTTTGCTGATATAAAAGAAGGATCAAAGTTTGTGTCCGATGAATAATTCCACCAAACTGCGGAAAAGTGATTGGCTATGTCTATTGAGTGAAGGATGGGATCGCTAGGGCTATTAACGAGAGGAATATTTGTTTGGTTGTAGGAGAACGATGTTGTTACAGAGAAAGAGTTTTGATATAAGTTTTGTGGTGTTAAGCTCAGTTCTCTCTTCGATCGTAGGTAAGCCAGCCTCCGCAAGTATAAATCTGGTGGGTGACCTTGGAAATGCTCTGATGCTCCTACAGGCGGCTGAGTAGTAAGGTGCGTAGAGACGCTTTATGTTGCTCTTTGTACAGTGTCCATATATTGGAAGACCGTAATCTATCGTCGATAGGATAAATGTTTTGCAACATTAACCATGGGGGAGATGTGGATCAGGCAGTGTTTTGAGGTTAAATACTTGATAATGTTTAAATTGGCAGCCAGCTGCTTTCTAAGGTACAAACAGTGATCTTTGAAGGTGTATCTTTTGTCAAAGATAATACCTAACAATTGAAGACTATTTGCATTCGTGATATTTACATTATTATAACTAAGACTTATACAATACATTTGTGCTTACGGCAAATATGAAGAGTACTGCATTTATCTAAATTAATATTAGAGCCTGAACTTCTAGACCAGTTTGAGATGTCAGAAAGGATATCGTGAAAATATTTTTTTACTACGTTTAAATCGTTTATTTTTGTAAAGAGCAGAACATCATCGGCATAGCAAATATGTGAAATGTTTTTATATTTAACAGTAATGTTGCTTACTTCGTTAAATGCAATACTAAAGAAAACTACTGACAAGGGAGATCCTTGAGGTATCCCATTGTGTAAATCGTACATTTCAGACAGTGTGGAATTTACTTTGTTTTTGAAATTGCGGTTCACAAGAAAATTTTTTACAAAGGTAAGTATCGCTTTACTCATGTTGCATTTTCCTATTTCACGAAGAACTACATGTATACCTACTCGGTCAAAAGCTTTCTCGAAGTCGAGGCTTAAACACGAAACATGATTGCTGTTAGAAAGTGCGGAAGAAATATAATTATCGAACAGGAGTAAGCCATCGATAATGCCTTGGCCTTGTTTGAATGCGATTTGCTGCGGGCTTATAAGGTTGTGTTTTGAAGCGTACCAGGATATGCGTTTTGCCATTATTTTTTCCAATAGTTTACCAAGACAGCATAAAAGCGAGATCGGTCTATAACCTAGGACTTCTGTCGAAATGTTAGTCGATTTTGGTATTGGCACTATTATATCGTTTATCCAAGCTTGTGGATAAATTCCCTTTAATAAAAAGTTGTGATATAATTGTACTATTCTTTGCTTTAAACTACTGGGAAGATGCTGAAGCATCGGATAAGACATTCTATCGGCACCTGGAGTTTTAGCAGTCATAGTAGCGAGAGCGGATTCTAACTCGTTGGGGTTGATTTTAAACTCAGCGTATTCCGTAACTCCATTGCTGTGTTTATTAATTTTGTTTATGCATTCTTTCTTTGCTGATATAAAAGATGGATCAAAGTTTGTGTCCGATGAATAATTCGACCAAACTGCGGAAAAGTGATTGGAGAGGAATATTTGTTTGGTTGTAGGAGCCGGACAGCTTTCTGATATCTGCCCAAGCCTTCTTTGTATTTGTTCTGTGGTAAATTTTTTCGGAGAATTTATTTAAAGCGTCTCTTTTTGCTAGTTTTGATTTTTTCCTGAATAAGGCGTTCGCTTTTAGTTAATGTCAGAACTATCTCTTTTAAATTCTGCCCATAGGATATTTTTTTCGTTACGTAATTTAGAAAGCTCATCCGTCCAATAAGGTACCCTTTCTGGTGTATATTTCTGGCTGTTTGGGGGATTGAGTAATGGGCTGCGGTGCGGATAACTTTAGTAATTAAGGCTGCTTCTTGATTAATATTGCCATAAATGGTGACTCGCTAGCAAGTTTAAGGGCTATCTTATGAAAACTTTCCCAATTGGCTTTGTCTGTTAAAAACCTGGGTCAGGAGGGTGTAGTGTTGCCTGAATTATGCTGCAGCATGGTAATGAGTGGGTAATGATCGCTGCCGAATAGCTCATCTAGTGTGTTGGTGGATAATTTTGGAGCTATATTTGTAGAACATATTGTTAAATCTATGTTAGTAAATAAGTTGTGAGTGAAGTGTGTAGGTTTGTTGTCGTTTAGTACTGTAAAATTTTCCGAAAGAATCAAATCTTCCAAAATCTCACCACGTTTGTTACAACTATGTGAGCCCCAGAGGGGACTCCACGCATTGAAATCTCCAAGCATTATTACAGGGTTCGGGACACAATTTATTATGTTGGTTAATTCGCATTTAGTGAAGTTTTGATGCGGGGGTATGTACAAAGATATACTAGTAAACTTAAAGCTAAGAGAAATTTCTATTGAAATTCTATTGATTGACGGAAATGTTTGAGTATATATGGATTTGCGTGTGCGGAACGTTCTTTCGAACTAGAACCGCGATACCTTGTTTATTCTGTTTGCTAAGCGTTAGATTATGAAAAAAACTTTGGTATTGTTTAGGAACAGGTGCGGTTTTACCAACAGCTAAGTGAGTTTCCTGGAGAGCCAAATAAAGCTTGGGGATTGCTCTTTTATTAAAAGTTCTAACTAAATATAGTTGTTGTAAAAACCTTTCATGTTCCATTGCAAGATTTTGAACATTGGAGGTTTTTTGTGGCAATTATTAGTTGAATTATTGTGGGTCATCATCTGACATACATTGTATATCATTATTATGATGTGTGTGATTTGGCTTTGTATTGTTTACTGATGTGACAGTAGTAGCTGCTGTTGAAGTTTGTGGGATTTGTTGAGTTTGGAAGTTTTGGGCTTGTGCAAGAATTTGAGAGAGACAGGAATCTAAGTATAGAGGTGTATTGAAGATTGTTTGTGATAAATAATCGAAGGTGATTGAATTTGTTTCAGATGATAAGTTAGGTTGTTGGTTATTTTCTTGTGGATTGTTATTTTTTTGTAAAGTGAAACTGTTTAAATTTGAGGTGTTTTTGGAAAAAATGTTGAAAGTAATATAGAGTGAGTCGGCAATTGGTTTTTGGGGGTTATTTACTTGTTGGTTGTTATTTTCTCTTGGGGAGTTGATTGAATTGGTGTGTGCATGTGATTGAATGTTAAAAGAAGAATTTGGAAAAGGTGACGTTGGCTGTGTGTTTGATATGTGTTGTGGTAAAGAGGGAAGGTTTTCGGAGCAATATTTTCGTTGTTGTTTTGCTGTCCTCTCACGATATCAGCGAAAGATGAGTTGAGTATTGTGGGTGTTTGTTGTTTGTAAAGTTTAAGTGCTTCTCGCACTGCACATTTATTTTGGCATTTGATTTTCAGTATTTCGTTTGACTGCGGGCATGCGTTAGAAGAGGATGGATGATTACCTGAGCAGTTTAAACATAAAGTGCGTGAACATGGAGGAGTGAGAAGAGGTAGGCTACAAGTTTGACAGGCTGGAGAATTAGTGCAGCGTTTGGTTGTATGTCCCAAAAGTTGACAGGTTTTATACCTCATAGAGTTAGGATAATAAGGTCTAACTTTTGCGCTCCTCCAAGATACCTCAACTTGTTCAGGAAGCTTGTAGAGGTTGAACGTAAGGATTACAACTCCAGTGGGTTTGGTTTCGTTGTCGATTGTTTTTGTAAATTTGTACACTGAAACAACACCTTGTGATTTCATATTTTCTATAATTTCTTTATCTTCCACATAGTTTAAGCAGGGAGCATAAATAGTTCCCTTTGAACTGTTTAAATTTTCATGATAACTCACTTATATTTGACACACACCAGGGAGCTTTTTCGCCGATAAAAATTTTTCGGCTATTTGCTGACTTTTTACTAAAAGCAAAAGATTGCCGTCCCTTACTGATTGATTCCAATGCTTTATGTACAGCAAAACACGAGTATTTAGGAAGGGATTTGTTTGTGTCAATAGCATGAATTGTAAGAAATTTAGGGTTTTCTTTTTTAAGGTCTGGTAGTTTCGGATATACCATAGGGGTATACATAGTTTTTTTTTCTTTTTGGCCATATTTTCAGTTTTCACTTAGCAAACACTGGTTTTAGGAAAAATTTGAGAAAAACAGGTTTACAAATGAAACATGTGTTCGCTAATCAAACGCCAAACGAAAGCTTCAACAGAATATCGAGAGTAAACAAAACACGACTGCTCAGAATGGGTACCTGCCGAGAACTGTATATCGAAATTTATTTTAGCCTAAAACCTTCGTCTTGATCGAAGGAACCTATAGCCAAAACTTGGTGATGATTGAAGTGTGGGAAATACGTTTCCATGGAGCACACACACACACAGAATTTGATTTATATATATATGGACGTAACAAATGCCAATCAAAAACAATTTATTTTTAATAATTTACGAAAAATATAAAAAAACACGAAAAAATTCAACATTTAATTTTCGCTTCATCTGCTGCAAAAGATAATATGGCTTTTTCGAAAATAGTCACATATTTGGTTAGGTGCAACGTCTATGGGTAGTTGCGCATGAATTTTATTTTGAATGTATTTATAGTTAAGAAGGAAACGGATAATTTCCATTTTAAAAATTTTTTGTAAGAACGAAATATGTATTTGGGGCTGCTGACAGATGTTCGCTTAATGAAGCAAAAAGTCCTGTATGAAGAGGGAGCCTTAATTATTAAATAAAATTGTGATTCGATTAAGTTTCTGTGTGAAAACGGTATAGAACATTCCACACAATTAGGGTTAAACAACATACAGAGTGTATGTACGTAAATAGTGAATAAAAAAGGAATAGCAACAAAAAAGCAATTCATAGAGACCAATAGCAAAGTTAGCAGCGGGGCATTCATATGGCTGAGTGGTTAAAAGCATCTGCCTTTACACCAGTATGAAGTATGAATGTTGGAGATTCGAGTTCAATACTCAGCTCCCGAGAAGTTAGCTGATGCAAAAGTGAAATTCAGGAACATGTCCTAGTAACCATCGCCGTTTGTAAACTTTGCAATTTTTCTCTAATATCAATAACAACATCCATTGTGTAAAGCAATATGAGCAAGTCTCGCTAATTAAATACATACGAGCCAGACCCGTGCGCATCTTGCGCAACCAATATAAAAGTCTCTTATCAAATATCAACAGAAATCAGCTGTTCTATAAATCAATTAAAACTTACAGCTTGCGCTGCCATCTGGCGTATGGGAGCAACTGCCGGTAATGCAGCGCAAATATTCACAATAGTGCCATAGTACAAATAGATTTCTTTGTGTGCTCACAATCGTTTATTTTTAACAAATTGTTTTTATAAAATATAGCTAAACAAAAGCACTACGACCAAAATTGCCCAAAGCTCGCTAATAAGCCCGAATCTCCATCTTTAAAACCAAAACTGTATTTACAGATTTGGATTCCAAATAAGAGCAAAAAAGGGATCCGCACATAAAAACGGCAATTAGAAATAATATATATGATGATACCATTGACATAATAGTAACAGTAGAAGTATTAAAAACAAATACTGTAAAAATCTAAACAAATGTTACTAAGCTTTTCAAAGTGCGCCTAAAACATTCCACGCAATTACGATTAAACAACATACAGAGTGTATGTACCTAAATAGTCAATAAAAAAGGATTAGCAACAAAAAAGGCAATTCATAGAGACCAATTGCAAAGCGAGCAGCGGCGCATTCATATGGCTGAGTGGTTACACCAGTATGAAGTATGTCTGTTGGAGATTCGAGTTCAATACTCAGCTCCCGAGAAGCTAGCTGATGAAGAAGTGAAATTCAGAAACATGTCCTAATAACCATCGCCGATTGTAAACTTTGCAATTTTTCTCTATCATCAACAACAAAAACCATTGTATAAAGCAATATGAGCAAGTCTCGCTAATTAAATACATATAATAATATTGGTATTTGCTTTAAATTCAAAAACAGAACGTAGTCCTAGACATGCTAGACATATGGAATTCATTGCTCAATTCACAAATGATATTAGATACAAGAACAAGAAAATGTTGTAGCTGATACATTATCTCGTGCGTTCAAAGCAGATGCAATTAAAAATTCAAAACATAATTTCAAAATTTTACAAAGTGCGCAACAACAACATAGTGAACTTAATCAATTATATCCCAGCAAACATTTAAAAAGCTTAAATTAGTCAAAATTCCTCTTCTAAATATTAATATATGGTGTGAAGTGTCAGGAGAAAATCCTACAACTTTTGTTCCAATTAATTTACGCAAAATTGTATTTGATATGTTGTAGCTGATACATTATCTCGTGCGTTCGAAGTAGATGCAATTAAAAATTCAGAACTTAATTTCAAAATTTTGCAAAGTGTACAACAATAAGATAGTGAACTTAATTCAATTATTTTTATTTTATTTACTTTTTATTTTATGAGGTGGGTTTTGTCTAAGGCTGGGGTGACGCTCAGTCAATCCAGAGTCGAGTAGATGTCCCACAAACCCCTACTGAATAAAAACACAATATCTATGTGTTGCTAACACACGCATACACGGCTGGAGGCATTAGGCGGGCTACAGCTTTCCGTCGCACGATGGTGAGGGGGCGGAGCGGCGGCTAACGGTCGCTGGAGCAGAGGAGTTTCGGTAGGATTGTTGAACGGTCGGGTAACGGACGGATTGGTGCGGCGGTACGAAAACAGCGGCGGGATAGAGGCAGCGGCTTAACGACGGTCGGATGGCGGATGGCCAACAGTCGTCGTAGCAGCGGTGGGACGGATGCAGCGGCTTAATGGCGGTAGGATGGCGGACGCTTAACGGTCGCCGTAGCAGGGGCGCGTCGGGTGCAGCGGATTAACGGCGGTAGGATGGCGGACGGCCAACGGTCGTTGTAGCAGCGGCGGGACGGATGCAGCGGCATAACAGCGGTAGGATGGCGGACGGTTGGTGTAGAAGCGGCGGCACCAACACGCCAGTAGTATTGCGGACGGTCAACGGTCGGCGTAGCACCGGCGGGATGGAAGCAGCGGCGGCACCAGGAGGGCGACGATGCGACGGCAGCGGGGGTGGGCTACGGAGCGCGTACCAGGGCCGGGGTGAGAGGGGAAGTAGGCTGGCGATGGGGTTTACCTGAACAGCGGCGGCTCGTTCCGGGCGGGGTCGGTTGACGGTATGGCGGGATCGGATTGATCGGCAGTGTTCGGCAGAATTGATAGTGGGCGGGGTCGGTCACCTGGGGAAGAGACTGCGAGGACTCGGGTTAGTGCTGGTTTCACCGCTGGACACCCCCGCCACCCTACTTGCACACTAGTAGAAGGTGCATAACGGGGGCGGGGTTGTACCAGCCGAGACACCGTGGGCCGACCCGCGGGCGGAGGGGAAGCGCACCGTAACGGCACAGCGGTAGCCCCTTGTGCGCACGCATTGACTCACGGCCGCACTGAGCTGAGGGGAAGGGGTCGAATGTTCATGAAGGCGTCGGGCCGCTCAACACCTAGGAGGGCGCGGGGGGCAAAGTAGCACAAGGCATCCTCCCCGTCGTCCTTACCTAAGTGAAGGGTGACCCGCGCCGCTTCCACTCGACCAGCCGAAGCTAGAATTGAGGGGAAGTGGTTAAATGTCCATGAAGGCGTCGGGCCACACAACACCCAGGAGGCCGCGGGGGCAAAGTAGCACAAGGCATACTCCCCGTCGTCCTTACCTAAGTGAAGGGTGACCCGCGCCATGACGGCGCCCCTTCCACTCAGCTAGCTGGCAGGAGGGAAAAGTATGTCCTTAAAATGACATCCCCTCCCGCTGGCTCACCTGCAAGGACTGAATTTCAAAATGCAAACTCGCTGTTTTTATACGGGTGGTGCCGCAAACTGGTTGATTTTTGTGTTGTTTTTTGATTATTGTGATTTTCTTGCGTGGTGTGTTGACGAAAAACACCATTGGTTTGCCATCAATCGTTGGTAGCGTGTGGTTATTTACCATAATGATTGTTGGCTATGCTATAGAAAAATAAGTACAGGGAGGTCCATGCTTAAGTGAAAAAGGAAGTACAGGGGGTTATTTTATTGTAATGCTACGTTACAGTCCCCCTCCCACTTCGGTTGACGGAAAGCTGCGGTGGGGAAAGAAGGATTTCCAGGTATGTCCTAGGTCTTATGCCGGTGTGCATGTGGGCGAAGTACTTTATTAATTATTTTCTTTCTTTTCTCTCAAAAATATACAGAGTCATTCCACTTACATCTAACACAGTTTATGTTTATATGTGGCATTTTTAATTCATTTGTATAACGTAAGAATAATTATATTTCATTGTTCTCAAAACTAACAGAGTATATTTCATGCAATTCATTATAATACATAATATTCTTCGTCTTCGTTTATATCTTCCTCGGGTTGTGATTTCATCATGACCATCGGTAAAATATGGCCCGAAAAAAATTGGTTCCCTTTTCTTTTTTGCTCTGTTGGCTGGCCACTGGTACTGCTCCCTCCGTGTGCACCCGCTCTGACGTCGCTTTATTTCGCCGAAAATTATGCCTGCTGAAGATGCTTTTGTACCCTCTTTGCTGACCATATTTACTGCAAGTGCCATTTGTGGAATCTCTTTCTCCCATGTACGGTGGTCGCTCATGAACGGTGCTAACGCTTTTCCGCCGAACTGCTTCCCATTGTCGGTGAGGAAGGTTTTCGGACAACCAAGTCGTTATATGAACTTTTCTTGTAGCGCTTTGACTACGCTTGCCGTTTTTGCTTGGCGCGCCGGGATTAACTCCACCCACTTGTAGAATTTGTAGATCATGGCGAGGTGGTAAGTGCTTCTTTGCTTGGAACGTGATAGTGGTGGCATGAAATCGGTGGTTACTATTTCCTATGGCCGCGGATATTGCACGGTTGCCAATAATCTCACCGGGATCTTCTCTGTCGCTTTTTATTGTGTAAAATATGTCTGGTTCGGTGTTTTTTAGCGAGTGGCGGGAGAGAGCATTGAATATCGTGTTCGGCGCTCTTTTTCAGTACTCTTTATCCAAGTTGTATTTTTGTATAGCCGGGTAACGGGGGTAGAAGCGTTGTTTCAGCGGTCGGTTATGCTTCCGGGTGGTCGAATGTTCGGCTGCGGTAATTGGGCTAACGGTTTTGCTCGATCGCTTCTGGTGATGCGCTGAAAAACTTTCCTGCTCCGAATTTTGGCCATTGTTCGCGTGTTCCCAGCTGGTCATTGCACATAGTGTGTCCAACTCGGCTGATCTTCTGGTCAAAGTGACTCCTAACGGCTGTCCATCTAGCGTGAAGGTGATTCCCCTTTCCCGTAAAAAGTCCATTCCTAAGATCATCTGTTCTGCCAGGTTCGGGATGACGGACATCATTGTGTTAGTCGTTCGTCCTTGGTACGTAATCCTTGCTGGGTAGGAATTCTAACTATAGACACACGTCTGGTCTGCCAATTGGACGCTTCGCCTGTTAAGACGTGGTTTGATGTTGTTACTCTCCAGGTGATTTTGTATTGACTCATCGACGTATGATAGGGCGGCGCCGGTGTCTACTAACGTGCGCACATTCATGCCCTCGATGGTTATTGGTATGTAGAAACGGTCATCTACTTGCATTTCGGCAGCGGGATCGCAGGCTGGTGGTTCCATAGGCTTCTGTGGCTGCACACATAATGCTTGGCGGCTTCCTCTCACATAACTTGACGGCATCCTGGATGTGTGTTGTCGGTGGATTGGTTGGTCGAAGGGCATAGGCAGTCCCTGGAGGAGATGTTGTCTTGTCCACACCTGGAGCAGAACATTCTCCAGCGGCCCCTGCATTGGAAGCGGCGTTGTCCGCGTTCCTTGCAGCGCCAGCAGGACTCCTTGCTATCGCACTTCGTTTGAAGATGATACACGCTGTAGATCGCCACTTTGCCCTGTTTCGCTTCCTCGCTTTTTAGCAGCTCATATTCCTCCGTTATTTCCAGGAGCCCGTCGATCGTCTTAAACTCGCTGCACTTGACGAAGAGGCGGTATTCAGCGCGTAGGCCATCGTATATTCGCTCGAGGTGGTTTTCCTTGCACATAGTCGGATGCTGGCGGATCAGCGTATCCAATACGAGGACGTAGTCCTTGGATTTTTCTCGGCCTTGTTGCCTGCGTTGTCGGATGGCCTCTTCTAAATGTTGAAGATGACGCTTAAGCAGGAAAAAATTTTTCACCTCCCTTCGAAAATCGCTCCAGTGGTTGATTTGTTGCTTACGGATGCGGTACTATTGGAGTGCTTTGCCACGTAGCAGTTCCGACAGCGTTAGGAGGAGCCGGCGACGGGGATGCGGTAACATTCGGCGAGCTCCTTAATCCTCTCCAGAAATTCGTGCAGCGATTCCTCTCCCGAAAAATGCAAATCCCAGTGGCGGACGTTATTCATTACCTCACCGGCGCTCATTTCGTCTCGTTTCGGTGACGCGCGTTCTCTCTCATGTGCATGCGAGTGGTGATTTTCTATCTGGATGGTGGGTATTGACTTGGTCGGTGGTGTGGGGGTGATGTTTAGTGTCGGTGTTGGTAGTTCAGCTGGTTTCCTATCGTCCTCTTCTACTTCCTTCTCCAACTTCTTCAGTAGGTCTTCGCTTGATTTCCTCGTGCGTTTTGTTTGTACGTACGTGCTCAGCGCGCGGCGCAGATCGGCTACGGTTTGGCCCTCCACGTAAATCCTATGCTTCTTGCACTCCTCTATCAGCCTCTCCCTTTTAAATAAGTAGATCCAATTGATTGAGTCGGTATTCAGCATCGTACCTTCGGGAACCGGTGTGTTTGTTGTTTCTGGTGGTGTGTTCGTCGAACCCGCCCCGGCAGTGTTGGTAGTTGTTGTATTTGTTTTTCCACGGTCATCAGCGGGGGGAGGGTGCCTGCTCGGGCTCCATTTATGAGGTGGGTTTTGTCTAAGGCTGGGGTAACGCTCAGTCAATCCAGAGTCGAGTAGAGGTCCCACAAACCCCTACTGAATTAAAACACAATATCTATGTCTTACGAACACACGCACACACGGCTGGAGGATTAGGCGGGCAGCAGCTTTCCGTCGCACGATGGTGAGGCGCGGAGCGGCGGCTAACGGTCGCTGGAGCAGAGGAGGTTCCGTAGAACGGTTGAAGGGTCGGGTAACGGACGGATCGCCGCAGCAGCGCCGTGACGGCTGATCCGGGTTAACGGCGCTGGGATGGCGGATGGTTGCTGTAGCAGCGGCGGAACCAGCACGGTGATCGTATTGCAGAGGGTCAACAGTCGGCGTAGCACCGGCGGGATGGAAGCAGCGGCGGTGGGCTACGGAGAGCGTACCAGGGCCGGGGTGGGAGAGGAAGTAGGCTGGCGGCGGGGTTTACCTGGACAGCGGCGGCTCGTTCCGGGCGGGGTCGGTTGACGGTATCGGCGGGATCGGATTGATTGGCAGTCTTCAGCAGAATCGATAGTGGGCGGGGTCGGTCACCTGGGGAATCGACTGCGAGGACTCGGGTTAGTGCTGGTTTCACCGCTGGACACCCCCGCCACCCTACTTGCAGACTAGTAGAAGGTGCGTAAGGGGGCGGGGTTGTAACAGCCGAGACACCGTGCGTCGACACGTGGGCGGAGGGGAAGTGCACCGTAATTGCACAGCGGTAGCCCCTTGTGCGCACGCATCGACTCACGGCCGAAACCAGAGCTTAGGGGAAGGGGTCGAATGGTCATGAAGGCGTCGGGCCGCTCAGCACCTTGAGGGCGCGAGGGGCAAAGTAGCACAAAAGCATTCTCCCCGTCGTCCTTACCCAAGTGAAGGGTGACCCGCGCCATGACGACGGCCCTGCCACTCAGCCAGCCGAAGCTAGGACTAAGGGGGAGGGGTTGTATGTTCATTAAGGCGTCGGGCCGCACAACACCTAGGATGGCGCGGCGGGCAAAGTAGCACAAGGCATCCTCCCCGTCGTCCTTACCTAAGTGAAGGGTGACCCGCGCCATGACCGCGCCCATTCCACCCGGCCAGCCGAAGCTAGAACTGTGGGGAAGGGGTTAAATGGCCATGAAGGCGTCAGGCCGCTCAACACCTAGGAGGGCGCGGGGGGCAAAGTAGCACAACGCATCCTCCCCGCCGTCCTTATCTAAGTGAAGGGTGACCCGCGCCATGAAGGCGCCCTTCCACTCAGCTAGCTAGCAGGAGGGAAAAGTTGTCCTTAAAATGTCATCCACTCCCGCTGGCTCACCTGCGAGGACTGAATTTCAAAATGCAAATTCGCTGTTTTTATACGGGTGGTGCTGCAAACTGGTTGAAAAACTAATACGCCATTATTGTGATTTTCTTGTGTGGTATGTTGACGAAACACACCATTGGTTTACCATCAATCGTTGGTAGCGTGTGGTTATTTACCATAATGATTGTTGGCTATGATATAGAAAAATAAGTACACAGAAGTTCAGGCTTAAGTGAAAAAGGTAGTACAGGGGGTTATGTCATTGTAACGCTGCGTTACAATTTTTTTTATTTTTTATTTATATAAAGTCAGCAACAGACACAACGCGGTCGACTACTAAAAATAATATAAATTCAATAACAGATTTGTAAATTTAAAAGCTAACATTAGGATTAAATACATAAGAACTTTAAAAATTAAATTCAACTCTAACCAAAGAGAGAATTAAATTTGTTCTTTTTTTATTTTTTATAATTGTTGGGCCAATTGTTGAAATTTAAGGCCTTAAAGCTCTAAAAATCAAAATATATAAATTTGTTCTTATTTTAATTAACAATCAGGTCAGATGTGAGAGTATTGAATTATGCAAAGCAGTAATAGAGAATTCCATGCTGATACAATTTTGTCGACAAGTTGATAGGTGGAAGGGCACATAGTGTCTAAAAGTTCTGCTAGGGACAGCGAAGATTAGGTGACTGACAAGGTAAAAGGAATCAAACTCACCAATGATGAGCTTGTGCAGGAACATTACCCCAAGTAAAATTCTGCGGTTTTCCAAAGATGGCAAACCAATAAAAAGCAGCCTATTTTTGTATGGTGGAGGATGAAGGTTAGGATCCCAGTTGAGGCCCCGGAGTGCGAAAATTAAAAATTGTTTCTGAACCGACTCGATTCGATGTAAATAGTTTTGATAACGGGGGCACCAGACACATGAGCAGTACTCAAGTATTGAACGTACTAGAGATGTGAAAAGGAGCTTAGTGAGATACGGATCATCAAAATCTTTGGCTCTTCGCTGTACCACAGCATTGAAAAGAGTCCAAGTCGGTCTGTATGAGATGGAAAGAGGATAACTCAGAGGGCAGGTATGCATAGCAAAGTTTTACATCATCCGCATACATAAAAGTACGGGAATGTAAGATAATTTTTTGTAAATCACTTATTTATTTATTTATTTATCAGTCTACAAATTAAACAATTATACAGACCAAATATACCGACACTTAAATCTCAGATGTAATACACGATATAAACAACATAAGCAGTCATCAATTTTAAAGTAATATTTAAACAGTATTGAACTAAACGCTTGACAATTTCAATTAAAAACTTAGAAGTAAGCAAAAGATAAAATGTTGTAAATGTGTTAAAATGTACTCATGAAGGAGCTAGTAAATAATAATTTATGAAATTGACAATAAAGCAAATTAATAGTAGATAAAATATATACAGAATAGAATTTATACAGAGTAAATTTGATTGCATACATATGAACAGGGTAAAAAGTAAATGACTACCTTGAGGAACCCCAGACGTTTCATTAAACTTCTTTAAAAGACCATTTTTAAACAAAACTTGCTGAGTCCTGTTGGTGAGATAACTCTCAAGCCAGAGAAGTAAATGCTTCGGAAACCCAAAATCAAGTTTAAAAATTAGAAGTTCATGTTTGACATTGTCAAAGGCTTTACTAAAGTCGGTGTAAATCACATCAATTTGCCTTTTCTTTAAAAATCCGTCCATTACTAAAGAGGTAAATTCTAGCAAGTTGGTAGTGGTTGATCTTCGAGGTACAAAACCATGCTGGCTAGACGATAGTAAAGAGCTACACATGTGCTGAAGTTGACGAATAATAATTCGTTCGAAAGTTTTAGAGATAGCTGAAAGCTTGGCTATGCCCCTATAGTTCTCAATATTCGATCTACTACCTTTTTTGTGCAAAGGGGATGATAAATGACTCCTTCCAAATTAATGGCAAAGACCCAGATTCCATGGATTACGTAAATAATTTAGCAATCGGCTCTTATAGGTTTTCTTTTAGAGTTATCAAAACTATACAATTTTTTCGGATTACTAAAAAAGTGAAATTTACAACTGGTTAAATAATTTTTGTAACAAATTTGATTAAGACAATGAAAGTTGGAGCGAGCAACTAGATACTTTGAAAAGTCAGATGGTATTTCTGATCTTATAAAACGTTTATAAAGCCTAGATTTGATGTTATTATTAAATCTCACAAGTTGTTTAGAGAACCAAGGTGGCTTGTTTGACCCTACACAAGCGCTTCTGAGGGGAACACAGCTTTCGAAGAAGCAATTAAGAGTAACGTAAATAGGGAAATTGCTGATTCTAGGTCATAACACGCATACAAGTCTGACCAATCATGGTTAGCAATCAATTAATTTAGTTTAAAGAAGTAGGTTTTAAAGAAATATCTCGAACGAAATTTTAATTTACAGAGTCATCAACAAATACCAAATCAAGAATCTTATTCTTACAATTTAACACATCGTTGATCTGCACTAGAGATGTATCCAATAGAGAGTTGAAAAATTCGTGGTGAATGCTTGGGGTCAAAAAGTTTGAGCCACTTATCTTTATCCAGTTCACCGAGGCCAAATTAAAATCACCAAGAACTACTATACGATCTTTATCTCGTAACTGAGAGTATGCATTACGAATAGCTAAGTTGTGGTAAGAGTAAATATGCAAATCCGAATGAGGCAGAATATATGAACAGCAAATGAACAACCTATATTTAATGACAGTTTCACTGCTAAAAATTCTATTTCAGATGAGTTGTCTGACGTCAACAACTCCGATGAAAAGCGTGAGTCCTCAGCAATGAGGACACCTCCACCTCTAGATATACGATCACGCCGATGAACCACATAATTGTTTGAGAAAAGCTCAGAATTTAAGTTATCAGGTTTTAACCATGTTTCGGTAAAGGCTACAACTTGCGCTAAGAAAGCAAAACTATTAAGACAAACCGCGTTAAGTTTAGATCGTAAACCACGAACGTTTTGGGAGTGGATATTTAGAAAAACTGAGTCAATGTCAGTTATGTTGCTAACCCTGCGGTATTGGTCAGCCCGTTTTTTGGGCTTTGTACAGCTGTGGGCATAGAAGTGACCTTTTTTGTACAAGTGAACCACAGAGTGTTCCGGCCAAAAAGATAAATCAAGTACTCTATCAAAATACAGGTGAGGTACTGTTATTTTAAAAGAAGGAATTTCCCTTTCATATTTAAAGTTAAATTTAAAAATGTCAATGTTAACACTATTAGTTATATTAAGTTTAGAATAAATATAATTTCGAACATCATCAACAGTCAACGAAGCATGCAGTCGTGATACAAATATGGCCCTACGAGGCAACACGGCAGTTCTTGTTATTTAATACAACTTAACTCATGTTTCACTTTGAATTGTTTTAATATTTATCAAGTTATTTAAATATTTATTTTCAAATGTTCTTTCAAAAATTTTCATTGAGTTGTAAAATATAAAAAGAAATAATAACCTAACTTTAGGAGTGATTAAATAAAATTTCTTTTTACTAAAATAAAATAGTGGTAAATTATTAACTACTACACTTTGAAATGTTTGAGCCGAATTTCGAAGGCCAAAAGCATTCTCTTCAAACTCCAAACATAAAAGGTCGCCCTCGCATTTTTTCTTATACTGGTTAACAGTGCCAGTCAAACTGTTTATGTTAACCATGCAAATAAACATCGCTGGAATAAAGAATAAATAAACGGTTTGCCTGGCAAGCGATATTGATTTTGGGCTTCACTTGGAAGCTCGCGTCTTAATCCTTATTATTATCCTTATATTCAAAACTTTTTTGCCATATGTGGAAATTGTGGAACCGTTAGCTGCTGTAAGAATTAAATCTGAAGAACGTCTAGTATGAGGGAATTTTGCACCGGAAGTACAGATATTTCGGCTCCACTATCAATTAAAAAATTTAACTTGTTTGTTTTATCATAAATAAAAAGGCGACGCGTGGAAATATCTAAATTCCCGTTGTTTGTCACCGCAACAACGGATGTCCTTAGTTTAACGAATTTTGTTTTTTAGAAAATGCACAAGGCTGTTGACATTTTTTAGCTTTATCTCCAAACTTATAATGGTATCGACACAACCAATTCGGATTATTACGCGAACTAGATCTGGATTTACTTTTATATCGTCTCCTAAAGTTATTCCTATTAGTAGATCTCGATCTGGAATTTTGGTTAATTTCTTGTCGTATAGCACTCAATTTAAGGGAAAGTTTCTGAAAATTTTGGCACATAATATTGGTTGTCCTAACTAAATTCTCAATTATTGAATCTAGGGATTTGGAATTTTGAAAACTATTTAGAATAGAAATATCTGACCAATTAACTACTTCCCATATATTGTTAGCTAATTTTTGGTAATTCATTTATGTTATCTAAACTATATCTAGCTAATATTGCTTTCAGATTATTAGGCAATTTCCTCATCCTAAATTTTCTTAAAATATCGAGACTAAAATTGGGGCCAGAAAGTGGCAGAAGCGCCCGATAAAATTAAGAGGATTTACGATCACCCATTTCCGAATCTGACAAAATTCTATCTAATTTTTTATGTTCGCTTAAAGAATATCTTTCAATATGGACTTTCTTTAAATGTTTAAATTTATTATGTTGTGGGGGATTCCGGATATAATCTAAAATTTTTATTATAACTTCTTGAGGTAGCGCTGTAATTGTGTGTTAATATTTTGTAGTGTCTTGTGTAATGTTTTTTGTGTTAAATTGTGTTTCTACGTGTATAAACCAAGCTTCTAAACAAATTTGTCCAAAAAGGTGGACGCTTGACGGAGGTAGCACAAAACTCGGTATTATTTTGATTTGCATAAGGATATACCAATTCTTCTTGAGAAGAATTGTTCAGTAAATCAATAAGCGAATAGTTTAAATTATGCGTGAGTGTAGAAGTGTGTGTATTGTGTTGTGGAGAATGAAACATTTTAACTAATCCGAAGAAAAGGTATACAAATTTAGTCAAAATTAAATATCAATATTAAAAATATTTATATTTTATAATAATTGTTTAAATAAATAAAATATATATATATAATTCAAATCAAACCTTTATAAGAAATATGGTATATAAAACTAAACAAAGATTTCAAAATTGATTGAAGAAATTGTGCAATGGCTTTAAAATTGATTGATGAAATTGTGCAATGGCTTTAAAATTGTGCAATGGCGTTATTAGTAAAAATTCATTATCACTTGCGCTCAAGGAACCGCTGTATGAGACTATCCACATTTAGATTAAAGTCAGCTGTTGTTGTTGTTGTTGTTGTAGCAGTGTTTCGCCCCACCCAATAGGTGCGATCGATCACAAATTTTCCTTAATATCCTCTAACGGCAGTCCAAGGAAACTTGCTGTTTCAACAGGGGTGGACCATAATGTGAAGGGTGTTAGAGGCGTTGGTTCCACATTACAATTAAAGAGATGGTTGGTGTCATGTGGGAACATATTGCAAAGAGGGCATACATTTTGTATGTCGGGGTTGATTCTGGACAGGTAAGAGTTTAACCTGTTATAGTATCCAGATCGAAGTTAAGCTAGAATGTCTCGCGTTTCCCTGGGGAGTGTGCGTTCTTCTTCCGCAAGTTATGGGTACTGTTCTTTGGGTACTGGATTCACCGGGCCATTCCTGTCCGTGTTTGTGGAGTTCACTGAGGACCTGCTTGTGTTTTTTGCTTCATACGGCTGAGTTCTCAGGTGCCGTATTTCCTCAAAACGCTTACGGAGATGACCCCTTAAGTCCCTAGTCGGTGTTGGCTCATCAATCAGATGTCTGTTGGGATGCCCAGATTTCTGGGTATACAACAGGAACTGTTTGGTTAGTATCTCATTTCTCTCCCTGATGGGGAGTATTCTCGCCTATTATGTAGATGGTGTTCTGGGGACATAAGAAGACAGCCCGTGGCGATTCTGAGAGCAATATTTTGGCAGGCCTGTAGCTTCTTGCAGTGTGTAGTTTTTAGGCTTTGCGACCATATAGGGGACTCGTAGCATGCAATCGTCTGGCCAATTGCTTTGTAAGTAGTAATGAGCGTTTCTTTGTCCTTTCCCCAAGTACTGCCAGCAAGAGATTTGAGGATTTTGCTACGGCTCTGGAATTTCGGTACATTTGCGGCTGCATGCACACCAAAATGTAGATCCTGATCAAACGTCACACCCAAGATTTTGGGGTGTGGGACAGTCGGTAGCCGTTTAGTCTGTTGCAAAGCTCATCGATCTGTAAGCCTGGGCATGTGGCCATTATTGTGCAGTCATCGGCGTAGGAAACGATAGTAACTTCTTATGATGGCGAAGGTAGCTTTGATATGTAGAAGTTAAACAAAAGTGGGGATAGGACACCACTCTGTGGCACCCCTTGTTTAATTCTTATTGGTTTTGATGTTTCGTTTCGAAATTGCACCGATTCCTGCCGAACTTTTAAGACATGGGGGAATAGTAGTCTTGCAGTAACGTGCCATGGTTGACCGTACCAAAAGCTTTTGATAGATCTAGCGCAAGGAGTACTGTTCTATGGTGAAGGTTTTGATTTAAATCGTAATTTATCTGGGTGCTAATGGCATTTAGCGCGGTGGTGGTGCTATGGAGTTTTCTGAAGCCATGCTGATGACAGGCTATCTGCAAATTTGCTTTGAAGTAGGGGAGCAAAATGGATTCAAGCGTCTTGGTTACTGGCGATAGGAGAGATATCGGGCGATATGACTCTCCTATGTTAGTTGGTTTCCCAGGCTTTAGTAGCGGGACCACCTTGGCCATTTTCCATTTTTCGGGAATGACAAAGGTGGAAAGAAACAGGTTGAAGACATGTGCTAAATATTTGAAACCCTCTTTCCCTAGGCTTTTAAGCATCGGCATGTCTATGCCGTCTGGGCCCACTGCTTTGGATGGTTTAGCATGACCGATGGCATCCTCAACCTCTTGGTTTGAGGTGACGTGCTGAATTTATGTTTCAGTGCGGGTCTGTTGGCCCTCCGTGTATCTTTGTCCACCGTAGAATGCATTATATATTGTCGGCAGAAAGCGCTCGCACATTTTTTCGCATCCGACAGCACTTTATCGCCAAAGGCGATGGAAACTTGGTCATTGTGCCTAGACGGATTCGATAGGGACTTTACGGTGGACTAATGTTTACCTACACCGGCAGAGAGGTTACAACCACTTAGGTGCTCATTTCGCCCGCTTGTGTTCATCCCCAAGCAACCTGATGCGTTGGTTTATATCCCTTATTTCGCGATCTTTTCTGTGGACATTATAACCAGAACAAGTCTGCAGAGCAGATCTTGCTGTGAGTTTAGTCTCTTGAAACGCAGCAATGCGGATGTTGTGCCACTTCATGAAATCGACTCTCTCCGTGATCTTCCCAGTAAATCCATTACAGTTTAAGTGCAGAATTCTGAAGTGCAACGGGGGAGACGTCGTCACTCTGGGAGTAAGTGACGGGTGACTACGCCTGGGTTGTGAAAGGCTAGGACGCAACTGCTGTTGTGGCCTTGGGACTGGATGTCCTTGGGTAAGCATAGGGGTACCCGGTGTGTTTGGGTTTGCGGCCTGGCAACATGGGGCTATGAAACCCGTCGGGGGGTTGCCGTCGCGGAGGAGCTGCGTTGGGCATTCTATGCTGGCAAACGGTGCAGAAGGTGGTAGAGACTAAGAGTCTGTTTCCCTGACCTACACGATTGCTGCCGGAAAAGAGAGGGGAAGAATACGGGGCAGGTGCTGATTCTCGGCATTGCTCCCGACTCCACTACGGAGGTTGTAGGTACGAGTAGGAACGGACATATGAGTTGGTGGTGCCGTAGGGCGCGATCAGAAGTGGGTACTAGCTGTGGCTTGCTGAGCAGCAGGGCTTCTGGAAGGTAGTGTAGGGGCGCTAAGGCGTAGACTACGGGACGCGCTGGGCGTGAACAGAAAGGATCCACAAAAGAATTATAAAAGTTACGTGGACGTCGGGTTTTTGGATCTAGCCCAGAACAACCTGCCCGATGCAACCATCTCTTGCTCGAGACACACTGAAAAAACCGTCATAAAAAATTCTTTTCCGGCAGATGCAGCAAAACCATTTCTCAGGACCGGGGTTAGGAGACGGGCCCGGATTGGATTCGATACCTTCCCGGAGCAAAAGAATATGGAGCAGTCCCGTTGCAAGCAGCTGCTGGGAGGATGAAAATTTGTGGGAGGGACGCAACAAATTAAATGGGGTTACACTGAAACGACAATCCTTGGTCGGAAAAAATCCCGATCGCTCCGGTACATAGAACCGACTGTCTTGGGAAGCGATTAAAGTCAGCTATTATTGAGGTGTAGGTGAGACGTCGACGTTGCGTACAATTAATTAACAAACACAACAGTAAGCACACGTAGTAACAGTAACAAAAAAACACTAAATATGCGAATAAATGATTCGTCTATAGGCATGAAGAACTTTGGAGCGACGTAGCGCTACTGATGAAAGAAGAACAAATAAACAAATTACTTAATTCTACATGTATGTGCATGTGCTATTCATAACAAGAGGTGCAATATTTAAGAACTGTTGTAAATGCAATTAAACTGTTTTTGTTTGCGGAGAAAACGTATAAATCGATTATCAATTGATATCAATCCAAAAGACAATTTTTTAACACATATGTATGTATTTGAACATGTCCACTTAGATTTTGGAAAATGTTAAATTACACTTAGTTATTTTTATTTTTACATTAAATGTTGATTAAATTTTTGAATAATTTTATTTTAGGAACGCTTAAAATTGTTGAAAAATAGTCGCTTTAGACACATTTATAGCATGTGAGAAATATTTACTCCAATATGAAAAGAGCATGCAAAAACTTGCAGTCAATTAAATTTTGTATGAAAATTCGTTCTTCGTTTTGTTGTAATTTTCTTCACCAAACTTAAATAACTCAGTCCAATTTACTCACGCTCAGTTGATTATTTATTTACGCATCTCACCACACACTAACTATTTATATTTTTCTCGCTCTCATAAGGTCGTTGATTTGGTTCATACAATACCTGCTCATGTACCTACGAACTATAACTACCAGACAAACAACAACAACAGATCAGAACGAAATCAACACTGATGATGGCACAACGCCGAAGCTGGTTTGTATCGAAACCAAATTTGACAAGGGATGACGGAAAATCGTTCCAAAATACATCAATTATCCACCCTTTCGGAAAATCAACAAAACATAATAAGTCATGATCATTAATACTTTAACTTGAACGCGAGCGGACTACTAACAGTTTACAAGCGACGCCTACTGAAAATACATAAAACAAAGGCAGGCATTTGGTTCAACAAACAATGCCTGAAATTGAAAGTTACACCAAAATTCGCTCAAATAACAATAAAGGTAAATACCAGATCTAGCAGGAAGACAGTAAGAAAAGCGGAAAAAGATTTTTTAAAATATGAGTTGGAAAGCTTATATTCCCAGAAAGATGAGATAAATGCCTATTAACTATCTGTCTGAAGAAGAAGGGTGGTGTTGATGGAAATCCGTCAAATCAATCTTCAGCATTCTAAGGCGGCTTCCGCAAACTTGTTGCTCTGTCTTGAGAAAGGCGGAGTGGATATAGTCCTTGTCCAGGAGCCGTGACTGAGTAGTAACGGCGGAAAAATTTCTGGATTAAGGACGGAAAAATTCAACACCTTGGTGCATGGGGAGGCATGTAGGCCTAGATCCTGTGTGCTTATTAAAAAGGAATTTAAAGCTTTTATTCTCTCTAATTTCAGCAATGCTGACGTAACCACGGTCTGCCTCGAGCGAGGCAGTAACGAATTGTCCAGTAGACGGCTCTTTAACAGAGCCAGGAGGAGTAAACTACCCTCGGACTGGGAGCTCTATAAGGTGAGTCTGGGGATTTATAAATATGAAATAAGGTTAGCCAAGCGAGATTCATGGCGAAGCTTCTGCGAAAACTTAGAGGGCTGCAATGAATCCGCGAGGCTTAGAAAAATACTCTCTAGGAATCCCGCCCCTCGGGGGTATCTGAGAGATGATGGTGGGGACTGGTCGATGAGTAGCGAGGAGTTCCTGAGACTTTTACTGGACAATCATTTTCCCGATGTCCCAGTTGCGCAGGGATCTTCGCTTGCGTGGTCGGCGGTTGCTGGCCATGCAGAAATGCCTGCCATCCCACTACGGGAAAGTCAAATATCCTGGACTATAAATTCGTTCAAGCCCTATAAGTCACCCGGTCCGGATGGCATCATTCCTGCGCAACTTCAAAGGTCTTTAGGGATTTCCTGCCGCTGGTTGGCCATCATCTACACTAACTGCTTCAGGCTTAACTATATCCCTAAGTCGTGGCACACGGTTAGGGTCATCTTCATTCCGAAGGCCGGCAGGGGCTCTCATGTGTCACCTAAGGATTTCAGGCCAATCAGTCTCTCGTCGTTTCTTCTTAAGACGTTCGAGCGGCTGATTGACCTGTACCTACGAGAAAGGATACCTGGGGGGTTACTGTCGGCTTCATAGCATGCGTACTGCAAAGGCAGATCGACGGAAACGGCTCTCCATTCGATTGTAAAGCAAATAGAGGGGTCTCTAGAACATAAAGAGTATGCTCTGGGTGCCTTTCTAGACATCGAGGAGGCTTTTAACAATGTCTTACCGGGGGCAATCGAAAGAGCTCTGGTGGGTTTAGGAGCCGAAGCGGCTCTGGTTGAATTTATTAGCAAACTCCTATGCGGCAGAATTGTCGCAGCGGAGTGGGGAGGAGCCATAATAAGGAGGAAGGTGTGCAGGGGCACGCCACAGGGGGGTGTCCTATCTCCTCTGCTCTGGGTTGTGGTAGTCAACGAGCTTCTTGTGGAGCTGGAAGCCAATGGTTGTCGGGTGGTTGCCTATGCAGATGACCTCGCTATCCTAGTCAGGGGCAAATTTCTGGGTACCCTGCGCGATGTTCTGCAGGGATACCTGGATACTGTGGCTAGGTGGGCTGAATCATGTGGATTGGCGGTCAACCCGGGAAAAACAGAATTGGTTCTTTTTTCAAGGAGATATAAGATACCCGACTTCAGGACTCCTTCGATTGGACGGGTACCGTTGGTACTTACTGACAGGGTTAAATATTTGGGAATTGTTCTGGACAAGAAGCTGTCCTGGAGGCCCAATGTGGAAGATAGGGCCAGGAAGGCCGCGGTTGCCTTGTACTGCTGCAGGGGGGCTATCGGAAAGAGATGGGGGCTCTCGCCAGGAGTAGTACACTGGCTTTATGAGATGGTGGTCAAACCGATTCTGCTATATGGGGTGCTGGTATGGTGGAAAGCACTGGACACGGCGAGCACCTCCAAAATGCTAGTGTCAGTGCAACGGACGGCGCTTATCGGTATCAGTGGCGCTATGAGAACAACACCTACCTTGGCACTGAATGTCATGCTGAATATACATCCAGTAGATATTGCGGGAAAGGCAGCCGCGGCCCGGTCGTTGGTCAGGCTTCGTGATATGGGTTATATGCTTTCTGATTTCGGACACTCTAGCCTTCT
This sequence comes from Eurosta solidaginis, assembly GCF_040869045.1. NCBI lineage: Eukaryota > Metazoa > Arthropoda > Insecta > Diptera > Tephritidae > Eurosta > Eurosta solidaginis. The sequence continues at coordinate 119,623,641 of NC_090321.1, forward strand.
TACTAATTTCGACTTTATCCCGGACAGGACGGACTATTGCATGCCGGTGGCCGCTCCCTATACAACCTTCACCCCAGTCATTCCCCCGAGGGAGGAGTGGAGAAGAGGAATTATCTGGGGCATGGGACCGGTTAACTTGTTCACGGATGGGTCGAAGTTGGTCGGAAAGGTTGGCGGAAGGGTCTTTTGTCAAGAGCTAAATGTAAGCCGCAAGTTTAAGTTGGCTGATCACTGCAGTGTATTCCAAGCGGAAGTTGCTGCGATTAAGGATGCGGTGGATGTAATGCTATCCAGCGCTACTACGGTTAGGGAATTTAACATCTACTCTGATAGCCAAGCGGCTATAAAGGCCTTGAGCTCAACTACAGTGCGATCGAGGGTGGTCTGGGAGTGCCTGACCTCACTTGCGATTGCATCGAATTATTTTTCAATTAAGATTATCTGGGTCCCGGGCCATAGTGATATTCCGGGTAACTGTCAAGCGGATCTCTTAGCCCGAATCGGTACAACTGAACCGGATGAAGATGGCTGTAGGGATTTCGGGATTCCGCTAGCCACCTGTGGATTGCTCTTCCATAGCTGGGCCTCGAGTCAGCTCAGCAAACGTTGGGCGGACACTACGTCTTGTAGGATATCAAGATCTTTCTGGCCGAAAGTGGATGGCAGGAGGTCTGCTGAAATAATTGGGTTCACTAAGGCTCACCTATCAATGGTCATTGGGGTTTTGACAGGGCACTGTCCCATGGGTATCCATGCGGTACGTCTCAATATATTGGAAACTCCATCCTGCTGCAGCTGTATGGAGGATGATGAGGTGGAATCACCAAATCACTTTATGCTTGACTGCCCAGCTTTTGCCAGAACTAGGCGAAAGTATTTCGGTCGTGACTCACTTGGATCTCCCGAGGAGCTATCCAAGGTTGAGATCGGGATCAGTCGGAACTTTATCGTTGCTACCCAACGATTCTCTAAGTAGTTATATCTACGTCACCGTTAGTTTAGTTTATTATATGTGGTATCACAACGGACCGTCATGTTGTCCAAGTGAGCTTCCTCTATCAGGGAAGCTACCACCCAACCTAACCTAACCTAACTATCTGTCCATTTAAGATTGGCAGAACAACTACCCACGACTGCATTAATGAAATGTTTCGACCGCATAAAGACAGAAGTCGATCAGGAACTACAACCAAAAATACAGGTCGGAGAACCGGAATGAATAAGCTGGCAGGACGGCGAGAGTATAACCAAAACGGAAAAACTAACCACTTTCATGACAAGTTCGTTAACCTCACAACAGTGGCCATTACCAAGGAAGAGGCACCACTTCTCGAAAAGGGCCTGAAACACAATTGATACAACAGGAGGAAGAGGAGCATGCAATACACATGTGCAGGGAAATCATAAAAAAGGAAGTGAAAGCACAGGAACGAAACAAGCTCATGCAGAAGAGAAAACTATAAATAATCTACAGCACAAACTAAGGTTAGGTTAGGTTGAACTGGCCGGTCCATGAGGACCTCACATAGACTGAATAAGTCCGTAGTGTTACCAGAAGTTTGTTTTAACGACCAAACTGAAAAACCCTATCAAAACCAGGACCTATTTTATAAAATAATTCCGTCCACTTGGCAAATACCAGAAGCTTCCTAGGATTTAAGCCACTTTCTGCTTCTAGATGTGACAGCTGTATCACTCCAAATAGCTGGAGTCTTAGCGTGGCAAGTGCAAGGCAAGAGCACAGAACGTGCTCGATCGTTTCCTCCTCCAGCCCGCACTTCCTACATCTGCTATCACTGACCAAGCCTAATTTAAAGACATGTGACGCCAGAAGGCAGTGTCCAGTCAGAATACCCGTCATGAGTCTACAGTCCTCTCTTTTTAATGATAGAATCAACTTGGTTAGTCTAAGGTTGTAAGGCCTGCACATAATCTTCGACATTTTACAGCCCCGCGCTTGAACCCACGCCTTTCCTGCTTGGTCGATCATGTGCACCTCTCGCCTTCGCCCAGTCTAATTGGGACGCCTACGGAGCAAGCTTCAAGGGATGCGCCCTTTTTAGCTAGTTCATCCGCTTTTTCATTCCCATCTATTCCCATATGCCCTGGGACCCAAGATACATGTATGCTTCTCCCTGTCCCGATTCTCTCCAGGGACTGCTTACACTGTAACACGCATTCTGATGATGTGTTGTGCGGGATTATTACCTTAATTGCTGCTTGCCTGTCAATATAAAAGTAAACACGATTGCAGCTTGGGCTATTTTCTTAAAGGGTTCCTACTGCTTAGGCTACGGCTACTATTTCCGCTTGGAAAACGCTACAGTAATCCGGCAGCCGGTAGGATCTGTTTATTTCTCAATCAGCACAGCATACCGCAGACCCTACTCCTTCCACTAATTTGGAACCATCTGTGTACATATGTATCACCTCGTCCGCCATTTGAGCACCTTTGCGCCGACCGTCCACCTCTATTGTGGCCTTAATATCGCCCTCGAAGCGCAGATAGGGAATCAGGTAGTCTGTTCGTCTTGTGATTGATGACGCTATACTACTATGGCCGTATGGTTGGCGCTCAAGCTGCCCCGAGGCACCGAGCATAGTTGCAGTTGTTAACGCTATGTTCTTTGCCACCAGGTCTACACGTGGATTGTGCAGAATGGCATACAGTGCAGCTGTCGGGGTTGTTTTCAGGGCTCCCGTAAAGGTACGTCTACACCGGTAACGAAATAGCAAAGTTTTATAACAATTGTTTTAAAACAATTGAAACTTTTTATACAACCAAGTTATCTAATTCCTTTGATCTTTACCGACAACCTCTGGGTAACATGTAACCTGCTATAAAAACAGAAAAAAAGTTACAAAACATCGTGTTATGCAACATTTTTCAGTTGAATTTCTAACAAGTTACATAACATTGGTTTTATAACTGATTGTAACACGTTTTGTTACTGGTGTGGACGCACCTTAATGCTAAGCATTTATAGTCTGCATACCCCTCTAATTTTTTGAGGTAGTTTGCTTTTTTGTGGCTTTCCACCAAACAAGAACTCCATAGTATAGGATAGGGTTTACAATCGCTGTAAAACCCAATGATAAAGAGAGGGCGATAAGCCCCACGCATTCATTTATATGCATAAAGTTCCGTTGAAGCCTTCTCCACCCTCTTCTCCACGTTGAGCTTCCATGACAGCTTACTGTCTAGGATGATTCCTAGATACTTTGTGCAAGGTTTCTCCTGTAGGGTCACCCCTCCTAACTTAGGCCTGATCCAATTTGGGACCTTGTACCTCTTTGTAAACAAGACCATATCCATCTTATCAGCGTTGACTTCAACCCGAGATTTGATGCCCAGGTATGAATATCCCTTAGCGCCCGATCCATCAAAGAGCTAATCGTTGGAAGGCACTTTCCACTTATGACAACTGCAACGTCATCCGCCTAAGCCGTAAGTTTAACAGGTCCCTCATCAAATCGCCTGAGCAGTTGGTTGATGACCAGCGTCCACAGCAGAGGTGATTGCACCCCTCCCTGTGGCGTTCCCGGTCCACTGATTTCGTGGCCTCGTACAATCACCATTGTGATTTAATCTTCCTGGAATTTAACATGCAGCCGATCCATCTCGTTAAGGCTGGATGTACTTTAATGTAACTAAGGCCATACATAATCGCCCATTTAAAAACATTATTGAAAGCCCCGGCAATGTCTAAGAATACTCCTAGAGCATATTCCTTATATTCCAGGGCTTTCTCTATGCTTATTACCACCCTATGCAATGCTGTGCGAATTGCCTTTGGTGTACGTATGTTGTGTTGTGGACAGCAGCTTTTCATCCACGTTGAACTTTATGTACACATCTATCAGCCTGTCAAAAGTTTTGAGCAGAAATGATGTTATGCTATTGGGTCTATAATCTTCGGGATACACGCGACCGATCTTCCCCGCCTTTGGTAGGAAAGCTACAGGAGCAGTTCTCCAAGACTGCGGTACATGATTCAGTCTTATGCACCTATCGAATATTATTTTAAGCCATTCCACGAACGCCCTACTTGAAACATGTAGCATGGTCGGAAATATACCATCTGGGCCCGGTGATTTAAAATTAGAAAACGTCTTCACTGCGCATTCGACCTTGGTATCGGTCACCAAGCCCGGCACTACCCGCTCCGTGATCGTAGTGTGAGTGGTGTCGTCTGGCTCTTCTAAACCATTGGAAATGTGTATCGAGAAGCACCTCAAGGGATTCCTCACTATTACGTGACCATTCCCCGTTCTCTTTCTTTATTAGTCCCTGGACTATATTTCCCCTTGCTAGGACTTTTCTCAACCATTCTGTTTCGCTGGAGCACTCTATATCCGTACAGAAACATTTCCATGAGATTCTCTTCGCCCTGGAAATTTCACGCTTGTGTATCCTCAGTTGATCCCTGTACTCGTCCCGGCACGCTTTGCTTTCCGCGGTGTTTGCTAGCTTAAACATTTATTTTACCTGTCTTCTTAGAAGACTCTGCTCATTGCTCCACCATGGCGGCTTTGCTTTTCCTCTGAATCTTCTTAGAGGGCAAGCTTCGTTATACGCAGCCATTAACGTCCTTGTTAGGAATTCATTTGACTCATCCAGTTCTTCCCCATTGGCAACTCTTTGGGTTGTCCCTGTTTCGTTTCTACCTGTTTCTGGAATTTAGTCCAGTTCGTTGACCTAGGGTTTCTAAAGGTTCCTCCCTTCTCTACCCTCATTAGGGGGATGCTGAACCTGATATACGCATGGTCGGAGAAGGATGGTCTATCAAGAACCATCCAATCATACCTTGATATATAGCGCTCGGAGCTCAATGTAATATCCAGAACATTGCTGGATGTTGGACCAATGTATGTAGGGACATTTCCCCTGTTGGCTATCTGCAAATTGGTTTGCAGGATGTAACAAAATAAAGCTTCGCCTCTTTCGTTCGTATCTGCTCTTCCCCACGCACTGCGGTGCGCATTTGCATCTGCGCCTATGACCAACCGCCCTTTGCGCCCTTCCTCCTGGACTAGCACTCCATCAGTGGAACCTTCGCAGCATGGGCCATGTAGCAGGACGCCAGGATAAATGCCTGCTTATTATTTTGCTCAACGGCCACCGCTACGAGATCCTCAGTGGTGTAATTAGGCAGCATATATGAATGCATCTGTTTCCTTACCATTACTACAGCTCGCACCCGTCCTCCCGTTTGCGCATAGTAAACGCCAAATCCGCGCGCGCTAAGTCCACGGCTCCTGGATCAGCGCCACGTCAAACGAACCCTCCTCAAGTGTTAGGAGGAGTTCGCTCGACGCCACTTTACTGTGTGGGGATTTATCTGTAGGACTCACAGCACCATTGGGCTGTTTGTGCCTCTCCAGCACCTTCGTCGTGACGTCATCGTCCTCCCCTTGCACTTTTCGTTTAGAGTGTTCGAAGTCCCCTTCAGCCTCTTGTAACTGTTGTGCCGGGTGATCCTCTGTGTAACTCGCAGCACCATCTGACTGTTGGTCCTCTTCTAACACCTTCGGGGTGACTTCGGCTACCTCCACCTGTCTTTTTTCCCTTAGGCTTTTGAGGTTCTTTCGATTTCGCACACTTCCAGCGTGTTAGGATTTTTATCCTGGGGACTTCTTTTCTTGCAGAACAAACTAAGGATAAACAATATTATCACAACGAAAACGGACAAAGGAAACACCACTCTTCTAATCGGAATAGCTAAAGCCAGAGAACTCATAGAGGAAATGAAATGTCGTAGAACTGATCGGGCAGTTCGTTGGCAACAAAACGATCCCACATTCGTTTAAATATCATTTCTAGTCCTCTAGCGTACTGATCGCAGTCGAACAATGCACTTTCCACACGATCTTTCGACACTTTTGCTCTCATAGACTTAAGATATTCTCTGTCAGTTCCTAATCGTATAGCGATATCTTCGTATTCCTGTTTTGTTTGTGCCATTAGTTCTGGACATCCCAAAGTAGCTAATTGCAATGCAGCAAATCTGTAAATATGAAAAAAGCATATTGTTATATTACTTACTTACTTAATTGGCGCTTAACCGTCTAAACGGTTATGGCCGTTCAACAAGGCGCGCCAGTCGCTCCTTCGCTCCGCCAACCGGCGCCAATTGGTCACACCAAGGGAGTTTAAATCGTTTTCCACCTGGTCCTTCCAACGGAGTGGGTGCCGCCCTCTACCTCTGCTTCCATAGGCGGGTTCCGATAGAAACAATTTCTTGGCCGGAGCATTCGCATAACATGGCATAGCCAGCGCAGCCGCTGCGTTTTAATTCGCTGGACTATGTTGATGTCTGCGTATAGCTCGTACAGCTCATCATTAAATCTTCTTCGGTACTCGCCATCGCCAACGCGTAGAGGTCCATAAATCTTTCGAAGAACTTTTCTCTCGAACACTCCCAAAGCCGCTTCATCTGCTGTTGTCATGGTCCATGCTTCTGCCCCATATAGCAGGACGGGTACGATAAGTGACTTGTAGAGTATGATTTTCGTTCGCCGAGAGAGGACTTTACTTTTCAATTACCTAGTCCAAAGTAGCATTTATTGGAAAGATTGATTCTTCGCTGGATTTCAGTGCTGATGTTGTTGATAGTGTTGATGCTGGTTCCCAAATAAACGAAGTGTTTTACTGTTTCGAAATTATGGCTGCCAACAGTAGCGTGGTTGCCAAGGCGCATATGCGCTGACTCTTTGCTCGATGACAGCAGGTGCTTCGTTTTGTCCTCATTCACCATCAAACCCATCTTTACTGTTTCTTTTTCCAGTTTGGAGTAAGCAGAACTAACAGCGCGGGTGTTTAGGCCGATGATATCAATGTCATCAGCATATGCCAGTAATTGCACGCTTTTATAGTATATTGTTCCAGTGCGGTTAAGTTCTGCAGCTAGTATAATTGTCTCCAGCATCAAATTAAAGAAATCGCACGATAGGGGGTCACCCTGTCTGAAACCTCGTTTAGTTTCGAACGGCTCAGAGAGGTCCTTCCCAATTCTGACTGAGCTGATGGTGTTGCTCAACGTCATTTTGCATAGCCGTATAAGTTTTGCGGAGAAACCAAATTCAGACATAGCGGCATATAGGCAGCTCCTTTTCATGCTGTCGAAGGCGGCTTTAAAGTCGACGAAGAGGTGATGCGTGTCGATTCTCTTTTCACGGGTTTTTTCCAAGATTTGGCGCATTGTGAAAATCTGGTCGATGGTAGATTTACCAGGTCTGAAGCCGCACTGATAAGGTCCAATCAGCCGGTCCACGGTGGGCTTCAATCTTTCGCATAATACACTTGAAAGGACTTTATATGCGATATTAGGAAGGCTGATTCCACGATAGTTGGTGCATTTTGCAGTATCCCCCTTCTTGTGGACTGGGCAAAGAACATTTAGATTCCAACCGTCGGGCATGCTGTCGTCCGCCCATATTTTGCTAAGAAGCTGCTGCATGCGCCTTACCAACTCCTCGCCGCCGAACTTGAATAGCTCCGCAGGAAATCCATCAGCGCCCACGGCCTTGTTGTTTTTCAATCTGGTTATTGCTATTCTAACTTCGTCACAATCGGGCGGGGGACATATATTCCATCATCATTGATTGCGGGATCGGGTTATCCATCTCTGCGCGGTGAATTGCTGCCTCCATTTAGGAGAGCAGAGAAGTATTCCCTCCATAATCTAAGCACTCTCTGGACATCAGTTACAAAGTTGCCGTTTTCATTCCTACAGGAGTTTGCCCCGGTCTTAAAACCTTCCGGGTGTCGGCGTATTTTTTGGTAGAATCTTCGGGCGTTATTCCTGGTGGCTAGCAGCTCAAGCTCCTCGCACTCACGCCTTTCTGCTCCTGCTTTTTTATTCCTGAAAAGGCGTCTCGCTTCCCTTTTCAACTCACGATAGCGTTCACACACTCCTCTTGTCGCGCTCGCTTTTAACGTAGCCCTGTAGGCAGCGTCTTTTCTTTCGGTTGCAACGCGCCATTCTTCATCGTATCAGTTGCTTTTTCGTGGCCGCCGGTAACCAATTTTTTCCTCGGCGGCTGTACGAAGTGCTTTGGAGATATGCTCCCACTGCCCCTGTATTCCTTCAGGATGAGTTGTGCTCTCAGAGAGCAGGTGTGAGAGTCGAGTTGCGAAATCATGGGCAGTCTGTTGTGATTGAAGTTTTTCGACGTCTAGCTTTCCTTTTGTTTTTTGTACCTTGGTTTTAGCCGCGTTGAGGCGGGTGCGTATTTTGGCTGCAACGAGATAATGGTCCGAGTCGATGTTAGGTCCTCGGATCGTGCGCACATCTAAAACACTGGAGGCATGCCGTCCGTCTATCACAACGTGATCGACCTGATTGCGAGTATTTCGATCAGGAGAAAGACATGTAGCTTGATGTATCTTTTTATGCATGGACCTCGTGCTGGATATGACCATGTTTCGAGCACCGGCAAGGTCAATCAGCCTCAGTCCGTTAGGAGAAGTTTCATGGTGTAGGCTGAACTTTCCGACTGTAGGGCCAAAAACACCTTCTTTGTCCACCCTGGCGCTAAAGTCGCCAAGCACGACTTTTATATCATGAGGGGGCAGCGCTCGTATGTGCGTTCTAATTGTTAATAAAAAGTGTCTTTCACCTCATCGTATTTCTGCTCTGTCGGCGCATGGGCGCAGATGAATGATATATTAAAAAATTTTGCTTTTATTCGGATAGCGGCGAGACGCTCGTCCACAGGCGTGAACGCCAGCACTTGGCGACAAAGTCTCCCCCCCACCACGAATCCGACGCCGAATCTGCGCTTATTCGTATGGCCACTCCAATATATGTCACAATTTTTGATCTTCTTTCTTCCTTGCTTCGTCCAACGCATTTCTCGGATGGCGGTGATGTCAGATTTTGCTTTGACGAGGACATCAACCAGCCGGGCATCTGCACCAATCCCTTCAGGGAGCGGACGTTCCAGGTGCATGCCCTCAATTCATTGTCCTTCAAACGTTTGCCATGGTCGTCATCAATAGAGAGTGTATTTATCCGAGGCTTGTTGTTATATTTCATTGGAGTATGGTTTTACGTGGCGGGTCCCAAGCCCAGCGTACAACCCGCTCAGCGGGGATGAAAATATTACTTGGCACGTTTATTTAGCGAGCCGCTTGCCCCAAGACAGACGCCCGCTTGCAGCCGCACCTAGAGGTGTACATACGCTGCCGATGAGATCTCCCCCGGCTAGCCCTTAAACCGATTATGTCAGAGTGGCCTAGCCAGGATGTCGCCTTCTCACATTAGCTCACCGCTAAACGGATGTTTAGCGGCTACCCAGAGGATACTAGGCCGCAAGTGACCGGCAGTAGTGAGCTGCTTGAACCGCATGCAAAAGAATCACTCTGGCCATTCCCAGGTGAATGGCGGTCAGAAGCTTTCCCCACTTTCGTGGACTTCTACACACGGTTATATATGGTAGTCAATAACTCGGGCGCTGAAAATCATACATGAAAAGTTCAAAGTTCATTTGCTCGCAATAAAATTTTCTAAATTTCGCGATTGGCAATTTTTTAGTACAATAAACTTATCATTTGCTCGCAACAAAATTCTCTAAATTTCGCGATTGGCAATTTTTTAATACAATAAACTCTTCAACAATACTACGGTGCAAAAAGAAATTTTCATTCTCTGTCACACTTTTTCGCTAAATTGGCCAATCCTACTGAATTCCTTAACAAAAGACTAAACAATTTCTTGAAGTGCACCAAACCACCATGCTTGAACATGAATATAAGATGCGTAGTGAGCTTATTTTGCGCCTAGTTTTATTCCGATACGAATAACTACGAATACATAATCGAGTACCGAGAATTTTTCGTAGTCGATTACCTCGTACAAGTACTTTCTTAGGTATCGAGATATCGATTACTTAAGTCAGATAACGCCTCATGTATTTTTGTAAAGTTTTCTCTGACAATTGGCTTCCTGAAACAACCAGAATTTGAGAATTGAAAAAAAAAAACAATCCAAAGGATTTGGCGTATGGTAAGGATGTGGTCAATAGTAGATTAACCAGGGCTTGTGGATCCTAAAACCAGGCTTCCTTTTTTTGGTGGGGTATTCAAAGACGGGTATTCAGGATTAAGAATACAGAACCTAACATATTTTGAACTCTCAAAAGTTATGAGTTGTGGTGAGCTGATAGAATGTGCCACGGCGATGCCAATCGGTAGGCGTCGAAAGAACAGAAACAATTAGTAAGTCAGTTACGTGATGAACTTATGCTCTACTTTATTTTTAAAATATAAATTTGTAACGTAGCAAATGCTACGCCACAATATCTATTTCCATTTAGCACCCACACCTAACATTATATTTTCCATTTACTGCCCACCCCTAATACTATATGAACCGACATACATATCCATTATACTGGGTCGAAAAAAAAGTTGCTAATGTCCGCCCCTAAATCTAAAGATTATGTTGAGAGGGTTTCGGAAATGTTTATGTTTTTTTTTTTTGATTCTTCGAAATACAGCCGAAAAGGTTTTTTCGTTGTAACTTGGTTATTTGTTAGCTGACCTAATCATGTGAAAACGACTTCATAGCTTAAAAGGACATTAAACGGAAGTGTGAAGCTTCTCAGGGCCAAAATAAAGACATACCAATTTTAAAAATCGGACGTCAAATAACCAAGTTACAAAAAAAAACTGTATTTTGAAGGATCAAAAAAAATATAAAAAAACATTTCTGAAACCCTCTCAACATGATGTTTAAATTTAGGGGCGGACATTAGCAACTTTTTTTTTTTTGTATGGGGACCATCCCAGTCTAATATACATACATACTGGCCCAACAACCATCGTGCAAGCATAAGGCAAGCCAGCGATGCTGAACGCACAATGCTGGAGAGTTTTCATTCGTGGCGCGCTGTGCTCGACAATGCGATCATAATTCCCAGTGTGTTCATAGAAACATATGAATAAAATGATTAGTCAGAATACAACAGGCACACTTCGCCTTAGGTGAGTGAAATGCGTACCGGCCGCCATCGGCAGTCGACAAGGGGTGCCCTTTAGATTAGGAGCGTGCGCTACAAGGTCGGTTCCACCGATGGTACGCCCCCCTACCTATCGGCCTCCATTTCCTGTGAGTAAGACGGGATGTATACCCCTTATTACTCACAGGATAGGTAATGCACGGGCAGTACCTCTCGGGTAGGAAGGAAACTCGCCTGTGGCGGGACGGATGCTCCTCTACCCTGGCAAACTGCCCGAGCCAATATAAATACATACATTCTAGGAACTCCCTTTGGGTAGACGGGGGGTAAAGTTACAAGGTCGGTTCTGCCGATGGCCTAATTGGAGCCCTAATATTTGGTAACATCACGTCTGAGTAAGACGGGGCTCACCCCCTATTACTCAGAGGAAAGGTAATGCACAGATATAGGGCTCAGGTAAGAGGGGAACACGTCCCAACGCCTGCGGCGGGACAAACTCCCCTACTACCCTAGCCGAATACCCGAGCCAATATATTGTAGTTAGTCCAAATAGCCAGTAGGCTTACTAATAAGGATAGTTCGCCTTAGGTACAACCATCATCGCCATCCTGATTCTTGGACATCCCATCCCGGAGTCTAGCCACCACCGTCGTCATAGCTCTTTGGTGAGAACTACCGTCATTCAGTACTCTCTCTTCGGGCGTGATCATCACTACCGCCGTTATCACCCCTTGGCGAGAGTCACCGTCATTCACCGTCGTCTTCACCCCGAAGTGAGTCCAAGAAATCCGCCACTTAGTTCCTTTAGTTCTGTTCCCATTTCATCGTAGGAAATTTTGTAGAGCTTGTCTCTGTTTCCGGATAAATTGGTAGGGTGTGGTAGCAATTTCTCTATGTCTACATCTGGTCCATACTTGGCTCCTATTGACAATATTAGCTCTGTGTATTCCTGCAGGCCATCATCCTCGACAATTTGAAACGATCGGCAATTGTAACAGATCCGACAAAGTCCTTTCTTGTTTCGTCATCAACATCTATTCGGGGCCTATTATCAACTCGATCTGTAAAAGTTTTGTAACACTTGTGGTTGCTACGCTACTGCAGCCTTTGCATGCTACTACTTTGTCCACAAAAGCTGCCTCAAATGTCCCAAACTTTGCTCTTTCCGGCAGTTAAAATGACTTTATAGTATCCCTTGTTTATTTTTTCTTTTGTTTCGGCAAATTGGCGTTTTTTCATGGATATCGGTTAATTGGCTGATGTTAATTTGTCCATGATACGTATATACGGGCAAAGCAACATCAAAACTTTAGAGGTCCTGTACAAGACCTCAAAGGATGGAAAATAGCCGTTTTCGGGTACATAGAATTATCATAAAATTCTGACCGCGGATTCGGACTCTACACAGCAAATTACTTTGAAAATGATATATGTCTTCCCAAAAACTTACATGAGCCCGGTATTTGTAGGCCTTTGTGTTTACTAAAAATGTTATTTTACCTGTCTTCTTATCAGAAGGCATGGAGTTGCATGTTTCTGTTTCGCCTGATCCTAACAAAAACACCAACATACTTGTATAAGAAAATCGTATTTAATAGGTCTCCGCTCGTGCACACTATCCGTACCTACTTTAAATTATGCACCTTCGACTAGGCTGTTTTTTGTCAATACCACCCGTCTCTGGAATTCAATCCCAGCTTCTGTGAGGAACTCCCTAGACCAAAAGAACTATAGACGTATTCTTTACAGCTACTTTTCTAATCTTGAAACTTGAATTGGCTATCTAAAATAATTTTAAACTACTTCTCTATACTTCTTCCACTATGTTATACTCATTTTTAAATTTTTTTGATTTGTTTATTTATGTAACTGAAATTAACGTTTAGGCATATTTTGTTTCATATACATATTTATAATTGAATTGTAATAGCTGGTTGTTGTACTCTTAAAATATGTCATTATCTAAATGTAAGAATGTGAGTAAATAAATAATGTACAATACAATACAACGTGCTCGTGCCCTGCGCTTTCCAGACTAAGACTCCAGCTATCAGGAGTGATTCTAGTATTTGGTATAGGTCCTGGTTTTTGATAGGGGTTTTCAGTTTGATGTATATTGGAACGATTTTCCGTTATCTCTTGTCAAATTTGGTTTCGAGATAAACCGGTTTCGGCGTTGTGGCATCATCAGGGTCGATTTTAGTTATGTGATATGTTGTTTTTATAGTTCGAAGGCACATGAGCAGGTATTGTCAAAATTGATGTTTGTGTAAATTTATGTGTATGTGCTATGTGTTCATTCAGAACCGAGGGTGATTTTTACTGATCGATTTGTGTGGCTGACTGAGGCAGGTAAAAGTCATTAATTATAGTCGTTTCGCCTTCTTTGTGGGTTTGACACAATATTTGAACCTTCCAAACGTGTTTACAAGAAACTAAGTAATCACACAGTAGCTAATTGGGACGGGTGCTATACCACTCACCTGTTTTCCAGGTACTCCTGCTGTGAATGAGGTGAATGCGATGATGTGGTAGTGATGGTAGTGTTACGATGGCGGGTTCGACAACAGCTGGTTCTGCGGTGATCTCTTGTGTAGCAGTGTGGGCGTCCAATCAATTGCTTCCTCCTTGCCGTAATAACAATGAAACCTCAGATTTTAGATGTCAACCCAGGGTCTTCAGCATTTAACTAGGAGGTTGTTTGCACTCCGACGAATAATGAGGACGTTTGTCAGCTAATGTGAAATTAGTTTCGTAATCACCAACAACTGAATATTTTAGTGGGGGCAGACCAACTGAGTAATGTACGATTGGCCTTTTTTAAATCACCAGCAACATAATACACAATTTATTTTAATTGCGGCAGCCAAACCTGACTTCCTTTCTCACGCGTTGGTGAAATTATAGCAAAGCGATGCAAACTCAGGTTGCGAGTAAGGCAATAGCGAGAATATTGATTAATTTGGTTTCATATATTTCAAAAAATAACTCTTATCATAGAATTGATATTTATGCACAAATTAGTGGCAGGATTGTCACGAAAAAAAAAAATCACAATGACAATTTTTTAATGATACAAAAGGTGATGGTTTTTTGACAGGTGGCGATCATGCCGGATCGCCATCCTGTACTTGCGGCGAATTCAAGTTGGTGGATTTGCGCGGTGGAAGATGACACACGTCCATGAGGAGTCCCAATGGGAAATTTAAAGTTAAATACAATGAATTGATTTTAGGGGATAATTCGATATAATACAAGTCAATAATCGAATAATAATACAAGGTTCGGGTTATATATATAAATTCATGGGTATACGTATGTGCAAGGGGGAGATGGGACGGGTGGCAGCCTACGCCGCGTAAACATCCTGGCCCGCCTAGGCGTACTAAGCGCCTAACGTGTGCTGCAGCTCGGTCAGAGCTCAAACTGCTTCTTTAATTATTATTTTCCCAACTTTACGTTTGTATGTGGAGGTTCGCAGGCCGGTGGTGGTGCATCGTATAGTGCGATTGGGTGCGTTCGGTGCGCGTTGGTTGCGGCGAAAGGTGGATGTGCTTGCAGCGGGTGGTGGTTGTAGTGGCTAGACGTTCCCGCTACTGCGATGGCGTGGCATATGGCGGCGCGATAAATGGCGTTGGCGCCTTGGTGGTTGCTCTACATTCGGGGGTTGGCGACTCTCGGTGTCTCGATGAAACAACGTATGGCGAGGGAGTTCACAGACGTGGCAGCGCTCGCTGGATGAACATGCGCGTGTGGCGTGTGACAGTTCCAAGCAGATTGTGTAATAATTGTGTGCCCGTGCGACCAAGGCTCTTTGTTGGAGCTGAATGGCAGCGAACACGGAGCACATTGATAGCGCATGGGGTCGCATGCATAAACGGCAGTCGGGCAGGACTTCGTCACGTCGTTGGCGAGCTGTGGGCACTGTCGCCTGTGATGCTAGCGAGCTGCGCGGGGCGGGGACTGGAGAGCGTTGGCGATCCATCTGAGGAAGATAGGATAAAATAAAGATTAGTCACTCATGATATTGGGAGTGGAGTGTTGGCAGGGGTTAAGCTTATTTGTATAGATCTTACGATAGCACATGTAGTTGGACTGTATTATGTTCTGGGGATGCTACCGAGCCTTGAGGGCCTGAGTCAGGCTCAGAGGGCGGTAGAAAACACAATTTTGTGATGGGCCTGTTGAGTACGCCATTCTGTGTGCGTTCGTCGACTACTCGAATATGGCCGTCTCTTCCGAGATGGGCGTCTTCCACGCGTCTTAGGCGCCATTCGGTAGGGAGTAGGTTATCTTCCCTGATGACTACGAGGTCGCCCTTTCGAGGAGGAGGTTGGGTTGTCTTCCATCGGTATCGCTTGTGCAGCTGCATGAGATAATCATTTTTCCAGCGTTTGCTGAACTGACGATGTAAACTTTTCAACCGTTCCCAACGGTTAATCATAGAGAGGTGTTCATAGTTCGGTTCGGGGATGGAAAGCAGGGGCGTGCCTTGTAGGAAATGACCCGGTGTGAGGGCCGTGGGATCGCTTGGGTCTTGAGACAGTTTGAAGGTGGGGCGAGAGTTTAAGACAGCCTCTATTCGTATCAATAAAGTAGAACATTCTTTAAAAGTGAAGCTGTGCGTTCCGGCGACCCTTTTAAAGTGGGTTTTAAAGCTTTTGACAGCGGATTCCCATAATCCGCCCACGTGAGGGGCCCCGGGGGGTATAAACTTCCAATTAATTCCTTATGGGGCGTACTTCTGTACGATATCTGATGAGACTTCTTTGAGGAAGGATACGAACTCCTTTTCCATGGCCCGCTTAGCTCCTACGAAGGTGGTGCCGTTGTCGCTCATCAGTTTGCTTGGATATCCTCGGCGTCCTACGAAGAGGGCGAAGGCTGCTTGGAGTGCTTGGGTGGTGAGATCGGAACATAATTCCAAGTGGACGGCTTTGGTGGCGAAGCAGACAAAGACGGCAACATAGCTTTTCATCATCTTGGGAGACCGGAGCATAGAAGCTTTTATTTAAAACGGGCCTGCGAAGTCTACCCCAGTAGTAGTGAAGGGGGCGCGAAGGTACATCGTCCGGGGGGAAAGCTGCCATTATTTGGGAGTGCGTTTGTTGCTTATGAATGGTGCATACTTTACATTGGAAAATGCACTTTTTTATTAGGGATTTAAGCCGGGCTATGAAGAACTCTTGTCTTACAGCTTGTTGCATGAGTCGGACGTCCGCATGGAGGCAGGTCTCGTGTAGAAACCTTATATAGAGGGTAGTAAATCGAGCCATTTCGGGGAGAATGATGGAATGACACTCATTGTAGGTCATGTCGGCGTTTACTAATCGTCCGTTGACACGGAGAATCCCGTTTGTATCCAGGAAGGGGTCAAGTACCAACAGGGAACTACGCTTCCCTAGGGGTTTCGAGTCCTCTAGGCAGGCTCGTTCTGCACCGAAGTATCGGGTTCGGACCGCGATGATCAGACGGTGTTTCGCTCGTTTGAGTTCGGAATGAGATAACGAGAAGGTGACAGGATCATGGATGCCGTTTACTGCATCTTTCGCCCGACGTATGAACCTCAGAACGTATGCAATGACGCGTAGAGCTCGAGAGTAAGAGGAAACCCGATCTAGGATATCGTCGGTCTCCTCAGCGGCATGCAGTGCTTCGACTGGGCGAAGTTCGGGGGGGTACAATGTTTCTGGCCGTTGGTGTTGGCCAGTCCTCGAGGGGTCGGGAAAGCCACTCTGGACCATTCCACCATAGGGATGAGCTAGCTAGCTCGAGGGGGGTGCATCCTCTAGTGCCCATATCTGCGGGATAATCCTTGCTGCGCACATGTCGCCAAGTGGCATTACCTATCAGGTCGATGATCTGCGCGGTTGGGTTGGAGACGTAGGTTTTCCAGGAATGAGGTGGCTTCTCTAGCGATGCTAAAACAATCTCGGAGTCAGACCACATGGTTAACTTTCGCTGATTGAGGACGAGATGGGATTGGACAACTGCGACTAACTTGGCTAATAAGACCGCGCCGCATAACTCTAGTCGTTGTAACAGCAGCCTTATGATCTTACCCTGTTTCCAACTTGGTGCAACCCTGTTGTCTATTGTGAATGGACAACAGGTGTTGAAACAAGTTGGAAACGGGGAGGTCGGCAAAAAGAAAAGGCGGCCATTATTATAATTTTGGACATGAGAAGAAAAACACGAACGAAGTGAAAAAAGTTTAAAGTAAAATCAAGTTAATTGTTCAACCAAACCGAAATTAAACAAGTGTACGGAAATTTAAAATAAACATTTATACACCACAAACTAAAATCAAACACACATAAATAACCTAAAACTACACATAAAATAAGTGTGTAATTATTCAAGGGTGCGTGCAAGGCGCACAAGAACAAACGCAAGTACAATTTTTATAAGTTCCGGAAAGAAATGGAACTTCACGAGTGGCACTCAAGGAACCCACGTCCACATGACAATCTTTTACAGAAGTTCCAAGTTGGAACTTCACATGGCGACCGTGACACAGATGGTGAGTGGACATTTTTTTAATGATGCGGACTAATTTCTCAAGATCTACAAAAAAAGTGGCTGTGGCTGTGCGTGACAGAAATGATATGTAAAACCAATAAAATTTAATAAAAACTAAAATTTTAATAAAACCGTAAAATTTAACCAAATGTAGAAACTCCAATAACAAGTTTAATGAAGATATAATGTAAAATTCTACCTACACAAATAATCTGAATTCTAACCTACAAAATTAATAAATCTATAATATAAACAACTAAATACTACAGAAATAATCAAAAATTTTACAAAACTAGAATACAGCGTCTAATTACAGCAGAAATAAAAGTACCAGCTAATAAATCTGTAAAACACCTAAATACTACAGAAACAAGCAAAGGTTTTACAAAGCTATAATACAACAACTAATAAAAGCAGAAATAAATGTACCACCTAACAATTATAACCGAAATTTTAATGGCAACAGGGATAATTATATAAGAAAAAAAGTTTAATTAAAAATTTTGGACGAAACCAGCGGGCCTGTACATAGAGGCATTTAAATAACGGCACTCATACCACGTCACGCATAACGAGATGCCGAACCCAAGCCACGCCATTTCCATCATCCGCTTAACCGTTTTACACCACCACCAACGAATGCGAACATCAGCAGCAGCAGCAACACCAGCAGCGACAAACGGTAGCAGCGCCAAATCCAGCAGCGACTCAGGTAGCAGATGAAGCGACAAACACATAAGTATATATTTATGTATTGACTACTTTCCGTATATGTACGCTTTAAAATTTTTTTTTGATTAAACGCAGTGCGTCCGCAAAACTTTAAACATTATATAAACTTGAATTTGAATCTAACTTTGAATTAATTTTTCCCGTCAAACAACTAATAATAAAATTTACAAACAAAAAAATTTTTTTTGACACAAAAATTGAAATTGGCGATACACAAGTAATGCAAATCTATATTTGTTAGAAATTTTTATAAGGTGTGTATGTATATGCATATAAATCGCTGCTAAAAGAGAATATACTTAGTGCATTTTAAAATGACGTATGCATATACATTGACACGCTTTGTGAAAATTTAATTACTTTCCAACACATTCAATACTTTTAAAACACCTTAAAAATTTACTACACTAAAAACTATTAAATTCATAATATATCCTATACTTTGAAAACACAAAAAAACAACAAAACAAAAAAACAGAAAAAAAAGATAAAACAAAATAAAATTTAATACAAAAATTTTTTTTTAATACAATAAAAAGAAACATTTTGCTGTGAAACGGTGCGGCCGACACATTAAATAATGAAAATGCAATACATTTTTTCATTTACTGAACATTTTGCTGTGAAACGGTACGGCCGTCACGTTAAACAATGAATATATTTTTGATGAAAACGGTCCGTCCATAAAAATTCTAAAATAATTAATGCTTTTTAGTGCAACGGTGCGGCCGTCACGTAAAATTTAATGATTTTTTTTGTGCAACGGTGCGGCCGTAACGTTAAATAATATTGTAATAAATACTAAATTGCAATAAACATATCCCGTTTAAAATTACTATCGTCTTGCGAAAATTGAAAAAATAGATCGGTCTTCCATTGTAGGCCGTATATGGTAGCACACCCGATACAAAACAAAATTTTCCAAAGCCAAAACTTAAATGACGGTTCATCTGGAATACAACTCAATCCACTTTCAAGCAATTCTAACCATTCATACTCGCTTTCAATTCAAATTTGTTCACATTCATGTCTCAAATCTGCAGCATCAATTCAATCTAGGTTAATACAATTTAGGTTACAAAACAATTTGAAATCTCTCTTCCTTTCAAATTTGTTCTTATTCACAACTCAAACAATTTAAAATTCTAAAACCATTAAAAATTTCTTTTTCATTCAAATTCGCTCATATTCATACCTCAAACTTGCAACTTTTTCACAATTCGATTTAGATTATAAAATTATTTCAACTTTCTTTTTCATTCAAATTTCTTAATATCCAAGCATACAAAGCTGCAAGTGTAAGAGTCTTCCTTCTGCTAATGTCAAATTTCGAAACAAAATTCAAAGAATTGATAGAAAATTTCTTTAAAATTAAAAAACGCGTTTTACATACAGGTCGTTCTTTACCGACAAGGCAAGAGAAGTTAGATGAATATAAAAATTCTTTAATTGAGGCATATAATAACATTTTAGTAGAGGTAAATGGTCATTTTGAAAACCGACCTAGGCCAATTGCTGTGAATAAAAGTTTATCACGTTGTAGGCAAGAATTAATTAAATGTTTTACAAAACTCAACTGCACAGTTAAAGTACCAACCAACTACAGCGACTTAGTCCAAGATAACACTTTTATATCAGATACTGATCGGGAAGAAAAAGAATCCTTCGACGCATACAAAATCGAATCTGAGGAAGAAGAAGAATTCTCTGACTCATCAAAGCCGGAAACACTCGACAGGCGTATTGGTGAACAAAGTTGTTCTTTATCTCATACCGAAAATATTTCATTGCAAGAAAACTTCTGCGGGTTCGATAACCCAGTTGTTACATCAAACAATTCTGTAGGGCTTTTAACAACTTTCTCAAATTCCAACCAATCTCGTACTAATTTTCTAGAACCAACAATTATTGCTACACCAGAGCAAAAGAGACAGTTTATTGGGTCGTGGGCGCCCTTATTCAGGGAAAACTATAACAGTAGCCCCTTAGCGCTAGACTCCTTCATAGATAAAATTGAACTAATAGAAGGCTGTATAGCTCCAGATTTTATGCCAATTTTCATTTCACTCGTTAAATCGAAGCTTGAAGGGAAAGCACGAGAAGCTATTCCGACAAATATAACATCTATTCAAGAAATTAAAGATGCGCTTAAAAGTCGAATAAAGCCAGACAATTCAAAAGTCGTTGCAGGGAAAATAGCTTCACTAAAAGTTACGAACAATAATTTAACCGAGTTTGCTAAACGAGTAGAGGAATTATCTGATGCTTTAGAGAGGTCTCTAATTATCGAGGGCATATCAAAAGCCAAAGCGCACGAGATGGCAGTCGAACAGTCCGTAAATGTTTGTAGGCTAAATATGCGCTCAGACTTAGTCAAAGCAATTCTGGCATCAACCTCTTTTAGTTACGCAAAAGACGTCGTAGCAAAAATGATAGTCGAACAAAACAATCAGGCTACAGAAAGACAGGTATTAGCTTTTCGATCAAGGTTTAACAATCAAACCAACTCTCGCAATAACAATAGAGGCAATAACTACTACAACAACAATAATAGATACAACAACAATAGTAATTTAAATATGTTCAATAACAATAGTAATTTCAATAGGTACAACAACAATAATAACGGTAGATACAATAATAACAATCAAAATAGGCAAAACAGCAACTATAGGCAAAACAACGACAATCGAAACAATAGTAACCCGCGTAACACTAGCAACAGTCAAAATAGGCTAGAAAACAGAAGCAATACTAACGCCGGAAGTTCAAATACGCGAAATAATGCAAACGTTCGCTCTTTAAACTTGGACGCCCCTCAGCAGCGAACACTGAGGGACGAGGAGATAAACGAATAAATATTAAAAATATTTTTTGTCTAAACGTAAATTACTAAGATTTTATCGAAATTCATATAACCGGATCTAACAAATTATGTACATTTTTACTAGATACACAAGCTGATATTTCTCTGATTAAAATTTCAAGCTTCAATAAGCAAATTCCAATTAATTCTGACGATATAGTTAATATCACTGGTGTAACATCAAACTCAGTTCCTACCATAGGTAAAATAAACATAGACCTAAATTTTTCTAATAATCTAGTCGAACATAGCTTACATGTGGTAAACGATGACTTCAATATCCCATCAGACGGTATACTGGGAAAAGATTTTCTTCATTATAACAAATGTGTAATAAATTATTCAAATAGTGGCATCTCATTCTGGGCAAATAAAGAAAAAGTCATTATGCCAATCCTACACGGAACAGAAAGAGATATGTGTATTATACCACCAAGATACGAAGTTTTTCAAATTTTCGACATAGGTCACTCAACAACTCCACTTTTCGTTGAATCTCAAGAAATACAAAAAGGCGTATTTACCACAAGATTCATTACAAATTCCAATAATCCAGTCCTAAAATTAATCAATACCACAAGTGATGTACAATTCGTACAAAAAAATTCTATTAAAGCAGAAAACTTATCAAATTATCACGTCTATGTAATCGACAAAACCAAGTCAGATGAGAAGCGAATTAACGAAATAACTTCGATTTTAAAAGATGAAATTCCAAAAGATGCACCATCTGAACTCTTAGATCTATACATACAATATGCTGACATATTCGCGCTTGACCACGATAAAATGACGTTAAATAATTTTTATGAGCAGAAATTGCGGTTAACTGACAACGCACCAGTGTATATAAAGAACTATCGTCTACCCTATTCGCAGCGGGAAGAAATTAACAGACAAGTTACAATATTACTAGAAAATGATTTAATCGAAGAAAGATATTCTAACTACAACAGTCCTCTTGTCCTAGTTCCTAAACAGAAAATAAATGGCAAAAAAGCATACAGAATGTGCGTTGACTTTCGCGCAGTCAACAAGAAGCTAATATCAGACAAATTTCCATTAGCACGAATCGATGATATTTTAGACAATCTTGGCAGAGTCAAATTTTTCTCAACCTTACACCTTTTTTCTGGACTTCACCAAATACCATTACACGTATATTCACGCGACATAACCTCATTTTCTATTGATCGCGAAGCGTATCGATGGAAGGTATTGTCATTTGGTTTGAACATTGCACCAAATTCGTTTTCTAGGATGATGACCATCGCATTTACAGGAATACCACCTAATGTAGCTTTTCTTTTTGTAGATGACATTATAGTCATCGGCTGTAGCGAATCCCATCACATTAAAATTTGTCTAAAGTATTCAATACTTGTAGATCATTCAACCTTAAACTCAATCCAAGTAAATGTAATTTTCTAAGACCAGAAGCACCTCTGAATAGACTGAATAGAAAAAGAGTAGAATTTAACTGGGACGCAGCATGCGATAAAGCTTTTGATGCACTAAGAGCATCCCTAATGTCACCAAAGATATTACAATACCCGGATTTTTCCAAACAGTTTACCATTACAGTAGACGCTTCTAAGACGGAATGTGGAGCAATACTCAGCCAAGAACATCAAGGCAGCGATTTACCCATATGTTATGCGTCAAAATCTTTTAATGAGGCAGAACAAAAGAAAGCCATCATTGAGTTGGAATTATTAGCCATTTATTTTGCCATTAAACAATTCAGACCCTACGTTTATGGAAATCACTTTATTGTAAAATCAGATCACAGGCCTTTAGTCTATTTATTCATTACGAAAGACCCATCTTCAAAACTTTCTACAATTAGACTTGAGTTGGCAGAATACAATTTCACAATAGAGTACATAAAGGGAAAATCAAATGTAGGAGCTGATGCACTTTATCGTATAACCATTGGCGAAATAAAAGAATCAACCAAAAATATAATTGCAGTTCAGACTAGGCTATGAGTAAGGAAAAGGATAAATGTAGTTCTATCGAAAATATAGACTTATGTGAAAATATACAAACATTAAACGTGTGTGATAAATTCACTCATAGCTTTTCAAAAAAAATTCCTCGTATTAGATCAAAAATATTTCATGATAAAAACAACAAACAATTTTTAAGAATTTGGACGCATTTAAAGCATATAAGAACAATTTTACTTGATTTTGAATTTTCTAACGAAATAAAGAATTTCGATACTTTACTTTCGAGGCTAGAAAAAGAAGCCGGAAAACTTAATATTAAGGAAATAGAATGGCCAAAAAACGATTTAATTTTCAAATACATTACAATTACAAATTTTAAAGAAAGACGAAATAAGCTTTTACAACTTTTAAAAATTATTTTAATGGATCCAATTGAAACAATCACTGATCAGGAACAAAAATCAAAATTATTAGCAATTTATCACAATGATCCCATCACTGGAGGTCACTGTGGAACGAAAAAATTATACGCCAAATTACGAAACAAATTTTACTGGAAAAACATGACAAAAGACATAGCTAGTTATGTTAGGAAATGCGAAAAATGTCTTCTGAATAAAGTCAAAATAGGAAATAAAGAAGAACTCGTTCTAACTCCTACTCCTAATAAACCTTTTGACATTGTCGTAATTGATACCATAGGCCCATTGCCAGAATCGAGATATGGTAATAAGTTCGCGCTTACCATAATCTGCGATCTGACAAAATACTTAGTTACAATATCAATACCTGATAAAAGTGCAAAAACCATCACGTCAGCACTATTCGAAAGCTTTATTTTAATATACGGGGCTATGAAATCCATTAAATCAGATTTAGGCACTGAATTCAAAAATGAAATTTTTGCAAATTGAACCAGTTTATTAAATATTGATCACAACTTTTCTACACCATATCACCACGAAACCGTAAGAACTGTCGAAAGAAACCATAGAGTTTTTAACGAGTACCTACGTGCGTACTTAGATGATTCCTTTGATGATTGGGATACATATTTAAGATATTTTACGTTTTGGCATAACACAACGCCAAATACGGTATTCGATAATAAACTTACTCCTTTTGAACTAATTTTTGGTAAAAGGGCCATTGTGCCATCTGAGCTGAAGAACGAAAGAATTGAACCAATTTATAATATCGAAAATTATTCAAAAGAAGTAAAGTACCGAATGCAGAAATGCCACGCCTTGGCTAAAGAGTTAGTAGAAAAACACAAAGTAAGAAATAAAGATGCATATGACAAAAATGCACAACCAATAGTAGTAAACGTAAACGATATGGTCTTAGTTCAAAAAGAACCACGGGGAAAACATAAAAACATATATCAGGGTCCATATTTAGTAGCAAATATAGATGGTGTAAATGTAACCATTTTTGATAATGAAAACAAAAAATACAAAACGGTACATAAAAACCGCATAAGAGGAGTACATTATTTCATTTCGCTAATAAAGCAAATTTAAATCAAAATTTATCATACTTTAAAACCATACTTAATTTAAGTAAAAGCAAATTGAAATAAAAATATGTCAAACGGTGAAAACAATACGCAATGTAAGTAAAATAAACAAATAGAGAATGTACGTATAAGTTAATACGCAAAACCTATTAAAATGAATTTGAATTACAAACAAACAAATTTTTTTTTACAAGTTATTAATATTGATATATGTAAATAGGTAGGCTTACGATAAATGAATAAATAAGCATAGTAAATGTATATACCATTAAATGCAATTAAATTAACTAAGTTAACTTACACAAAAAAAAACAAAAAAAAAAAAACAAAGACCAAAAATATGTAAACTACTACTATTCGTATATGTAAATATGTAGGTTAAAATATAAATACTAAATCAACTAAGATAACTTAGATATGCCGGCACCAAAGCCCAAATTGTTACCATTTTGTTCATTTTCCATTCACTACCCAAAAAAGTTGAAGCCGACAAACCTGATCAACTTCTCGACTTTAACCTTTTTTTTCGAAAAGGGGGATGGTGTAACAGCAGCCTTATGATCTTACCCTGTTTCCCACTTGGTGCAACCCTGTTGTCTATTGTGAATGGACAACAGGTGTTGAAACAAGTTGGAAACGGGGAGGTCGGCAAAAAGAAAAGGCGGCCATTACTATAATTTTGGACATGAGAAGAAAAACACGAACTAAGTGAAAAAAGTTTAAAGTAAAATCAAGTTAATTGTACAACCAAACCGAAATTAAACAAGTGTACGGAAATTTAAAATAAACATTTATACACCACAAACTAAATGGAACTTCAAGAGTGGCACTCAAGGAAGCTACGTCCACATGACAATCTTTTACAGAAGTTCCAAGTTGGAACTTCACATCGTGGCAAACTTATGGTTTTTAGAGGGGCCACTTTCCCTTTAGAGACTAAAAGGTGAGAGAAGACTTGAGTTCCTACGGTGGTTCTTACATAAAGTGTCGCGCAATAAGGCTTTTCCGAGGTGTCGCAGAAGCCATGGAGCTCAACTGGTTTATCGGGATGGTAGTTTATCCAACGTGGTATTTGAATCTCCGAAATCGTTGGGAAATTTTCGGCGAACTGCGCCCACTTGATGAGACGGAGGGGTTTCACTGGCTCATCCCAGTCATTCCCGTCTATCCATAGCTCTTGCATCAAGATTTTCGCTTGGATCAATTCGCGTCAGCCACGCTGCGGGGTCGAAAAGTTTCGCAATGGAGGAAAGGATTTGCCTTTTTGTGACTGCTGTGGATGCTGGATTGGACTCCTCAGTGTATGAGAACTTGTCAGAGAGCGCATTCCACTGTATACCTAGGGTTTTGGCGGTACTCGATTTTTCGAACTCGAGGGTATTAGTGTCCAGCAAATCTGCTTTTGGTATTGACTGCAGAATATCGGGATGGTTTGCTGTTATCTTCTTTAGTGGGCAGCCGGCTGAGTGGAGAGCGGATGTTACTTCCGTAAGGGACTGCTTGGCTGACTGAAGATCATGGCTACCAGATAGGATATCGTCCACATAAGTTTCGGCTTTAAGTATGGGGGTTGCGCTTGGATGGGAGTTGGCTAAATCTTTCGCGAGCTCGTGCAGAGTTCTTATACCCAAGTATGGCGCGCAATTGACACCGAAAGTTACTGATTTCAACCTGAAGTCCTTTATTGGATCATTTGGAGATGTGCGAAAGATGATCTTCTGGTAGTCTTGATCATCGGGATGTAGGGGAATTTGGCGGTACATTTTTTCAACATCGCCATTGAACACGTATTGATACGTACGCCATTTTATTATCATAAGCCGTAAATCAAATTGGAGGGTTGGCCCAGTGCATAAATCGTCGTTTAGGGAGTGACCGGAACCGGATATTTTCGACGCATTGAACACTACACGGACCTTTGTCGTTTTATTTTCTGGCTTAACGACCGCATGGGGGGGAGATAGAAAGAGTAGTATTTGCCTTTGCATTCTTCTTCATTGGGACTGCATTCTTCCATGTGGCCTAGGGACAGATATTCTTCGAATACCTGGTCGTACTGCTGTTTGAGATCGCCCTTTTTTGAGAGGGAACGCTCCATGCCGTGGAACTGTCGTAGGGCTGCAGTACGGTATTGACCTAGGTAAATGTCGTTCGGGAATGTTGGTTTAAAAGGGAACCGAACCATATATCGACCATCACCCATACGAGTGGTGGTGTTTTGATAAAAGTTCTTACATGTGCGATCTTCGGGATTTATCATCGAGGGCCTGGGAACTTCTTCTATTTCCCAAAACTGTCTGAGCTGTTGGTCTAATGCTTCAGACACTTCCCAGGTTTGGGTAGTGCGCTGCCACCTTTTCGGGGATTTGCAACGTGGGAGAGATTTTCTCGATGCCATCTAGCATTATTTGGGGAATGAGGTCGCTGCCTAACACCAGATCGATTTGGCAGGGGTTTTGGCAATCTTGGTCAGCTAATTTTAGGTGCGACCATTTACTACTTTGCTCGTGGGTAAGTTGGGGGGTTGGGAGTAGCCTTGTGAGCTTAGGTAACACTATTGCTTGAGCTTTGATTTTAACTTTGTTATCCCTCGAGACCAAAGTTAGGGAGCAGAGCTTATTGGAAGTTTGCACGACTCCTCCTCCCATGCCCGATATTTCAAAGAGGGAATGCTTGTAGGGGAGCCTCAGTTTTGCCTGAGCTTTGGAAGAGACGAAACTTCGTTCCAAACCTTAGTCGATAATTACCCTAAGTTTAAAGATTTCCCCTCTGTGTTCTACGGAGACAATCGCGAGTATTATCTTGTTGTCTTGCTCGGAGTGGAATGACTGGATACGGGCCGCGTTTGAGGTAGAGGGAAGTTCCTCCGTAGCTGCTGCTTCATTGACGCTTTGTTGGCTGGTACTGCTAGATCCTATGGTTGTTAACTGGGATTTCGTTCTTCGCGGTCCAGTGGTTTAACGGGATACTCCGGTGACGTGAAAGGTGGAGTTGTGCCGCTCTTGACAGTGAAGGCACGTTCTTGGGCTTGAACAATCCTGTAGAAGGTGCGTCTGGGATAAACAATTTTCGCACACACTGTTTTCTTTTACAAATTTTCTACGCTCTGGGATCGACAGTTTTTTGTAGCGCAAACTACTCTGCAGCGTGTGCGAAAACTGCTTGCACAGTTTGCAAAAATAAATCTTTTGATGTTCTGTCGCGTGAGAACTTGTTTGCGTGAGCGAGTTGTTATTGTGCTGGGGGGTTGCGGCCTTGGTTTTGGGCTGAGCCTGCCTGAACTGGGGGTTGTTCTGACTTGGGGGAGGCTTTGAGAAATTGGTGGAAGGTGGATTGTACCGGGGTTTGGCTGGTCGCCATTGATCCACCCTTTCCACTATCTCGTAACGAGTTGTCAGAAACTGATCAATTTGGGACCAGTTCGGGAGGTCTCTTCGCGAGTTTAACGCCTGTTCCCAAAGCGCAACAGTATTTTCTGGGAGTTTTGAGGTTACCAGATATATTAATATGGGATCGCAACTATCTGTCGAGACTTGTTGGGTTGCTAATATCTGGAGGCAGTTATTAACGGAAGATTGCAGTCTTTGGATTTCATCACTGTTTTCCGATTGAATCGCTTTTAGATTCATGAGAATTCGGATTTGATTGTCGACCAGGACTCTTTTATTTTCGTATCGGGATTTCAGAGCTTCCCAAGCCAGAGCAAAGTTGGCATCACTAAGTGGGAATTGTTTTACTATCTGGCCGGATTTTCCTTGGGTCTTGTACCTGAGGTGGTACAGTTTTTGGGCGCTCGAGAGTTTGTAGTGGTTGATATAGACCGCCGTGAACATGTCACGGAAGGATGGCCATTGATCATAACTCCCGTAAAAGAATTCGGTGTCACAGGCGGGTACTTTGAGGTGTATCCCGGAACTTTCTTGGGGAGTGGTAGTTCTAGCGGGGACGAGATTGCTTAGTACCCTTAGCTGGAGCTGATCACCTATTCTTGCCTTTGTGTCTTCATACGCTATAAGGCAGGCGCGGTATTTGTTGAAAGCTGAGGCATTAAAGTCTGCGAGAAGGTCGTTGTCATCTGACTCTACGACGGCGTCATATGAGCTCTGTACCCTTTCCCAGAACACATCGATATTTTTATCTTTCAGTTTCAGAGATATCTCGGTATTATCCTGGATGTCGGTTGTGCCGAACCGAGCGCAGTAATCCGAAAAAAGATCTGTTCCGGATATAAATTTATTCTCGACCACGGTAGCCATTCTAAAAAGGGACTTGCTTAATTTCACTTTAGCTTTTTTTGGAATTTTTGGAGATTGCCTAGTGTTTATTTATGCGGGAAAACCAAAGGGATAAGTTTTCCTATTGGTCGAGAGTGTAGTAGGCTAGGACCAGTTAGACTGAATTGGGCGTAGTTTGGGTCGAGTTGAGATGACCTGCGGAATTTACTGCTGGGTATTTCAAGCAATGTAAATGTGTGAATTTACTGCTGGGTATCGCGAATAATAATACAGATGTGGGGATATGTATTTAAATTAAACCGCAAGGGACACAAATATTAAAGGGCAATGAGCTAACTTTGTACAAGTGTGTGTGGGATCTGCCGGTTTGTAATGCACGGCTTTTATGTACGTTTGTATATGGTGGGTGAGAATATATACTTTTATGGCGGGAAAATGTATTTTTTGGCGTGAAAATTATGTATGGTCGGGAGCTACCAAAATTTACTTGGGAGCGATATATTTAATATATGTATATTATTGTACAAGGGGCTGGGTTCGTCAATGGCGACGAAGGACCACTAGCTAATTGGGATAGGTACTATACCACTCACCTGTTTTCCAGGTACTCCTGCTGCGAATGCGGTGATGGCAATGATGTGGTGGTGATGGCGGTGTTACGATGGCGGGTTCGACGACAGCTGGTTCTGCGTTGATCTCTTGTGGATGAGTGTGGGCGTCCAATCAATTGCTTCCTACTTGCCGTAATAATATTGAAACCTCAGACTTTAGATGTCAACCCAGGGTCTTCAGCATTTAACTATTCCGATTCCAATTTTCGGATGTTGTTTGCACTCCGACGAATAATGACGACGTTTGTAAGCTAATGTGCAATTAGTTTCATGCAATTAGTATCACGGACAACTGAATATACCCTTTATTTTAGTGGGGGCAGACCAACAGAATAATGTACGATTGGCCTTTTTTAAATCACCAGCAACTTAATACACAATTTATTTTAATTGCGGCAGCCAAACCTGACTTCCTTTCTCACGCGTTGATGAATTTATAGCAAAGCGATGCAAACTCAGGTTGCGAATAAGGCAATAACGAGAATATTGATTAATTTGGTTTCATATATTTCACAAAATAACTCTTATCATAGAATTGATATTTATGAACAAATTAGTGGCAGGATTCTCACGAAAAAAAAATCACAATGACAATTTCTTAAATGATACAAAAGGTGATGGTTTTTTGACAGGTGGCGATCATGTCGGATCGCCATCCTGTACTTGCGGCGAATTCAAGTTGGTGGATTTGCGCGGTGGAGGCTGCCACACGTCCATGAGGAGTCCCAATGGGAAATTTAAAGTTAAATACAATGCATTGATTCTAGGGGATAATTCGATATAATACAATTCAATAATCGAATATAATACAAGGTACGGGTTATATATATAAATTCATGGATATACGTATGTGCAAGGGGGAGATGGGACGGGTGGCAGCCTACGCCGCGTAAACACACAGGTACAACAGACAAATACACTACAACAAATAAACACAGAACAATAAACGCAACAAAACAACGAGCCCACAAAGAATATCAAACGACAAGATTTACTGATTTTCACCATCCTCAGTCAGCCACACAAATCAATCAGTAAAAGTCACCCTCGGTTTTGAATGGACACATAGCACATACACATAAATATACACAATATCAATTTTGACAATACCTGCTCATGTACCTACGAACTATAAATACAAGACAAACGACAAAAACAGATCAGAACGAAATCAATAGTGATGATGGCACAACGCCGAAACTGGTTTGTCTAGAAAGCAAATTTGACAAGGGATGACGGAAAATCTTTCCAATATACATCATTTATCCACCCTGTCGGAAAATCAACAAAACAAAATAAGTCAGTTAATGCTTTAACTTGAACGCGAGCGGACTACTAACAGTTTACAAGCGATGCGTAATGAAAATACATAAAACAAAGCGAGCATTTGGTTCAACAAACAATGCCTGGAATTGAAAGTTACACCAAAATTCGCTCAAATAACAGTAAAGGTAAATACCAAATCTAGCAGGAAGACAGTAAGAAAAGCGGAAAGAGATTTTTTAAAATATGAGTTGGAAAGCTTATATTTCCAGAAATAAGATGAGATAAATGCCGAGCTACTATCTGTCCATTTAAGATTGGTAGAACAACTACCTACGACTGCATTAATGAAATATTTCGACCGCATAAAGACAGAAATCGATCAGAAACTACAACCAAAAATACAGGTCGCTGAACCGGAATGGAGAAGCTGGCAGGACCACGAGAGTATAATCAAAACGAAAAAAAATCACCAGCTTCATGACAAGTTCGTTAACCTCACAACAATGGCTATTACCAAGGAAGAGGCACCACTTCTCGAAAAGGGCCTGAAACACAATTGATACAACAGGAGGAACAGGAGCACGCAAGACACATGTGCAGGGAAATCATAAAAGAGGAGGTGAAATCACAGGAAGGACAAAATGCTAATGAAGAAGAGAAAACAATAAATAATCTGCAGGACAAACTAAGGAAAAACAATATTGTCACAACGAAAGCGGACAAAGGAAACACCACTGTGCTAATCGAAATAGCCCAAACCGAAGAACTCATAGAGGAAATGAGATGTCGTAGGATAATAGAGTATCCCACAGATGAATACCAAAAACAAAACATAGTTGCTATAAAAAATTCAAAAAATATTGTAGATTCTAACATGGCACATAGATTGCTGCATATGAACTCTTCGGCTCCTTTACCGACTGCGCCACCAAAAATCCACAAGCCTCCAATGAGGACCGTCATTATTTTTAAATCCGCACCATATTACAAACTGTCCAAATATTTAAAAACGATATTGAAAGATACTCTGGAGCTAAGGAACGAATATGCAATAGCTAACACAACAGAACTAATAGAGAAACTTGAGACCATAGAGCTAACAAAGAACAGCAAATTGGTATCTTTTGACATACATACATAAGATTTACACCCATCAGTACCACTATCGGAGACTTTGGACATAGTTAGCTCAACAATAGTTAATAATACAAAGAACAAGGTGAAAAGTATGCAAATCAAAAATACGTTAAAAACCACTTTACGTCAAAACTATTTTCAATTCAACAATAAAATATATAGACAAATGGTCTTGGAATTGGAAACCCCATATCAGCCTTTCTAATGAAAGTGTTCGTACAAAATCTGGAAGAAAAGTACATACAGGAGCTGAAGTCCAAATTAGATGTGTCATTTTATGCTAGATACTTGGATGAGATAATGCGCGTTTTAACTACTAATGACGAACAGCTTGTACTAGAGTACCTCAACAAGCATTACGGGAATATAAAATTCCCAATGGAAACCGAAAAAGGCGGAGAAATAACTATCTAGACCTCACGATAAATATTGATAAAGTTGCCAAAAGATTTAACTACGACATATATAGAAAGACAACGACACCATAATACATAATACCTCAAATCACCCCCAACAGAATAAAAATACAACATTAAGGCATTTGGTACATAGACTTGTAAAAACACCTCTTACACAAGAAGCTTATAAGAGAGAGCTTGAAGTAATATATAACATTGCTGTAAACAACGGATATAAAAAAGCCCTAGGAGATAAGCTCAGAGGGCGCATGGAGAACCAAAAAGAAATTATGGAAAGGAAAATAATAACACGTGAACGACTATGACATATACTGGAATAGCTATATAACCAAATATCCTGAGTGTTGAAATAATTAATAACATCAAATCGTTTTATAACATTTGTTCAATATAAATAAACATATTAACCATTTACTAAAGAATTCACTCATTCATTACTCCACATATATGATCGGACATTTCGTTGGCAACAAAACGATCCCACATTCGTTTAAATATCATTTCTAGTCCTCTAGC
Organism: Eurosta solidaginis; assembly: GCF_040869045.1. Lineage (NCBI taxonomy): Eukaryota > Metazoa > Arthropoda > Insecta > Diptera > Tephritidae > Eurosta > Eurosta solidaginis. Next base: position 119,656,384 of record NC_090321.1, read on the forward strand.
GTACTGATCGCAGTCGAACAATGTACTTTCCACACTTTTGCTCTCATAGCCTTTGTTTGTTTATAAGCATATTGCACATATTTAAAAGTATAAGTTGCTAATTCCTTATTACTACGTTTTGTCATATACGATCACTGATAACTTTATTTTCTTATTATCACTTGCAATTTATAATGTTCTTATACATAACTTCATAAACACATATGCTAACATTTGCTTACTTTAAAGCTGCACTCCCGTTAAACTCTATTGTTATCAATGCATACAAACCAGTTTACCATTGATCTGTAATCATTGTTCTACATAAAACATACATACATATGTACATATGTATGTTAGCATAAAGAAAACCTATTGTGCACTACCGCTAAAGCAGCTGACTTTGTCAGCATATGTTTGTATATAATTAGTTAAATCTCTTGTTTTTGCTACCGTAAAATTAGGCAATATTTCTGCACCAATGAAAGGTGCTCTTTATACAATAGATGCATAGAATAATGATATGATAAGCTGTATAAGGGTAAATGTTAACAACAGTTTTTTGCCAGTCGTCTGATGTTCATGGTGCAAACTACATATCAAAATAAATTAAATATCTACATATATCGTGCGGTTTTCTTTATTGAAAAGTAACATGGGTAATAAAAAAGCTTATTATCCTAAAATCAGCCTTAAGATAGTCTCTGTCAGTGCCTAATCGTATAGCTATATCTTCGTATTACTGTTTTGTTTGTGCTATTACCCCACAAACACAATCTCTAACGTTAGATAAATTTTGGTTAGTAGATTAGATAAATATTGTAATTCTCTATCGTTTATCTATTTGAGAACTACAGTAGAGAACTACATTAGAATTCGATTGGAGATTGATTGGAGAAAGAGCTATGTCTAGGCTTTGGTGATTCGGCGGGCGAATAGTTTTTTTGCTATTATATTATTTAAGTGGACTGTGTGTTATTTTAGAGAGGGAGGTTGCTATGCACCTGTTACACCTTGTATTTATTCATTGGGGGCGAGCACTGGGGGGCTCCAAGGTATTGGCTGCGGGTTGAGCCACCTTGTTTTGCTTTGAAAAACCCCGCTTTGGGATAAACAACTTGAACTATGTCTTTAGAATATTTCACTAACCAGTTGAAAATTACAAGCACACTCAATGGCTAATGAAACAAACGAACGAAAAATGTTCATAGTTTAAGTCACTTAAACATACTCGCCCGCCTAGACGGCTTAGTCGTCTAGTGAAATTTCCATACGAGCCAGTTATCCGGCTCGAAGGACCATGTCTAAGCTTTGGTGATTCGGCGGGCGAATAGTTTTTTGCTATTATATTATTTAAGTGGACTGTGTGTTATTTTAGAGAGGGAGGTTGCTATGCACCTGTTACACCTTGTATTTATTCATTGGGGGCGAGCACTGGGGGGCTCCAAGGTATTGGCTGCGGGTTGAGCCACCTTGTTTTGCTTTGAAAAACCCCGCTTTGGGATAAAAAACTTAAACTATGTCTTTAGAATATTTCACTAACCAGTTGAGAATTATAAGCACACTCAATGGCTAATGAAACAAACGAACGAAAAATGTTCATAGTTTAAGTCACTTAAACAAGCTAAAAGGCAAACAAGTGTAATTCTCTAATGTTTATCTATTTGAGGACGACAGTAGAGAACTACATTAAAATGCGATTGTAGATTGATTAGAAAAAGAGCCAAAACGCAAACATGTTATCGGTTCTCGATAGATGCTTATGATCCAAAACAGCTGTTGACATCCCATATTTTAGTTCAACAAATATTTTTGTGCGCATGAATTCGTTTTATTAATAAATAATTAATAAGTAAGTGAAAATAAAATGAACAGAAAAAGATTTAAATGTGAAAGTGAGCAAATAGTTAATTTGCTATTTGCAAGCAGCTGTGATCGGAAAACTCAAGTTATATTTCCACAAGCGAGGATAACTGCGATAACGGAACACGTACAGATACAAGAACTGATTTACAGAAAGAGTTTACTGATTTACCGAATGAATTGGCAGAGTGGACTATAAAATGGAATGTGACGAGTTCAGCTACTGACGATTTGTTATAGATTTTACGGAAATATGTTCCAGGTCTTTGAAAAAATACTCCGCGAAGTACTCCAAAGGTCACAATGGGATCAGGGGAATATGTGCATTACGGGGTTGTGAACGCTTTAAGTTCATTTTTGCATCAGTCGGACTTTGCTTTTTTGAACCTTAACTTTAATATCGACGGACTTCCATTGATAAAAAGCGGGAATCTTCAGACATGGCCGATTTTAGTTAATGTGAATGGAACGGATGACGTTAGGGATATAGGAGCATACTGTGGGGATAGGAAATCATCAAATTCTAATGATTTTCTGAACGAGTTCGTTGACGAGCTGCTGGTGTTGATGCAAAATGGACTTGTTTTCAAAGAAAAACAGTATTCAATTAGTTGTCGTGCATTCATATGTGACGCACCTGCAAGAGCATTTGTGCTTGGCATTAAATCTCATTCCGGGTACTCGTGCTGTCCAAAGTGTACACAAATAGGAATCACAAAATGATTTTTATTAAAGAAAGTACTCCTCACACAGATGCAGCGTTTAGAGCACGTACAGATATAATCCACCACAATACTTTAGAACCTATGGCGATCGAAAAGCTTCCGATTGACATTGTTAAGACATTCGCATTGGATTATATGCACGTAGTTTGCCTAGGAGTAGCAAAAAGTTTATTAAAAGCTTGGGTCAAAGAACTTAATAAAACTTATTCACTTTCGCCAAAAAGAGTAAAATTACTAGATTCGGGATTCAATATCTGTATAGTAAAATGCCAAAGGAATTTGCGAGACGTCCTAGACTTTTAAAATATATGGAATGCTATAAAGCAACAGAATTGAGAAGTTTCTTACTATACACGGTGGTATTTGTACTAACAGATATTTTAGATCCAGTGAGATATAATCATTTTTTGCTACTCGGCCCAAGTATTCGAATTCTTCTGCATAAAGACCACTATACTAAATACCAGTGAAATGTTAGACAAGTTCGTTGAAAATTTATACGAATGTTACGACGACACTTTTACCACATTCAATTTGTACTGCTTGACGCATTTGGCCAGTGACACACTGAGTTTCGGATGCCTTGAATCATTCAGTGCATTCAAATTCGAAAAGTACTTGGGGAAAGCCAAAAAGAAAAATAAGGAAAAACAAAGACGTTGCTGAACAAGTTGGTGGAAGAAAGCTTTATTCAAAATACTGTAGTTCCATCATTAGCCTTAAAAAAAGGGGAGACTATACTTCCATAACAACCTCAAAGTTTTTGCTTTCAACTCGAGAGCCTGCTAATTTTTATATAAAAGATGATGTCATTTATAAAATAGTTGCCATTAATGACGGTACAGAAATAACATTTTTAGGAAAAGAAGTTTTTAATTTGGAAGACTTTTTCGAGACTCCTATAAAGTCAGGAAATTTTAATATCATATGCTCCAGAAATTTGGATTTTTCTACCATTTGAATAATCCATTCATTAGAAGATATGTCTACAAAAATTATAAATCTAAGTGATGCAAATAACCTTAATTTTTTTCATTCCTTTCATCCATTAACAATAGACATTCTATCTACAGACATGGGCTTCAATAACAGTTTTAACAGCACGACCGATGACATTCCAGTAACAAGAAAAGGTAATCCCGTTTAAAATGTAATATTTCGCCGTACGAATATTTACTTAGCTTTCTTATGCTCTTTTCAGATCTCCGAGTTTTTGAAGAAAAAATGGTAGAAATCCGAAAAAAAAATATTAAAAGGTAAATAAAAAAATCGCTCAATAGTGTCATAACTCAAAAAAACAAAAAGATATATATAAAAAATTCTTTGCAATCCGTGGAAAAATGGGAGCTTGGGTTAGAAATGAAAAGTTACCTTTATATGCCCCATTTATAGCAGCTGAAATCTTAAAATGTCTCTCCTGAAATTGAAATAAATGATCGATATAGTCCCACTTGCATTCATTTCTGGGATAGATGACCTATATATGCAAAATGTATATTTATACAAATATACATATTGTTAATATTTAATATATGTATAGTTAAGTATATTTTATATATTTCACAGAATTGCAACACAACCAAGACTCAATAAAACGAAACCTGACTAGAATTTTACAGGAAGCAAAGCAATCAAAAAGCGGCCACAAAAGCTCACGTAAAGAAGTTCTTCCAAAAAAACCATTCGAGAGTGTTGAAGAATTTGAAGCATTTGAAAAAGGATTCAAGATGATTCCTCGAAATACGAAGATTTGGTAATTATAAACTTACATTTTTAACAACGATAGAATTAAAAAAAAATTTTATAAATTTGAAACTATATTTTTAGGTCGAAAACATATCAAACATAAATAGTGCAACCGCAGAAAAATTTATTAAAACTGCTTGGCGTAAAATTCTGACCGATGGTGCATCTCAGAATTTATGCTTTAAAACAAATACCAAAATAGCTGCAAGAGCTTTAGGCGTTACGCCTGATTTAAAAAGTATTTACGACAACTTTGAAATGTTTATGCAAATTAATTAACTCTTTTTATACTTAGGTTCATTTTCAAAAAAATTTCCGCAATCATCTGATGAAGAGTTCTCACGCACAACCGTCACGTTTTTCCAACATGCTAAAGGAAGACTTAAAAAGCGCACAACATACAAAAATAATAAAAACATCAGCTTAGATGCTTAAAGTATTACACAAATTAAATAGAAAATGAAATCAAATGAATTTAAATAGGCTGATAAAGCTGTATGTAAACAGATTTTAGTTTTTAAACGGTTTTATTTAACTTGCCCTTATGAGTTTTTGTTTTCACTTTTTTTTAATGAAATCAGTAATATCGTGTACCTGAAGTCGTTTACTTTGATCATTATTTCATAATTTTAAGAGTAAGAAAATTTAATTTACAAACCGAAATGTGTACAAACATGAATGTGTGATACATTTTATTTTTATTAAAATTATTTATGTAAAATATTATTATAAGCAAAAATATGTATGTAAATGATTCGAAAAGCTCAAAACATATTAAACATTCATGTAAAAATAAAACAAGTTTTCCGTTTTATTTCAAATTCACATTAGAATCCCATTAGAGAATTACATTAGAATTCGATTGGAGAACTATCTTTTTTCTCGACTGGAGAACTATGTCCAATTTTGTTTGAGAACGCTATGTTTCTCCAGTGTTTCTCGACTTTTCCTCTTAACTTAGAGATTAGAGAACTGGGCTAGTTCTCTAATCGATACCTAGCTCCAGTGTTGTGGGGTAATTGTAGACATCACAAAGTAGCTAATGTTGATGCAGCAACTCTGTAAATATGAAAAAAGCATATTGTTATACATATATGGTAATCAATAACTCGGGCGCTGAAAGTCATACATGAAAAGTTCAAAGTTCATCTGCTCGCAATCAAATTCTCTAAATTTTGCGATTGGCAATTTTTTATTACAATAAACTCGTTAAAAATACTACGGTACAAAAAGAAATTTTCATTCTCTCTTTTTCGCTAAATTGGCAAATCCTATTGAATTCGTTAAAAAAAGACCAACAAATTTTTTGAAGTACCCCAAGCCACCATGCTTGAAGATGAATATCAGAGGCGTAGTGAGCTTATTTTGCGCCTAGTGTTATTCCGATACGAATAACTACGAGTACATACTCGAGTAATTTGCTCCAGTACCGAGAATTTTTCGTAGTCGATTACCTCGTGCAAGTAATTTCTTAGGTCTCGCGCAATTTTTTATTCCAAATTTTCCTTTTTTTGTAAATATATATTTAGTGAAAAAATCGCATCCTCTTGTGTTATCATCTCTTCTCTTGCCTTGTATCCCCTTCTCTTCTCTTCTCTTCTCTTCTCTTCAATTAGTATCACGGACAACTGAATATACCCTTTATTTTAGTGGGGGCAGACCAACAGAATAATGTACGATTGGCCTTTTTTAAATCACCAGCAACTTAATACACAATTTATTTTAATTGCGGCAGCCAAACCTGACTTCCTTTCTCACGCGTTGATGAATTTATAGCAAAGCGATGCAAACTCAGGTTGCGAATAAGGCAATAACGAGAATATTGATTAATTTGGTTTCATATATTTCACAAAATAACTCTTATCATAGCATTGATATTTATGAACAAATTAGTGGCAGGATTCTCACGAAAAAAAAAATCACAATGACAATTTCTTAAATGATACAAAAGGTGATGGTTTTTTGACAGGTGGCGATCATGTCGGATCGCCATCCTGTACTTGCGGCGAATTCAAGTTGGTGGATTTGCGCGGTGGAGGCTGCCACACGTCCATGAGGAGTCCCAATGGGAAATTTAAAGTTAAATACTATGCATTGATTCTAGGGGATAATTCGATATAATACAATTCAATAATCGAATATAATACAAGGTACGGGTTATATATATAATTTCATGGATATACGTATGTGCAAGGGGGAGATGGGACGGGTGGCAGCCTACGCCGCGTAAACACACAGGTACAACAGACAAATACACTACAACAAATAAACACAGAACAATAAACGCAACAAAACAACGAGCCCACAAAGAATATCAAACGACAAGATTTACTGATTTTCACCCTCCTCAGTCAGCCACACAAATCAATCAGTAAAAGTCACCCTCGGTTTTGAATGGACACATAGCACATACACATAAATATACACAATATCAATTTTGACAATACCTGCCCATGTACCTACGAACTATAAATACAAGACAAACGACAAAAACAGATCAGAACGAAATCAATAGTGATGATGGCACAACGCCGAAACTGGTTTGTCTAGAAAGAAAATTTGACAAGGGATGACGGAAAATCTTTCCAATATACATCATTTATCCACCCTGTCGGAAAATCAACAAAACAAAATAAGTCAGTTAATGCTTTAACTTCAACGCGAGCGGACTACTAACAGTTTACAAGCGATGCGTAATGAAAATACATAAAACAAAGCGAGCATTTGGTTCAACAAACAATGCCTGGAATTGAAAGTTACACCAAAATTCGCTCAAATAACAGTAAAGGTAAATACCAAATCTAGCAGGAAGACAGTAAGAAAAGCGGAAAGAGATTTTTAAAAATATGAGTTGGAAAGCTTATATTTCCAGAAATAAGATGAGATAAATGCCGAGCTACTATCTGTCCATTTAAGATTGGTAGAACAACTACCTACGACTGCATTAATGAAATATTTCGACCGCATAAAGACAGAAATCGATCAGAAACTACAACCAAAAATACAGGTCGCTGAACCGGAATGGAGAAGCTGGCAGGACCACGAGAGTATAATCAAAACGAAAAAAAATCACCAGCTTCATGACAAGTTCGTTAACCTCACAACAATGGCTATTACCAAGGAAGAGGCACCACTTCTCGAAAAGGGCCTGAAACACAATTGATACAACAGGAGGAACAGGAGCACGCAAGACACATGTGCAGGGAAATCATAAAAGAGGAGGTGAAATCACAGGAAGGACAAAATGCTAATGAAGAAGAGAAAACAATAAATAATCTGCAGGACAAACTAAGGAAAAACAATATTGTCACAACGAAAGCGGACAAAGGAAACACCACTGTGCTAATCGAAATAGCCCAAACCGAAGAACTCATAGAGGAAATGAGATGTCGTAGGATAATAGAGTATCCCACAGATGAATACCAAAAACAAAACATAGTTGCTATAAAAAATTCAAAAAATATTGTAGATTCTAACATGGCACATAGATTGCTGCATATGAACTCTTCGGCTCCTTTACCGACTGCGCCACCAAAAATCCACAAGCCTCCAATGAGGACCGTCATTATTTTTAAATCCGCACCATATTACAAACTGTCCAAATATTTAAAAACGATATTGAAAGATACTCTGGAGCTAAGGAACGAATATGCAATAGCTAACACAACAGAACTAATAGAGAAACTTGAGACCATAGAGCTAACAAAGAACAGCAAATTGGTATCTTTTGACATACATACATAAGATTTACACCCATCAGTACCACTATCGGAGACTTTGGACATAGTTAGCTCAACAATAGTTAATAATACAAAGAACAAGGTGAAAAGTATGCAAATCAAAAATACGTTAAAAACCACTTTACGTCAAAACTATTTTCAATTCAACAATAAAATATATAGACAAATGGTCTTGGAATTGGAAACCCCATATCAGCCTTTCTAATGAAAGTGTTCGTACAAAATCTGGAAGAAAAGTACATACAGGAGCTGAAGTCCAAATTAGTTGTGTCATTTTATGCCAGATACTTGGATGACATAATGCGCGTTTTAACTACTAATGACGAACAGCTTGTACTAGAGTACCTCAACAAGCATTACGGGAATATAAAATTCCCAATGGAAACCGAAAAAGGCGGACAAATAACTATCTAGACCTCACGATAAATATTGATAAAGTTGCCAAAAGATTTAACTACGACATATATAGAAAGACAACGACACCATAATACATAATACCTCAAATCACCCCCAACAGCATAAAAATACAACATTAAGGCATTTGGTACATAGACTTGTAAAAACACCTCTTACACAAGAAGCTTATAAGAGAGAGCTTGAAGTAATATATAACATTGCTGTAAACAACGGATATAAGAAAGCCCTAGGAGATAAGCTCAGAGGGCGCATGGAGAACCAAAAAGAAATTATGGAAAGGAAAATAATAACACGTGAACGACTATGACATATACTGGAATAGCTATATAACCAAATATCCTGAGTGTTGAAATAATTAATAACATCAAATCGTTTTATAACATTTGTTCAATATAAATAAACATATTAACCATTTACTAAAGAATTCACTCATTCATTACTCCACATATATGATCGGGCATTTCGTTGGCAACAAACCGATCCCACATTCGTTTAAATATCATTTCTAGTCCTCTAGCGTACTGATCGCAGTCGAACAATGTACTTTCCACACTTTTGCTCTCATAGCCTTTGTTTGTTTATAAGCATATTGCACATATTTAAAAGTATAAGTTGCTAATTCCTTATTACTACGTTTTGTCATGTACGATCACTGATAACTTTATTTTCTTATTATCACTTGCAATTTATAATGTTCTTATACATAACTTCATAAACACATATGCTAACATTTGCTTACTTTAAATCTGCACTCCCACTAAACTCTATTGTTATCAATGCATACAAACCAGTTTACCATTGATCTGTAATCATTGTTCTACATAAAACATACATACATATGTACATATGTATGTTAGCATAAAGAAAACCTATTGTGCACTACCGCTAAAGCAGCTGACTTTGTCAGCATATGTTTGTATATAATTAGTTAAATCTCTTGTTTTTGCTACCGTAAAATTAGGCAATATTTCTGCACCAATGAAAGGTGCTCTTTATACAATAGATGCATAGAATAATGATATGATAAGCTGTATAAGGGTAAATGTTAACAACAGTTTTTTGCCAGTCGTCTGATGTTCATGGTGCAAACTACATATCAAAATAAATTAAATATCTACATATATCGTGCGGTTTTCTTTATTGAAAAGTAACATGGGTAATAAAAAAGCTTATTATCCTAAAATCAGCCTTAAGATAGTCTCTGTCAGTGCCTAATCGTATAGCTATATCTTCGTATTACTGTTTTGTTTGTGCTATTACCCCACAAACACAATCTCTAACGTTAGATAAATTTTGGTTAGTAGATTAGATAAATATTGTAATTCTCTATCGTTTATCTATTTGAGAACTACAGTAGAGAACTACATTAGAATTCGATTGGAGATTGATTGGAGAAAGAGCTATGTCTAGGCTTTGGTGATTCGGCGGGCGAATAGTTTTTTTGCTATTATATTATTTAAGTGGACTGTGTGTTATTTTAGAGAGGGAGGTTGCTATGCACCTGTTACACCTTGTATTTATTCATTGGGGGCGAGCACTGGGGGGCTCCAAGGTATTGGCTGCGGGTTGAGCCACCTTGTTTTGCTTTGAAAAACCCCGCTTTGGGATAAAAAACTTAAACTATGTCTTTAGAATATTTCACTAACCAGTTGAGAATTATAAGCACACTCAATGGCTAATGAAACAAACGAACGAAAAATGTTCATAGTTTAAGTCACTTAAACATACTCGCCCCCCTAGACGGCTTAGTCGTCTAGTGAAATTTCCATACGAGCCAGTTATCCGGCTCGAAGGACCATGTCTAAGCTTTGGTGATTCGGCGGGCGAATAGTTTTTTGCTATTATATTATTTAAGTGGACTGTGTGTTATTTTAGAGAGGGAGGTTGCTATGCACCTGTTACACCTTGTATTTATTCATTGGGGGCGAGCACTGGGGGGCTCCAAGGTATTGGCTGCGGGTTGAGCCACCTTGTTTTGCTTTGAAAAACCCCGCTTTGGGATAAAAAACTTAAACTATGTCTTTAGAATATTTCACTAACCAGTTGAGAATTATAAGCACACTCAATGGCTAATGAAACAAACGAACGAAAAATGTTCATAGTTTAAGTCACTTAAACAAGCTGTGACGGACTTTTCCTTGACTTTGCCGGGGTTAGTCTCAGTCCGTCCAGGGTTCCTGGAAGTAGAAATTCCTAACGGTCCTTCTGAAAGAATAACTCTGTTTTTTTCTATACAAAACGTTATAAAAAATTGTTTATTTGATAAAATTCTACTTTTCTACTCCTAGGCTGATTTCCTTGCTCTATAAGAGGTGACGGAGGTGATAAAGCCCTCGGCCAACCTCTGCGTTCGAATGGAGTGATAAAGCCTCCAGACGAGTATACTCTAAGTACAAATGAAGTGAAAAAGCCTTCAGGTGTACTCTTTGTCGGTAGTGATAAAGCCTACCGACTCGTATGCCTGTCTCCTAATCTCTGAATTTCAATGCGAACTCGTCGCCCTTATATACTAATTTTTGCACGCAGGCAAACGGTTATTTTATAATAACAACTTTGAACTAATGGTATTAACAATATGAAACAACTGTTAATCCAGTAAATATTTCCTTCCCATGAATTTCCATGCACCGTAATGCTCCTTATTGAATACAATGCCTTTGTACTTGCTCATACTGTGCTTTCCAGGCTTTGGTTTATATATTGTGTGTTTGTATATTTGCTTGTGGTCACCTGATTCTAATGTTGTGTTTTGCTTTGCCCAATGCTTCTGCCTTCTGTTGTATGGCGTGCGTTGGTGTGTTGTATGCTAGTGCGTAAATATGTATAACGAAATTTCAATTAGTAGCGGCGCTTATTTTGACGACTTGCTGCTGATCTCCGTTCACTTAAGTTATTATGCATGTTGTATTTGTAACTGGGTACATTGGATTTTGAGTGTGCAAAGGGTTGATCGACCGCTGCATTTTTATGTTTTGTGCGTATCTACTTTCCAAATATTTAATGCATGTTAGGGTGATCCTATATTCAAAGTTTATGTTTGCGAAAATGTAAATATTTGGCTTGCGTGCAAAAGTGCGCAAGTGTAATTTGCTCTTCAATTTAATAATTAGAAATTCAATGTACAACAGAATATATGTATTTAGGGCATAATTCATAAAGGTATACATATGTATATTTCTGGTGCTTCATGCAAAAAATATATAAGTGATAAAAATTCAAGTATAAATTCCAAGTTATTTCCAAATGTATGCTATTTGCAAAAATATATAGATATGTGTATGTTGTGAGGATACAAAGTCCTCGGCTTTGGGGTCCTCACACTCCCCCCTCACCTTCCGCAATGAGACCCACCGTCATCAGGTCGATGCGCGTGATCCGTACGCGGAAGTGGTGTTCGCTCATGCCCATCAGGCTCAATATGTCGCTGTTTTTGTCGTTGAGGCTGCCGTTGACCCCGCTGGCCTTACGGCTTAATATTTCGCTGTCGTCGTTGGTTGTTGGCGTTTCGCTGCCCTTCTCCTCGGCGGTATGTGTGATGCCAGTCTATATAATAAATGAAAAACTGGTGGATTTTCCTTAGGGTGTTCCCGCCATGTATGGTGGATTTAAAAAAAAACGTGGTATATCATGCGCATAGCTAAAGAGTATATTTATGGTATATTTATGTAATTGTGGTTAGAGTTTACCGAGCTTTTAGTGGCTGATTCGACTTCCGGGTAATTCTTGATATGAAATTTCTTCGTGTATAATTTGACACTGTCTAGGTTGGGCGTGTCCGTTACTACCGATTTCATTCGGATTGAAGTAGAATCTTACAAAATAGTCTGTAATTCCGCAGTTGTCTCGGGGTGTTTGTTCGTTTAAGGCTGCCATAGCGAATTGCCTTCCCAGGTGTAATCTTGTTCCATGCGCCGGTTCTCTGGCAATCTGTAATTTATTTTCTGGAAATATTCGTACCTGATTCTCCGCAATGTTTTGTACTTGACCGTCTCTGTATGCTATCAGCTGTTGACCTGTACCTTGGTTCTCTCCGTGTTGTCTCTCGGTCTCTTCGCTGACTCGTGTGAGCGTACCGCAAATGGCTACCTCGCTGTTATTTCTCTGTTGTTGTACCTCGGGATTGTTGTTTGCTGTTCGATTTGACGATGTTGACGCGGTTTGATCTTCACTAGCGCCCTTTTTGTATATCTCTTTATGACTTTGCTTCCTGGATTCGTTGTTGTCGGCGGCGTCGGTTGCGTGGTATGCTTTCAGCTCACTTAGGTGGGCTGTCCTCCTCCTTCCTCTGAAGACTTTGTCTAGCTCTACGATCACTGGTGACACAAAGTTCATTACCCGGTGAGGTCCACTGTACCTTGGCGCTAGTTTGGCTGCAAAGTTATCTGCCTCTTTTGACAGCTGATGTTCCTTTACCAGCACTAGGTCGCCTATCGCCGGTCGCCATTGCCTTCTTCTTAAATTGTAATATTTCGCTTGCTCCATGGATGCTCTCTCTTGCTTCCGTCGTACCATCTCGAATATTTCTTTCATCCTCGTTGACTTCTCTCCTGGGTTCGCTAATTTCTCACCTGTACCAAATGTCTGCTCATCGTAAAGGCTGTTGGGGATTCTCGGTTCCCTCCCTTGTACTATGTATGCTGGACTGTAACCTGTCGATTCACATACACTTGTATTCAATGCCAGCGTTATCTCTGGTAACAACTCATCCCATGTCTTCTGCTCTTTTCCCGTAAATTGTGCTATCATCCTCTTGATGTTCCTGTTTGCCCTCTCTGTTGGGTTCTCCTGCGGTGTGTACGGTGCCGTTAATTGGTGTTTCACGCCAAGTTCCTCTAAAAATCTCTTAAAACGTCTGCTTATAAACTGCGCTCCGTTGTCCGTAATAAATACTTTTGGAACACCGAACCGTGCCAAAATCCTCTCTCGAAATCCTCTTATTAAACATTCTGTATTTGCCTTTCTGATTGGTATTACTTCTACCCATTTTGAAAATTTGTCTAAGAATACTAGTGCCATTGTGTTTCCATGCTTCGATCGTGGCATTGGACCAACAAAGTCTGCACAGACTGTTGCCTAAGGCTCCTCTGCAATCTTCGTTAGCATCTTACCTGCGGCTGGCTGTTGACTCGGTTTGTAAATTTGACATGTGTGACACTGCTGTACGTACTTTATTACATCCCTGAACATTCCTGGCCAATAGTAACGTGTTGTTGCTCTTGCTATAGATTTTCGGATGCCCATATGCCCTGCGCTCGGTGTGTGGTGAATCTCCTCTAGCACTCTGCGTCGCTGTGAAGTCGGGACACACAGCTTCCATGGCACTGTATCTTCGCCATCCACCTGACTTCCTATGCGTCTGTACAACTTTCCATCCTCGATAACGTACTCTGGGAATTTCTCCGGGGTCTTTCTTACATCTTCCATCTTTGCTTTAAGCCACTTGCACTCGTCTTTTCCGTCATCCATCGTCAACGTACCCAACTGCTCGTCCATCGGTTGCCTTGATAATGCATCTGCCACAACGTTCAACTTTCCTTTTCGATACTGTACGTCAAATGAGTATTGCTGTAGTTCCAGCGCCCATCTCGCAATCCGACCAGTCGGGCTCTCTATCGCATTCAACCATTTCAACGCTAGGTGATCTGTTATTACTGTAAACGTGTATCCTTCTACGTATGGCCTCATCTTTCGTATTGCCCAGACTATTGCCAAACACTCCTTTTCTGTCGGTGAGTAGTTCAGCTCTGCCTTGTTTAACCTGCGGCTTGCGTATGCTATTACTCGCTCTTCGTCGCCTGAACCTTGCGTAAGTACTGCACCAAGACCAAAATCACTTGCATCCGTCTGTAAACTAAACTTTCTCGAAAAATCTGGACAAGCGAGTACCTGTGCTTGCGTCGGTGCTGCCTTGAGTGCTTCGAATGCTGATTGTTGCTCTTCAGACCACCTCCACTTACTACCTTTCTTAAGCATAGATGTTAACGGGTGTGATACTTGTGAAAAATCCGGCACGAATCTTCTATACCATGACACGACTCCTAGAAAACGTCGTAACTCTCGTATATTCTTCGGTGGTTGCAGTTCTTTGATGGCTGCTATCTTGTCTGGGTCGGTATGGATGCCTTCCTCGCTAACGACATGACCTAGATATTTTAACCTTTTCTTAAAAAACTCACATTTTTCCGGGTTTATCCTCAGGTTCGCTCTATGCAGCCTTCGAAATACTTCTGTTAAATGTGCAATGTGCTCTTCCAATGTTTTACTTGTAATGATAATATCGTCAAGATAAGCAAACGCGTATGGTTCCAATTCTGGTCCTATGACACGATCAAGTGCTCTCTGGAAAGTTGCTGGGGCTGAGTGCAAGCCAAATCGCATCACCCTCCATTGGTATAGTCCACGCCCAGGTACTGTGAATGCGGTGTATTGCTTGCTGCTTGCTTCCATAGGTATTTGCCAATATCCATTTTTCAAGTCGAGGCTACTAATAAATCTCGCGCTTCTTAATTTGACCAAGATATGTTGTATACGTGGTAAAGGGTATGCGTCTGGTACTGATCTGGCGTTTAGTTGGCGGTAATCTACGCAGAGTCTCCATTTTCCATTCCTCTTCTTTGCCAAAACTATGGGTGCGCTGTGCGGGCTATTCGATGGTTCGATGCAACCTTTTTCGATCAGTTCGTCGACTTCCTTGTTGATAATTTCTTGCATTTTCGGATTCTTCGGATAGTACCTTTGCTTAATTGGACGGTCGTCTCTCAAAACTATTTTGTGTGTGGCCACGTTGGATACTCCTGACATGTTTGCGAACACCTGTAATTCTTGGCTCAGAAATTTACTCACCGAATCCTCTGTCTTGCTAGTTGCTATCGCCGCCATTGGGTCGTGTTCCCTGAAACCTTCGCTATTCGTTTCGACCATAATTGTACATGTCACTACCTCTTGCTTTCCTTCGTCTACTCTCAACGTTATTTCTTTACCACCACATCTCATCTCAAAGTTTACCTTCGCCAAATAGTCCGTCCCAATTACCACCTCATCGCCCAGTCCCGGTAGGATTAGCATCTCGTTCCTGTGTACTTTATCACCCATTCTTAATTCTACATCTACCGCTTCTTTGACTGTTATTGCTCTGCCGTCGCCCATTCTTACTCGCGTCTTTACTTCCTTGAATTTGCCAGCTTTTAATCTTTTCGCCGTTGCATCACTTATAAAGCTCCTCGTCGCTCCCGTGTCAATCGCTGCTACTGCTTTTTCTCCGTTCACATACGCTGTTACCAATATGCGGCCCTTTGTGTATTTGAACATATCTAATTTCTCCGAAGATCCCATCCCTCGGTTCCAACGTGGTCTCTGGTCGTTTCCCTGTGGCTTCCTACAACAATCACGAGTGAGCACGCCTATCTTACCACAAATCCAGCAAAATT
The DNA here is from genome assembly GCF_040869045.1 of Eurosta solidaginis. Taxonomy (NCBI): domain Eukaryota; kingdom Metazoa; phylum Arthropoda; class Insecta; order Diptera; family Tephritidae; genus Eurosta; species Eurosta solidaginis. The sequence continues at coordinate 119,672,281 of NC_090321.1, forward strand.
CTCTTCTTATGCCTCGGCACCCGTATGAGAAGTGACCACCTCTTCCACATCGTCTGCAGGCCGTTCTTGTATCTACATATTCTTGTTGTGGCTCTGACCTCTGCTGTTTTTGGATTTCTACTCGCTCTTCCTGTCTTTGTTCTGCCTGGAGACACTGGTACTGACCTTCTTGCCGCCGTGGTATGAATGGCCTTGTGGTTGGTCGCATTGGTTCCCTGTCAGGAGTAATATTTTCATAGTCTTGAGCTAAACATACCAGCTCCTCAAGATTGCTGACCTCGCTTCGCTTTATATATAGTTGGTACTCTCTGCGCGAGTTTCTGTAGATGCGGGTTAATTTCTGCTCCTCGGTGTAGCCCGCGTGACGCATGATTCCTTGTAGTGCCAAGACATAATCTTTAAATAGCTCACCTTGTCGTTGTACGCGCATACGAATTTCATCTTCCAATTGCTCTAAGTATCGGGAGCTTAGGAAGAACTTCAGTAAGTCCTTCTTGAAGGCGTCCCACTCCTGCCAATGCCGGTTGTTATTCCTGTACCATACCAATGCTTTGTCCTTCAATAACTCCGGCAGCGCTTTTGGAATTGTGTTGCGGTTGATTTCATACCCATCTGCTAGCTCCTCCACTCTTTCGATGAATCCTAGGGGATCTTTGCCTCCGTCGTACTTTAATCCCCACTTCCTTACTCTGTCCATGGTCGTTGCATATGTGCCAGGCTGTAGAATATAATTTGTCGTTGCGTACATACCAGGCTGCTGAATAAAATGTACCGGCGGTTGTCCGACCTCCAATTGATTGGGTGCACCATTTGCCTGTTTATCATTTCTTGGTGAATTTAGTTCGTTGCTTGTCTTTGACGCTTGTGGATTTGTTAGCCGTGCGTGCCGAATCGCCAACTCTGTGAATCGATCCCGTAAATTCTCGTTATCCTTCTCCTCTTGGATGAATGCCGCCAATCGTTTTCTTAGCTCGTCAACCGTTCCGCCATCCTCTAGCCCAAATTCCGTGCTGTATTCTACCAGATCCTCTCGAGTGAGATAGTATACCCACGATACCTTTACCATTGTTATGCTTTATATCCTCGTCGTATTAACCCAGAAGTTTGTGGATCTTGTTTCCCTCTTCGTTTCTGATGCTCTGAAAGTATATCTTAAAATTTGATTTGTGTCCCTGCTCGGGCGCCAAAATGTGACGGACTTTTCCTTGACTTTGCCGGGGTTGGTCTCAGTCCGTCCAGGGTTCCTGGAAGTAGAAATTCCTAACGGTCCTTCTGAAAGAATAACTCTGTTTTGTTCGATACAAAACGTTATAAAAAATTATTTATTTGATAAAATTCTACTTTTCTACTCCTAGGCTGATTTCCTTGCTCTATAAGAGGTGACGGAGGTGATAAAGCCCTCGGCCAACCTCTGCGATCGAATGGAGTGATAAAGCCTCCAGACGAGTATACTCTAAGTACAAATGAAGTGAAAAAGCCTTCAGGTGTACTCTTGGTCGGTAGTGATAAAGCCTACCGACTCGTATGCCTGTCTCCTAATCTCTGAATTTCAATGCGAACTCGTCGCCCTTATATACTAATTTTTGCACGCAGGCAAACGGTTATTTTATAATAACAACTTTGAACTAATGGTATTAACAATATAAAACAACTGTTAATCCAGTAAATATTTCCTTCCCATGAATTTCCATGCACCATAATGCTCCTTATTGAATACAATGCCTTTGTACTTGCTCATACTGTGCTTTCCAGGCTTTGGTTTATATATTGTGTGTTTGTATATTTGCTTGTGGTCACCTGATTCTAATGTTGTGTTTTGCTTTGCCCAATGCTTCTGCCTTCTGTTGTATGGCGTGCGTTGGTGTGTTGTATGCTAGTGCGTAAATATGTATAACGAAATTTCAATTAGTAGCGGCGCTTATTTTGACGACTTGCTGCTGATCTCCGTTCACTTAAGTTATTATGCATGTTGTATTTGTAACTGGGTACATTGGATTTTGAGTGTGCAAAGGGTTGATCGACCGCTGCATTTTTATGTTTTGTGCGTATCTACTTTCCAAATATTTAATGCATGTTAGGGTGATCCTATATTCAAAGTTTATGTTTGCGAAAATGTAAATATTTGGCTTGCGTGCAAAAGTGCGCAAGTGTAATTTGCTCTTCAATTTAATAATTAGAAATTCAATGTACAACAGAATATATGTATTTAGGGCATAATTCATAAAGGTATACATATGTATATTTCTGGTGCTTCATGCAAAAAATATATAAGTGATAAAAATTCAAGTATAAATTCCAAGTTATTTCCAAATGTATGCTATTTGCAAAAATATATAGATATGTGTATGTTGTGAGGATACAAAGTCCTCGGCTTTGGGGTCCTCACAAAGCTAAAAGGCAAACAAGTGTAATTCTCTAATGTTTATCTATTTGAGGACGACAGTAGAGAACTACATTAAAATGCGATTGTAGATTGATTAGAAAAAGAGCCAAAACGCAAACATGTTATCGGTTCTCGATAGATGCTTATGATCCAAAACAGCTGTTGACATCCCATATTTTAGTTCAACAAATATTTTTGTGCGCATGAATTCGTTTTATTAATAAATAATTAATAAGTAGGTGAAAATAAAATGAACAGAAAAAGATTTAAATGTGAAAGTGAGCAAATAGTTAATTTGCTATTTGCAAGCAGCTGTGAAAGTGTCAATGAACTGCCAGAGGAAGCGTGCCCGGCAACTCAGATTAAAAGCAGCGCGGAAAACACCAAATCGGAAAACTCAAGTTATATTTCCACAAGCGAGGATAACTGCGATAACGGAACACGTACAGATACAAGAACTGATTTACAGAAAGAGTTTACTGATTTACCGAATGAATTGGCAGAGTGGACTATAAAATGGAATGTGACGAGTTGAGCTACTGACGATTTGTTATAGATTTTACGGAAATATGTTCCAGGTCTTTGAAAAAATACTCCGTGAAGTACTCCAAAGGTCACAATGGGATCAGGGGAATATGTGCATTACGGGGCTGTGAACGCTTTAAGTTCATTTTTGCATCAGTCGGACTTTGCTGAAAATTTTTTGAACCTTAACTTTAATATCGACGGACTTCCATTGATAAAAAGCGGGAATCTTCAGACATAGCCGATTTTAGTTAATGTGAATGGAACGGATGACGTTAGGGTTATAGGAGCATACTGTGGGGATAGGAAATCATCAAATTCTAATGATTTTCTGAACGAGTTCGTTGACGAGCTGCTGGTGTTGATGCAAAATGGACTAGTTTTCAAAGAAAAACAGTATTCAATTAGTTGTCGTGCATTCATATGTGACGCACCTGCAAGAGCATTTGTGCTTGGCATTAAATCTCATTCCGGGTACTCGTGCTGTCCAAAGTGTACACAAATAGGAATCACAAAATGATTTTTATTAAAGAAAGTACTCCTCGCACAGATGCAGCGTTTAGAGCACGTACAGATATAATCCACCACAATACTTTAGAACCTATGGCGATCGAAAAGCTTCCGATTGACATTGTTAAGACATTCGCTTTGGATTATATGCACGTAGTTTGCCTAGGAGTAGCAAAAAGCTTTTAATAAAGCTTGGGTCAAAGAACTTAATAAAACTTATTCACTTTCGCCAAAAAGAGTAAAATTACTAGATTCGGGATTCAATATCTGTATAGTAGAATGCCAAAGGAATTTGCGAGACGTCCTAGACTTTTAAAATATATGGAATGCTATAAAGCAACAGAATTGAGAAGTTTCTTACTATACACGGTTGTATTTTTACTAAAAGATATTTTAGATCCAGTGAGATATAATCATTTTTTGCTACTCGGCCCAAGTAATCGAATTCTTCTGCATAAAGACCACTATACTAAATACCAGTGAAATGTTAGACAAGTTCGTTGAAAATTTATACGAATGTTACGACGACACTTTTACCACATTCAATTTGCACTGCTTGACGCATTTGGCCAGTGACACACTGAGTTTCGGATGCCTTGAATCATTCAGTGCATTCAAATTCGAAAAGTACTTGGGGAAAGCCAAAAAGAAAAATAAGGAAAAACAAAGACGTTGCTGAACAAGTTGGTGGAAGAAAGCTTTATTCAAAATACTGTAGTTCCATCATTAGCCTTAAAAAAAGGGGAGACTATACTTCCATAACAACCTCAAAGTGTTTGCTTTCAACTCGAGAGCCTGCTAATTTTTATATAAAAGATGATGTCATTTATAAAATAGTTGCCATTAATGACGGTACAGAAATAACATTTTTAGGAAAAGAAGTTTTTAATTTGGAAGACTTTTTCGAGACTCCTATAAAGTCAGGAAATTTTAATATCATATGCTCCAGAAATTTGGATTTTTCTACCATTTGAATAATCCATTCATTAGAAGATATGTCTACAAAAATTATAAATCTAAGTGATGCAAATAACCTTAATTTTTTTCATTCCTTTCATCCATTAACAATAGACATTCTATCTACAGACATGGGCTTCAATAACAGTTTTAACAGCACGACCGATGACATTCCAGTAACAAGAAAAGGTAATCCCGTTTAAAATGTAATATTTCGCCGTACGAATATTTACTTAGCTTTCTTATGCTCTTTTCAGATCTCCGAGTTTTTGAAGAAAAAATGGTAGAAATCCGAAAAAAAAATATTAAAAGGTAAATAAAAACATCGCTCAATAGTGTCATAACTCAAAAAAACAAAAAGATATATATAAAAAATTCTTTGCAATCCGTGGAAAAATGGGAGCTTGGGTTAGAAATGAAAAGTTACATTTATATGCCCCATTTATAGCAGCTGAAATCTTAAAATGTCTCTCCTGAAATTGAAATAAATGATAGATATAGTCCCACTTGCATTCATTTCTGGGATAGATGGCCTATATATGCAAAATGTATATTTATACAAATATACATATTGTTAATATTTAATATATGTATGTATAGTTAAGTATATTTTATATATTTCACAGAATTGCAACACAACCAAGACTCAATAAAACGAAACCTGACTAGAATTTTACAGGAAGCAAAGCAATCAAAAAGCGGCCACAAAAGCTCACGTAAAGAAGTTCTTCCAAAAAAACCATTCGAGAGTGTTGAAGAATTTGAAGCATTTGAAAAAGGATTCAAGATGATTCCTCGAAATACGAAGATTTGGTAATTATAAACTTACATTTTTAACAACGATAGAATTAAAAAAAATTTTATAAATTTGAAACTATATTTTTAGGTCGAAAACATATCAAACATAAATAGTGCAACCGCAGAAAAATTTATTAAAACTGCTTGGCGTAAAATTCTGACCGATGGTGCATCTCAGAATTTATGCTTTAAAACAAATACCAAAATAGCTGCAAGAGCTTTAAGCGTTACGCCTGATTTAAAAAGTATTTACGACAACTTTGAAATGTTTATGCAAATTAATTAACTCTTTTTATACTTAGGTTCATTTTCAAAAAAATTTCCGCAATCATCTGATGAAGAGTTCTCACGCACAACCGTCACGTTTTTCCAACATGCTAAAGGAAGACTTAAAAAGCGCACAACATACAAAAATAATAAAAACATCAGCTTAGATGCTTAAAGTATTACACAAATTAAATAGAAAATGAAATCAAATGAACTTAAATAGGCTGATAAAGCTGTATGTAAACAGATTTTAGTTTTTAAACGGTTTTATTTAACTTGCCCTTATGAGTTTTTGTTTTCACTTTTTTTTAATGAAATCAGTAATATCGTGTACCTGAAGTCGTTTACTTTGATCATTATTTCATAATTTTAAGAGTAAGAAAATTTAATTTACAAACCGAAATGTGTACAAACATGAATGTGTGATACATTTTATTTTTATTAAAATTATTTATGTAAAATATTATTATAAGCAAAAATATGTATGTAAATGATTCGAAAAGCTCAAAACATATTAAACATTCATGTAAAAATAAAACAAGTTTTCCGTTTTATTTCAAATTCACATTAGAATCCCATTAGAGAATTACATTAGAATTCGATTGGAGAACTATCTTTTTTCTCGACTGGAGAACTATGTCCAATTTTGTTTGAGAACCCTATGTTTCTCCAGTGTTTCTCGACTTTTCCTCTTAACTTAGAGATTAGAGAACTGGGCTAGTTCCCTAATCGATACCTAGCTCCAGTGTTGTGGGGTAATTGTAGACATCACAAAGTAGCTAATGTTGATGCAGCAACTCTGTAAATATGAAAAAAGCATATTGTTATACATATATGGTAATCAATAACTCGGGCGCTGAAAGTCATACATGAAAAGTTCAAAGTTCATCTGCTCGCAATCAAATTCTCTAAATTTTGCGATTGGCAATTTTTTATTACAATAAACTCATTAAAAATACTATGGTACAAAAAGAAATTTTCATTCTCTCTTTTTCGCTAAATTGGCAAATCCTATTGAATTCGTTAACAAAAGACCAACAAATTTTTTGAAGTACCCCAAGCCACCATGCTTGAAGATGAATATCAGAGGCGTAGTGAGCTTATTTTGCGCCTAGTGTTATTCCGATACGAATAACTACGAGTACATACTCGAGTAATTTGCTCAAGTACCGAGAATTTTTCGTAGTCGATTACCTCGTGCAAGTACTTTCTTAGGTCTCGCGCAATTTTTTATTCCAAATTTTCCTTTTTTTGTAAATATATATTTAGTGAAAAAATCGCATCCTCTTGTGTTATCATCTCTTCTCTTGCCTTGTATCCCCTTCTCTTCTCTTCTCTTCTCTTCTCTTCTCTTCTCTTCTCTTCTCTTCTCTTCTCTTCTCTTCTCTTCTCTTCTCTTCTCTTCTCTTCTCTTCTCTTCTCCTCTCATCTCTTCTCTTCCTTTCCCTTCTCTTATCTTCTCTTCTCTTCTCTTCTCTTCTCTTCTCTTCTCATCTCTTCCCTTCTCTTCACTTGTATTCCCATCATAGTCATGGCGGCGTATTGTTGATTTTTAGTTTGGGTGAAAATATAATAATTTCAATAGAACTAAAAGAAAAAGGCACAAAAACAACGAAAGAATAAGTGACACAAAAACACAAATTTTTAGTAATTCCCGCTTTCCTTTACATACATATTTGTATGTACTTTGCAATATTTTGCTTTGCTCATCAGCTGATCTATCATCACTTGAATGTTTATCTGTCATCAGCTGGTCTGATCTACTCCTAGGGGCGCCACCTGTTTGTGAGTTTTGGCAACTAAAATATAATAACTTAAGGTGACCATATTGCTTGTGTATTTATGCATGAGATCGTCCGTTGATATTGCTACTTGATTTGTTATTGTAAAAAACAAGGGTATACGCATTCGGTTGCAAGTAATGTCTCACGGTGCTCCACATGCGCTCAAGCGACGAGCAAGCTAAGGCTCTCCTATTGCCAAATCGGCCAAGCTTGAAGAGAGTGCCATCCTGTCAACTGTTGTTGCACCTTGCGCGACGTAGAAGAACAAATTCTAAAGACGTCGGATAAGCTGGATTTTATTATTGAGAGGCTATCATCCAAGATAGCTGACCTTGAGAATAGGCTGGATAAGAGGATAAACGAAGAGGTCGCTCAGCTTGTTGCCAAGTCAGACATATCTGCGAAACACATTTCTATACTTGAGTCCAGAATAAATTAATTTATGAGCGAGGTGGAAACACTAAAAAGCAAAATTGAAAGCCTGAGTATCGAGAAGAAATCGGTGGAGTTTGCAGAAGACGCGGTGATTTTTGGAGTACCATATGCTGAAGGGGTGTTTAACCAGGTTTGCCTCTCAATAGACTTCCTAGCGCCAAAAATTCGATATATTTTCCGAGCTCGGAAGTCAGAAACTCGACCAAATAGCGTAATAATAATTAAATTTCATTCTTCCATTGACCGTAATAAAACACTTCGGGCTTTTCGTGACCTTAGAAAGAGAGCGAGAGCAACAGTACCATTAGATATAGTCAGACTTAACGGCAGGTTTAGTATCTACGAAGGTTCGTCGCTGCATAACCGAAAGATTTTGCATAAGGCAATAAAGTTAAGACGAGAAGGTGCTCTTGTTTCTACATTCACGGTGCGTGGATCCGTTTACATAAGAGACATCAGGCACTCCCCAGCAATAGCTATAACTGAGCTCAGTGAACTTCAGAAATACTCTCTACCTCGTACATAACCTTAGGTGTAACCATAGTTTTTCTTTTTCTTTTTTTATGAAAAGGTGGTCCATTCAAGGTTCGGACACATCAGTTTATACAATTCTTTTTATATATTTTATTTATTTTTATTTATTTTTTATTTTTAATATTAAATTCACTTAAACCATGTCATCTGATGATAGCATGCGTTGGGTTGGAAATAATAGTCGCATTATGATTGATGTCTTGTGCCAGCAAACGAGGGGATTTAGGATTGTGCACTTCAATGCTACGAGTTTAAATGCTGAAAAGATGGACTTTGTTAGATGCCTATTTGAGTCATCGGGAGTTGATGTGATATGCGTAACAGAGACATGGTTTTTAATGCATTTGGAAGATGCCCATTTCGGTATTAATAAATATAAGTTGATGTGTAACGACAGAATATCAAAAAAAGGGGGAGGTGTGGCAATCTACTAAAAAACCAAAATTCACATGAGACCTATCATAAAGTCAGAATGCTTGGGGAATAACACTGAATATTTGTTTGCGGAACTGTATGAAAATTCGAATAGAGCTCTTATCTCTTGTGTGTACAATCCAAATAAACATGTTAGTCTTGACTCGTTTTTTGTAACTATGTCCTCGTTATTGGTTAACTATGACAACCTCGTTGTTTGTGGTAATTTTAATGCAAACCTCCTTGTTCGGGATATTCGTACCGTTAGCTTGTTGGATGAGATTGCTGGTGCTGGTCTACATGTTGAGAACATGCTTGTGCCCACGAGATATTTTACAAACAGTTCTCCGAGTTTACTTGACAACTTTATTACATCAGACCCTAGGGCTGTTATAAAATTTGACCAAATTTCTTTTCTTTCAGACCATGAATTGTTGTTTTGCACCCTTGACTTGCCTTTTGGTTGCCGTTGTCCAAGTATGTGATATACATATAGAGATTTTCGCTCCATTAATCATAATGATTTGTTTTCTGATCTATCAAGAGTAGACTGGTGCCAATGTTTATATTATGCTACTGCCAATGACAAGCTGAGTTTTTTGAACACGGAAATTCCAAAAGCGTATAATAACCATGTTCCCGAACGTCGAAGTAAGTGTAAGTCTATCTTTTGTGCGTGGTACAACAGTAGAGTAATTGTGGAAGTAATGAAACGCAACAAGGCATATCGAGAGTGGAAAAGGAATAGGACTAAAAATAACTGGAATTTATTCAAAATTGCCAGGAACACTGCAACAGAACTGTTCGACTTCAAAAGCGTAAAAACTTTATGTCTAAAATTGATACATCACTCCCGTGTAATATACTTTGTGGCGTAATCTGAAAGACCTACGTGTATGTGGCAAGAAAAGTGTGGACTGTAAACTAAATGCTGATGTGCTAAGTACCGAGTTTGTCAGGACTCCAAGAACTAATGTGCCTGATAATTTCACGGCCTCTATATCTATGTGCTACTCAGACACATCATTTTAGTTTTCAACTGTATCTGAGAGTGATGTTGCCAGATGCATATTTAAAATAAGTTCCAATGCAGTGGGAGGAGATGGTATTTCAATGATATTTGTTAAATATATATTGCCATATATATTAAGCTGCCTTACGCACATTATTAACCACTGTATTACAACATCATGCTTCCCTGACCTGTGGAAGGACGCAATTGTAATGCCTGTGCCTAAAAATAGAGATGCAAGTTTACCAAATGATTTTCGTCCCATAAGTATTTTACCTGCGCTGTCAAAGATTTTTGAAAGTCTACTCTCGGAACAAATTACCCTGCATGTCCAAAACAAGAAACTACTTTCTTCCTATCAATCGGGATTTTACGGTTAAATAAAAATAAATAAATGTAAGGCGCGATAACCTCCGAAGAGATCTAAGGCCGAGCTTCTCTTCCAATTTGCGTCGTGCTCCTCTTGATTTTCCCTACAAATTGGCCGGACGGGACCTACATGTTTTATGCCGACTCCGAACGGCATCTGCAAGGCAGATGAGTTTTCACTGAGAGCTTTTCATGGCAGAAATACACCCGGAGCGCTTGCCAAACACTGCCGAGGGGCAACCCCGCTTAGAAAAATTTTCTTCTAATTGAAAAACCTTATTTCTAAAATTTTGATGTTGCTTTGCCCGGGGTGCGAACCCAGGGCATACGGTGTGGTAGGCGGAGCACGCTACCATCACACCACGGTGACCGCCATGATATACGGTTATCCTTTGATAAAAATGAGCTAACATTGCTTTGCCTCTTAGACTTCTCGAAAGCTTTTGACTCCGTTAATCACATTTTACTATGCACCAAACTAAGAAAATATTTTGGAGTTGGTGAAAATGCAGTAAAAGTTATGAGTAGCTATATGACCGGCAGATATCAGCGAGTGGACACGGGCTACGATTTATCTCAGCCAAAACCATTGACCATGGGAGTTCCACAGGGCTCTATCTTTGGACCTCTATTATTCAGCTTGTTTATTAACGACATTTTTCTACAGTGCAGCTACGTTAGCTTGCATGCCTATGCTGACGATGTGCAAATATACTTGGCTGATTATTTTAGCAGGACTAATGACTTATGCTCTAAATTAAATGCTGACTTACTAAGTATTTCTCGTTGGGCTAGTAAAAATGGTCTTTGCCTCAACACTAATAAATCTTATGTTTTGGCAATCTCTAGAAAGAAGGTCGTAATTGGTAACCTCCCAGCCATATATTGATAAGAATTTGATAAAAATAGTTAACAAGGTAAAAAATCTTGGCTTTATAGTAAATTCCAGCCTTACATGTACAGATCATATTAATTTTATGGTTGGGAGGGTATACGGTACTCTACGCAATTTAAGGCAAACGTCAATGTATACACCAGCCGTTATACGTAAAAAATTGGCCATTCAGCTATTGTTGCCGATAATCACTTATTCAGAGTTAATATACAATAAACTAGACTCTTGTTCTGCCCATAAAATTTATATAGCCTTCAATCATATAACACGCTATGTATACGGTCTAAGTAATTTTGACCATGTTTCTGCTTGGAAGTCATTGCTTATGGGCTGTGATATCCATAATTACTTGAAGGCTAGGAGTTGTATTTTTCTTGTAAAACTAATTGCCACAAAATCGCCATCCTACTTATACGAAAAACTTATGTTTCCTATATCTAACCGTTTAAATAATCTTATTGTTCCACATTTCAACTTTGTTCCATCAACTCGACTGTTTTTTGTTAACACCATACGCTCTTGGAACTCTATTCCAGCTACTGTAAGAAACAGTATAAACGAAAGAAGTTATAGACAGATTATTTACAATTTTTTTCATCATAATCGACCTGAATTGGCCACCTATTGTAATATTGTAGTATTTATATATCATGTTCTTTATTTTAATCATGTGGTGGTTTATTTACCTATATTTGCTGATATAATCATATTTTGTGCTTCTTGTTCTTTGAAGGCTGTTAATATTAAGATTTAAATTCTATTGTTCTTGTTTACTTAAATATTTATAAAATTTTCAAGTAATAATGTTTTGTACTATATGTTGTATAACTGACTGTTGGGGTAAGGCGGAGGTGGCATTTGGCATGCTGGCAAGCCCCTGCTAGCTCGTCGGGTGGGGTGAGTTTTTGCTCACCCTCCTTACCTACAGTTATACAAACAAAAAAAGGAGGTTCATGCCTGAATGTATGAGAAAAAAGGGAAAGCTGGAAGAAAAGGACCGTCCGTGTCGGGTGGAGTCATCCCTCCCACTCTGCGTAAAACCTTAACGCAGCCTTCGACGTCGCTGTGACTCCTAAATTTAGCAACGTCCCCTTAGCCTGGCATTTGTCTGTACGTTAATGTCCCATGTCCCTAGCCTGTCTAGTCTGTCACTGTCGCCTCACACCCACGTCCCCTACATTGCACTCGTGCAACACCCACACCAATTTAAAGTGTTTAGCCGCTCATTCTGAGATAAGCTCAACCCATTTAACTAATGAACACGATAGTTTGAATTTCTTCGTAAAACGTTATAAAACTCTTTATTAACTAGTTATACTAAAATAACGATCAAAACAATTCAAAACTTCCTTGATATCGAATTTTCCTTAGGGCTAATGGTTTGAAACTAATTCTATCTAATTATCTGTATAACAAAAAAAAAATATAACTGATGAAGATAAGGTTGCTAAATTGAAGATAATAGAGAAAAGGAAGGGGAAGCTGGGTTGTAGAATTACAGCCAAAAGCACGTTACGTAATTCAAAAGAATCAATACAACGAAAGTCAAAACGATCAGTTTGTTTAATGGCAGAATTGAGAATGAAAAACAAATAATTAAAAACCAATGGAAAATCAAAAGTAAAAAAACTTTAAATTGAAAACTATTGAATAAAAATGAAAAGGGTTTTACGTAAAAAGGAAAATTGGGCAGTGCACCAAAAACTTGACTTCAAAATTACCGAATAAAAATGCGAAACTTTAGCGTACAAAAATTAAAATTCAAAATTACTAAATGCTAATAATGCTTTCGTTATCGGACCGCCACTGTATCACAATAACTCCTTAGTGTCTGCTGGCTTCCAGCAGGTTTGTTTACAATTTTGATGTATACGTATGTTTGTATTTAAACTATTTATGTAGGTAGTAAATAACTTATAACTCTAGCACTTACCGATCAATCCCGCGACGGAGGCGCCTGCGTCGAAGAGAGAGCGTGGCTGTGAAAGAACGTATACATACATATACCTAAAAACCTATGTTGGAAAGTGTTCCAGCCTACCATGGAGGTATGAGAGCCAATGAATTACAATGGAATGTTATTCGGATCCGTGGTCGCGGTCCGAATGAAGGGTTCTTTAATAAGTTGGCGCAAAATAATACGTAGTTATAAGGAACGAAAAATAATAAAAAAAAAAAAACAAATAAAAATGAGCTGATAAGAATTACTAATACAAAATTCAAAATATCCCTCCAAAACTATCAGGGTAAGGCGCTGCAATAATGCAAAAATATAAGGCAAAAAAAGGTGAAAACAAAAATTACTAGGCCAACAATGCGAAGGAAAACGCGAAGAAAAAAAAATGTCCTGAGGAAATAAGTGGTAGTGGAAAGAAAGAAGAAGCAAATAATAAAAGCTATTCGCATATATGAAAAAAGTGCTGAAGTGAAGTGAAGAAAAGATAATAATTTTTAAGTTATGAAGAAGAATATTGAGGCGATAGAAAAAGGAAAGGTAGAGAAAATGAACGTAATTCAAAAGGTTAATGCTTGACGAAAATGTATACTAGGGTGCTATAATAAAGTTCAAAAAAATTCAGTTCCGCTAAAAACCTAGCATACAATTAAATGAAAATCAAAATAAAAAAAAATATCGTAAATGAAATTAAACAAGTTTAGGGCAGTGAAATAATAAAAACTTAAACCAAAAACTCCTAAAATTCCTAACTGGAAGTAACTTGCAGTTGTTAAACTTAAAAGGCAAAATAGAAAAAATCCAAAAAAATCACGCAAATGTAATGCAAACAAAAATGCCAAGATCTTAATGCTGCAGCGCTGCTGGTCTCTCTTCTCTCCTCCAGCTCGTGTTCCTCCAGGCTATGCTCAAGTTAATGTAGTGCCTAGACAGGAGCGTCAGGATGCTCCTCCTTCCCCTTTGACGTGAAGACCGGCACCGTCTGTATGTTTCCTCCTCTCTTTACTACCCGCTTAATGTTTAATTTTGGTGTCTGTGTGTGTGCGTGCGTGTCGTGGCACTAATGATGGTGACTGGTGTGGCAAGTTCAAACCTTGGTGCCGCAATCTGAATAGGCAAAGGAAAGGAATTTAAGGGACTAGGATCATGCTGACAACGAAACCAGACATTAGGGTGCATGTATACTTATTATGTTTATTGACTTTCATCGAGTTATGTTATTTTACTTATTTATTTGCTTTTATTTAATTATTCCATTATACCTATTTATACTTATTTATTTATTTATTTTACTTAATTTTATCTGTATATTTAATGTTATCTAGGTATTAGATTTTACTCAAATTTCTGACTTTATGTATTTATGTATGTTATTTTATTTTAATTAGTTTCATGTTTTATTTTATTTTATAATTTTAGTTAATTTATTTTAATTTAATTTTATTTAACTTTTATTATTTAATTTAATTCTATTACTTCATATTATCTTTGTATTTAATTATATTTATTTATTAAATTTTATGAATTTTAGGTATTTACTTTAATTTAATTTACATTTTTAACAATTTTATTTATGTTCAGGAATAGTCCACACGCACCAGGGACTGGGGATGGGGATTTCACTGACTCACCTGAATAGGATCCAGGACACAGAGTTTTTTTTCTATGTGCCGGTGCTTAACGGGCCAATAACGCGGTTAGCAACAACCGTAAACCGAAACTTATTTTTTTTCACAAAAGACTAACTTTGCATTTACCACGACTTTAGTAGCTTCCGCACTCACTTGAATGTACTTTACATTTGAGACATGCCCTGTCATCGTTTGGCGATCTTACCCCATAGATCGAAAGCATTTCTTTCTCACCACTTTCACTCAAGAACGAAAGACACCAATACATACAATCCTATTTTGGCGGGAAACGACAGACATAAACTTTCACGATACTAATTTCACCCACACTAACAGATACATCTTCATACATCTTGATACATTCAAATCACGTTACTAATACACATAAGGGTAACTCCGTTGCTGTTAACGCAGAGATACAGCGGTGTTCGGACTTTTGGAATGTTGCATTGACCCACAGGCTGCTGCTACAGGCTCGGATGCCGCCGATGTTGCATGCAACATGGAGCGTGTCCGTAGAAAGATTCAAGGCGCAGTCTGTACTATCTTGGTCCGGTGTGCCCAACGTGTGGCTTCGACCCACGACCCAAAGCCGGGCTATCCCCTTACCTATTCAATATTTCGTTAAGCTAACGCTTATTTATTTTATGGGCAGTATTCAGAATTATTTTGTCTGATGTCTACTAAAATATATATCACAATTTACTATCTAAAGGACTAGAATATCATGCAGGTTAAACTTAAAGCTATATCACAGGTAAGTATGTAAGCCTAAATAACAGGTGAGAATCTATATCTATATCACAGTTTTGCAGGTTAATAAAAAGGGTGTCAATAAATAAATAAGTAAATAAGTTAGTCAATAGCTAGGCAAATAAAAGAATAAATAATTACAAAAAAAAATAATTAAATGATTAATAAATAATAATATAATATAAAAAATATATAAATACAAATATAATTACTGGGGTAAAACTAAAGGGTATAAATAATTGTCAACATCGATTTGTGGGGAGGCAAAAAAATCGATCCGCCCTAATGTTTATGCACCGTCAAGACTTTACAACATAAAACATGCAACACTTCTACACAAACCACATGCAACATATAAAAACTACATGCAACACATATTTAAGCAACAAAAATATCTTTAGCGCGGTATACGCCGATTCTCTTGCCACTGGTATCGCCGAGTTCGTACATTGAATTTCCAATAGCTTTCAGGACTACACACTTAACTTGCATTGGGGCAAGTTTAGCGTTGTAGTTTTCAATCTTCGAACTCTGCTTGAAATTTCGGCGGTATACCACTTGTCCGGTTTGGAATTTCACATCTTTGCTACGGGTATTATAAAACTTTTTACCTCGCTCATGTGCTAGTTTCAGCTCCTTCATTATAGAGTCCCTAATGATTTGTAGCCTATCTGCTTTAGCATCTATCTGCATATCTACATCTTTAACTGCACCGAATTTGCGGCATATTTCGTATGATGCCCCATGTTGTATCATGGGCGTGCCAAACGTGGCATAGTATGGGGAGCAGTTAATCGACGTGTGTACTGCACTGCGGAGGGCAAAAGCCGCATCGTTGATACACCTATTCCGAGTTTTTTTGATTATCCTTAATGAAGGACCGCACTATTTGGAGCACGGAGCGGTTAACCCTCTCCGCTGCATTCCCTTGAGGGGAATAAAAAGCAGTTCTTATATGTTTAACTCCATACTTTTCTAAAAATTTGCTAAACATGTCGGAGACAAATTGTTTTCCGTTATCGGCGTGAATGTACTCCGGAACCCCAAAGATGTGAAACACCTCTTTTTCCAAAAATTTACAATCATCTACAGACGTGGCTTTGCGCATTGGTTTTAAAAAGACGAACTTTGAAAAATGATCAAGGCACACAAACATAGACATTACCATCACTAGTACGTGGGTATGGACCCATAAAGTCAATAAACAAACGTTGGAAAGGTCTTTCGGTTACGTGTTGCTTTCCCATGGGCGGTTTATGAAAAAGCTTTGAGTTTTATTTCCCTTGCATACTTCACACTCTTTTAGGAAGGTTTGTACATCGGTTACCATGCCCGGCCAATAGTATTTTTTCGCGTATTCGGACTAAGGTTTTATGGATGCCTCCATGTCCGGCTGAAGGTGAGCTATGGGAGGATTCCACCAACCCTGCGCGCAACTCCGACGGTACACAGAGTTTCCAGGCTTGGTCCTACTGAAGATCGTCCCCCCGGTAAAACTGAGTCCGTTTATATACGTAAGCGTCCGACACGCATAGCTCTGGAAGTTTGTCCTGGTTTTCTGTCACGGTTTTTCTAAGTTCGTCATACTCTTCAGTTCTAAAGTAGTCCGAGTCCAAGTCAACGTCCATTAGTCTGTCTGATAGCTGCATTTCCTCGATGTGCGCTCGCGATAGCGTATCGGGTACAACATTGAGTGCTCCTTTTCTGTGCTCGATTTGAAAGTCGTACGCCTGAAGTTTTAAACTCCACCGCGCGAGGCTTCCTGACAGGTCCTTTTGGTTCATGAACCATTTAAGACTCGCGTGGTCGGTTATGATGGTGAAGGGTAAACCTTCGACGTACGGCCTAAATCTTTTCACACTCATCACCGCAGCGTAGCACTCAAGCTCGGTGATACTGTAATTACGCGGCGCTTTGTTTAGTTTGGCGGAAATTTAAGCTATGGGTCGTTCGTTGTTCTCGTCGTCTAACTGAAAGAGTACCCCGCCCACTCCGTCCGTCGAAGCATCGCACTGGATGTAAAAGCGTTTGTGAGACAGTCGTGCAGCGGCGCTGCAATGGTTGCGTAGTCTTGGATAAAACGGCGGTACCAGGCTGACATCCCTAGGAACCGTCGGAGCTGTTTTGGCGTTTTTGGTTCGGGGAAATCCCTCACCGCCGCGGCTCGGCTTTCTTCTCTTCTGCTGTATTTTCACTATCCTTCACCCCGCTTTCCTTCTTAAAAATTTTGACGCTGGGTTGGTCTCCGGGTATTCTGTCTCCTGGCGAGAGCTCCCGGTAATCTCCGCCAGTTAGCAGTTCCCCTTCTTAAACACACAAAAAGACGTATCGTTACCACACGCAAAACAGATCATATTATGGAACGGGGACTTACAATGGGTTTCTTTCTTTAGCTCGGACGGATTCTTTACAAAAAAGTCGACAGGCATACCACACGCATAACACAACATTAAATGGTAAGGAGACGCACAAAAAGCATTGGTGGTGGGATTAGGGCTGAACGTTGCCTTTGGCCGTGCCGAATTTCTTTGGATTGTTGTAGTCGTTTGTTGCTGGAATGGCGTTCTACGCTGGAAATTATTGTTTGTGATTGCGTCTACGGGGGCCTGCTTTACTTCCTCATCCGCAGGTGCCGCTTCGGGATACACGAACTCACTAACGGCTTTGGCCCTACTTTTATTTTCTTTTATAAGCCGTTCCGCTCGCCTACACTCAGCCTTTATCCCAGCCAGCGTGTTGATTTTCGACGCAAACGTTAAATTTGCCAAGTAGGGCTTCAGGTTCCCCCTAATTATCCCTACCAGCTCCTTCTCTGGGATACTTTTCCGGAGCCGGAAAGTCAAATTATGGACCTCACCGTAGAAGTCATCGAACCCTTCCAGTGGCTGTTATTTAGATTCCATTATCTCGCGGATTATCTCATAATCGGACTCTGCTGTCTTGAAGTGGGCTAGCAGCTCCGCCCTTAGCTCGGAGTACCCAAACTCGGGTTCATCCGAGTGGTCCTCTAACACCTGCCAGTACCACTTCAAGGCAGAGCCCGTTACGAGACAGTGGAAGTCGGCGAAGAGCTGGAAGTGTGAAATATTATGTTGCTGTCGCAACTTCTCAATTCTAAACAGAAAGCTCTCCACCGTTATTCCTTTACTCGTACCATTAAACTTCACGTGCCACTTGTCCAGGTCCAACTTCTTCCATTTCGGTGGGTCCTGGGTGTTCCTCGATGCACCTGAACCCCCCAACGTAGCATTTGAATCGCCACGCTGGTTGGCTGCTTCATTCCTACCACTCCTCTCTGGAGTCGATAACTGACCAGGCCGGTTACCTATCCCCTGCGCCGAGATTTCCATCACAGCGACTCGGTTACTGAGGTTTGCAATGTTGTCGCGGATATTGCGGACCTTGTCCATATACTGCACCATCACCTCATTTTGTTGCGCCATCATTGCCACCATATGGCTTAGTTGGTTTATGTTGATGGCCGTTGAAATTGGTCTGCCTTGCTGCTGTTCCGCAACATCAGCACCCTGGTCCTTTGATGGCTCCTTGCGTCTAGGGATAGCCCCGGGTCCTGATCCGCCAACTACTCCACCAGCTGCTCCCTCCTGCTCGGTGTCAGCTATATTGAAAGGTTCGTCGATTTTCCTCGAAAAACTACCTTCCCCCCAGAAAATGAAAACGTTTCGGTTACTCTGAAACTAGACGGACGGACTGATTGGACTACCTGTTCCCCGGATGACCTAAAAACCTGCGAAGCGCACCTGTTAATTAGGTCCGTTGGTAAGCACTCGGAATGAGGTATGCCCGTATCGATTTGGGTAAAAATGGATCCGATGACCTCGTTCCGCAACGCCCTGGTGATACTTCGAGTCACTATTCGATCCGTGTTCAACCCCAGTCCACCAACAACTTCTTCCTGTGCGTCCCCCTCTTCCATACAAGGAACTTTCTATACTATTACGAGGTCTGACTCGCCAATCGATGTAGGCACCGAAAGTGTGTATAAGGGTTAAGGGCCACAAGTAAACAAGGTTTCCAGCTAGAATCCCAAAACAAATAAACCAAAACAATCGAAGGCTCGGCCAAGGGCAGGAAAGAAAAAATTATACAAAAAATTTCAAAGCGAATTCAAAACTGAATTGATATATAACTAAAACGAATTCAAAACTGAAATGATTTATAGCCAAAATGAAAAAAAATATACTATAAAAAAAATGTACGAAAGGGGAAAGAAACTATTATAGGCCACGGCACCGGAGATTGTAGTCGTAGTAGTTGTAAAAAAAAATAGGAAAATTTTAGAAATTCAACAGAGAACAATCTTAAAACGTATGTAATAATAGAAAAGGGACTGAAAAGTAATAAAAATAATATAATAGTGTAACGAATTTACGGCAAATCCTCTTATTTGCCCTTTTGCTAGGTTCGTATCGCTAAACTGTTGAATAAATAACTCCAATATTGAATAATGGAAAAATGGCCTTTATTAAAATACTTCACAATAAAACTCAAACTGTGCAACGAATAGCTTAATAACCAAACTGATAGCTTAAATGAACTGACTTTCAAAATAATACTGCTATTGCTCGCTAGATATTGTCCTAGTCGTAACTGCTTGACAACTCAAATCAACTGAATTACAGCGCCTCTACATCTGTCGCCTTTTATACTCTTTGGTTTCCTCGTTCTCATTTTCTAGAATCTACTAGCATTGTGCATGAGCTCTCAAACTTCTCAGCTATAACTAAAATTGCACAATTTTATACATCTTCTAGGCGCTTCCAGAATCTACTAGTCCAGTAGCTCTCAAACTTCTCAGCTGTAACTACTATTGCACAATTTTATAGTTTTTCTCATTGCATACTTATAGGAGTATCTCAGATATATGCATGTGTTAGTGCATTGACTCTCCGCTGCTCGTATATGTACATGGTACATATATGTAGACGCAGTTATTGTTTCGTTTATGTAGATACATGATGATTGAATTATTGATGTGCATTCACATCACTGCTTAGCATCGGCTTAGAGCTGGTAGCACTCCTTAGTTTTGCTAATATTCGTAACAATAGGAAACCTATTTGGAATCAAAAAATTCAACCAATCCAAATGTTCCTAAATAGTAAAGCAATTTAAACGAAAATTCAAAAAAGTAATAATATGATGAGTAAGAAAGAAAAAAACTTCATATATGAATTTAAGCAAAGAAAAAACTTTATATATATGAATTTTATACCTAGCTAATGAACGGGTTAATCAAAAATTCAGAAATTTTAAATGTTGGAAATTTATGAACTACTATGTCTAAAAACTAGTAAAGATAAATAAAAAAATATAAGTAGCCGAAATTCCAAAAAGAATGATACTTAATGAAAAAATGGGTAAAAGAAAAAAACAAAAAAAAATGTTTAAATACAAACCTAAATTCGACTTTATTCCAAGCCTAAGCTAAAATCCAATACAAGGCGACAAAAAAAGAATATATATATATGTTATTAAACAAAAAAATTATAAAGATCAAAACCCAGAACCATTCAAAAAAATTAAGAAGAAAAACAAATTCCAAGTATCACCAAAAAAAGAAGGAATTATAAAGAAAAATTTAATAAGTAACAAAAAAACAAGCAAAATATTGTAAACTCAATGCAGCACGTGTTAAACTTCATCTGTTATGTAAGTTAAACTTAAATTCAAGGAACGTTAACATCAGAATGTAGTTTAAAAAAAAAATAACAATTGGGCCTAAATGAAGAAAAAGATCAAATATAGCAAATAAAAGTTAAATTTAGCAAAAAGGAATAACAAGGATATATCTTATCAACCAAAAAAAAAAACAGGAATATACGTGTGTTATTAAAATACACGCGGTGGTAGATACATATAGTTAATTAATATATGTGTATGCGCTTTGTTTTTCAATTATTTTTTTGTTGTTGCTACAATTTTTGTTTATAGAAATAATTATAAATGTTATTGGTGTGTGTTGGTGTTGCACCTCGGCGAGATCCTAGTGAATGTGAGTGAGTGTCCGTTTGTTACTAGTCTAGGTCCTAGTCAACTACGTCCCCCAAATACGTCCGTTTATTCAGTGTAGCACTACAAGCCTACAAGCCCAGGCCTCAAGCTTGGTTGCCACCTTGCACTATGGTTCAAAATCGAAATATTGAGGAATTAAAGCCAATTATCGACTTTTGATTTTCCCAAAAAAAATAATTACCTTTTATTACACATTACTGTAGTAAATAAAAAATTAAAAAAATAATGTCAGCTGGCTACCACTTGTTTGTCAGAAAGCTTTCAAAGTCTTGGTTTTGATTTTTGTATTCCTAAAAAAGAATTTACTCAAATTATATAAAAATCACAAATGGTGATAAAAAGCAAACGAATTTGAATAAAGTGTGTTTATAAAATGGAAAATATTAATAAAGGTATGTAAAATCAGGAACAATAAAGTTTTTTCTGAAACAATAATAATCTTTAATATATTTTTGAGTTTAAATAAGTCGTGTTGTGTTTTGATTTTTGTGAGTTTTTTCTGTGTTAAATAGAATATAACTATGTTGGATTAAATAGGATCAATATAAATTATATAGGTAATTTCAGCTAATAGTGTCCTCTTTAATGCAAATGTTATTTTATCTGCAAGAGTTTGCAAGCGAGGCTACAATTTTTCAGAGCAAGGTGTAGTCAAAAATGGCGAAATTTTCAAAGTTTGGATTGATAATAAAAAAGATTTTGTTGCGGTGTTCGATTGCGTTGTTGGGAGATTGAAAAACAGCTATGGGGAGGAAGAAATTGAATCAATAAAAAACAAGGTTAAAATTTTTTGTAGAAACGCCAATAGAAAGTGGCAGAAACACAGTGGAAGTGGTTAGAGTGCGAGGCAGAACTTCTCAAAACCGTTACTGCAAAGCCTCGAGGCCGACCAAAACTCCAATATGATATGGTTTGCGAAAGGCAGAAAAAAAATAGCGTCTACAGTGTCATTAGAACAAGAACACAAATCAAATTCATTGCTTCATGCTGCTTCGATTTCGGCGAAACACTCAAAAGAAAAATATCTTCATTATGTTCTCAATGCAGTGAACAAATCTCGTTGTAGGCCAAGCAAGATAAAACAATTAATTGATTCGAAGGTTGTGCATCCAATACCTTTGTATCCTGGGAATGCTATGGCTTTTCTCTTGGAGAATAATTTCACAAAACAACAATATAACAACATTCGGCAACTTAGCAAGTCTCGTAATTGCGATATTTATCCCCACTATAATAAGTTGTTGGAATATAAGTCACAATGCCGACCGAATGGAATACAAATAACAGAAACTACAGCAGTTGTTCCATTACAAAATTTACTCAACCATACCGTCAAACGAATTGTGTTACTCCAAGAAGACGTTCTGCTCCAGTTTAAAGGAGATAATACACTAACTTTAATTTTAAGCTATAGGTTTGATGGCTCTAGTGGACATAGCCAATTTAAGCAAAATTTTTTGAAAATACTCACGAGTCATTTGAACAATCGTTGTTTCTGACGTCAATAATTCCCTTAAAATTGGTAAAATGAGTCAAATGATAAAAGATTTGATATAAACTATAGTCTTAACATGACTCTTATCGATGGAAAAGTTTTAAACGTTTTAACTGATACGAAATCTACCCAAGTTTGTGCAATATGTGGTGCTGGACCAAAAATGTCTATGTCAGTTAAGGACTTGAAATCTCCATGTTTTGAACCTAGATCGGATAGTTTGCAGTACGGTATAAGTCCATTGCATGCATGGATTCGTTGCTTTGAATTTATCCTTCATCTTTCTTACATACTTCATCCGAAAATATGGCAAGTAAGAAGCAAAGAACATAAAGAGCAAATAGAAAAAAAGAAGCGGGAAATTCAAAAACATTTCTGGGACGAAATGGGTCTATATGTCGACAAACCCAAGACAAACGGAAGTGGTAATACCAACGACGGTAACACAGCGAGAAGGGCATTCTCAAATGCAGAATTGTTTGCTTCACTTACTAAAATAGATTTAAGTTTTTTAAAACGCTTACATATAATACTCGTAGAAATATCGTGTGAATACGAAGTAAATACCCAGCTATTTCAGAGCTACTGTGAGGAAACAGCAAAATTGTATTTTCAGCTTTACGATTGGAATCCGATGACACCAACTCTTCATAAACTGTTAGTGCACTCTTCGCAAATATTGGAGTTTGCGATATTGGAGTAGGCGAAAACGCGTCGGAAGCGTGTAACAAAATTTATAAAAGTGATCGTATCGGACATGCCAGGAAAGATTTAAGAGTGCACAATATGGAGGATGTTTTCGGCAGAGCTATGGACTCTTCCGATCCACTATTATCTTCGTTACGGAAAAACAATAAATCCAAACAAAAACTGTATCTGCCACCTGCAGTAGTCTCCCTTTTAAAAATGCCTGACATCTCTAATGAATGTGAATTACTTTCCACCTCAAAAGCGGCACTAAGCGAGACTCACTACGAATCTGAGGAGGACCTTTATGAACCTCTTTATTCACTCGAACTTGAAACTGATCATTCTTTTGATAATTGTAACGGTAAGATTTTAAAAACACATTCAAATAAACAAACTTTTAAGTAATATAATTTCAGATATAGATGTTCCTGATGCAGAGTCGCACTTCTTTTAGGTTTTGATTTTGTGTTTTTTCGAGTTCAAAAAATATTGTTTATATCGAAATATATAAAAAACTATCCTGTTTGAAATTAAATTTAAATTTATAGTTTCCACTTTGTATGGCAGCAGTAGTGAAAAATGGGCGTGGCCCGCCCATTTTTCCCACAAGACGTTATTTTCATCTATAAATACCCCATGCAAAATTTTAGACCGATAGCTTAACCGCAACTATTTTATTCCTCAAAAATTCAATTTTGAACCAATGTGCACTGCTTCCAATCGCCTTCGTGTAGGCTGACTGCAAACCTCACGTGCACGCAGTGCTTGACTACGTACACGGTAGCTTAAACAATCGCCTAAACGCTACAACATCTATTTGTCAATATACTAGCCTTACCGCAGAATACCACTTATGCAAGCGTTGCAGCTTTCAAAAGGAACCTCTATTGCAAGGCGAGTATCCCCCTTGTGTTTGTTGTAGTGGCACATATCGCGCCGGACGGATCCAAGCGATGTTGCCCCTACAACGGTCTCCGTCCTGTCAGAGAACTAAAACTGAAATTGAAAGAAAGGTAAAAGTTATAAAGGCAAACAAAAGATATCGTTAAGAAAAGAGTTATGGAAAAAAAGGTATAGGAAAGAAAGGAAAAGTTATGAAAAGAAAAAAATGTTTGGACAAATTTGGACAAAAAAAAAAACAAAGATTTAAGGAATGCAAAAAAAAAACAAAATAAAGATGGAACTGAAATTGAGAGAAAAACCAAAAAAATTGAAATTAAAAATTGGGCTATTCCGTTGGGCGCCATTGTTGTATAACTGACTGTTGGGGTAAGGCGGAGGTGGCATTTGGCATGCTGGCAAGCCCCTGCTAGCTCGTCGGGTGGGGTGAGTTTTTGCTCACCCGCCTTACCTAGAGTTATACAAACAAAAAAAGGAGGTTCATGCCTGAATGTATGAGAAGAAAGGGAAAGCTGGAAGAAAAGGTCCGTCCGTGTCAGGTGGAGTCATCCCTCCCACTCTGCGTAAAACCTTAACGCAGCCTTCGACGTCGCTGTGACTCCTAAATTTAGCAACTTCCCCTTAGCCTGGCATTTGTCTGTACGTTAATGTCCCATGTCCCTAGCCTGTCTAGTCTGTCACTCTCGCCTCACACCCACGTCCCCTACATTGCACTCGTGCAACACCCACATCAATTTAAAGTGTTTAGCCGCTCATTCTGAGATAAGCTCAACCCATTTAACTAATGAACACGATAGTTTGAATTTCTTCGTAAAACGTTATAAAACTCTTTATTAATTAGTTATACTAAAATAACGATCAAAACAATTCAAAACTTCCCTGATATCGAATTTTCCTTAAGGCTAATGGTTTGAAACTAATTCTATCTAATTATCTGTATAACAAAAAAAAAAAATATAACTGATGAAGATAAGGTTGCTAAATTGAAGATAATAGAGAAAAGGAAGGGGAAGCTGGGTTGTAGAATTACAGCCAAAAGCACGTTACGTAATTCAAAAGAATCAATACACCGAAAGTCAAAACGATAAGTTTGTTTAATGGCAGAATTGAGAATGAAAAACAAATAATTAAAAACCAATGGAAAATCAAAAGTAAAAAAACTTTAAATTGAAAACTATTGAATAAAAATGAAAAGGGTTTTACGTAAAAAGGAAAATTGGGCAGTGCACCAAAAACTTAACTTGAAAATTACCGAATAAAAATGCGAAACTTTAGCGTACAAAAATTAAAATTCAAAATTACTAAATGCTAATAATGCTTTCGTTATCGGACCGCCACTGTATCCCAATAACTCCTTAGCGTCTGCTGGCTTCCAGCAGGTTTGTTTACAAATTTTGATGTATACGTATGTTTGTATTTAAACTATTTATGTAGGTAGTAAATAACTTATAACTCTAGCACTTACCGATCAATCCCGCGACGGAGGCGCCTGCGTCGAAGAGAGAGCGTGGCTGTGAAAGAACGTATACATACATATGCCTACAAACCTATGTTGGCAAGTGTTCCAGCCTACCATGGGAGGTATGAGAGCCAATGAATTACAATGGAATGTTATTCGGATCCGTGGTCGCGGTCCGAATCAAAGGTTCTTTAATAAGTTGGCGCAAAATAAAAATTAGTTATAAGGAACGAAAAATAATAAAAAAACAACAAACCCAAATGAACTGATAAGAATTACTAATACAAAATTCAAAATATCCCTCCAAACTATCAGGGTAAGGCGCTGCAATAATGCAAAAATATAAGGCAAAAAAAAGGTGAAAACAAAAATTATTAGGCCTACAATGCGAAGGAAAACGCGAAGAAAAAAAATGTCCTGAGGAAATAAGTGGTAGTGGAAAGAAAGAAGAAGCACATAATAAAAGCTATTCGCATATATGAAAAGAAGTGCTGAAGTGAAGTGAAGAAAAGATAATAGTTGTTAAGTTAGGAAGAAGAATATTGAGGCGATAGAAAAAGGAAAGGTAGAGAAAATGAACGTAATCCAAAAGGTTAATGCTTGACGAAAATGTATACTAGGGTAGATTTTTAGCAGTTTTGCTAATTCCTGATCTAGTGTGGCAGGATCGCCATGTAATAAATGTTGATGTAAATGAAGAGAAACGCTGATGAGTAGCGTTAAATTATCATTCTTCGTTTATTAAAGAAATCCATTTCTATTTATACAAAAGTTCTTAACCTACACATACACAATTATATTAATGCTTACATACTAAAAAGTACATGATTTCGTAATAAATAATTGTTTGTCAGCATTTTATTGTAGTGACCTACATATTGTACATATGATCCGCACATAAGCTGGTTGGTATGACGAATCGATATATTGGGCGGATTGGCAAATGCGAGTGAACTCATAGTGATTATCTGGGTCAGAAAAATATTAACGTTTTTTTTTGTATGTATATTTGTAACGCATTCGAAGTGAGGTTAATTCTACGCAACACTACATTGTTGTTTAGGCAAAAAGGCAGATAAAATTGTAAATGAAAAAAGCATTTGATCTTGCCAGTTAAGGGTCAAAACATAAGAACGGCTAGTAGGTATTGTGGGAAGGTATGACTCAGAGTCTGAAGTTCTTGATTGTCCCTGGTCTGCAGGAGGAAGTCTACTTAGGTGTTGATTTTTGGCAGGCTTACGAGCTAAGTGTTATCAGTGGGGGCGAAGTGACACGTCTAAAAGTGCTGTCGTATCAGAACTTGCATCCGCCGAGGGGGACCTATGTTTTGATGCGGTGCAACACACACTGAACCCCGAAGAGAACAATGCGTTGGAGGGTATAAAGGCGCAGTTTCCGTCGTTTGCTGTTTTTGGACTGGAAAAAACAAATATGGAGGAACATGTTATTGAAGTGACAGACGAACACCTACCCGTAAAACAAAGACATTACCCTATTTCTCACCAATGCAGAAGTTAATATACAACGAGTTCGATCGCATACTAGAGATGGGAGTAATAGAAAAGAGTAACAGCTCTGGAACTTACATGTGTCCCTTGTAATCAAAGGAACCAGGAGCAGACTGTGTCTTGATGCCCGAAAAGTAAATGAACGCACCATAAAAGACGCCTATCCACTCCCACATATCGATGTTATTTTAAGCCGACTACAAAATACCCGTTATATATCTGCTATCGACTTAAAGGACGCGTCTTGGCAGATACCATTAGAGAAAAAGTCAAGAGAAAAGAAGGCTGCTACAGTACCTGGTAGACCTTTGTACCATTTTATGGTAATGCCTTTTGGACTGTGCAACGCGGCACAGCGCAGGTGTCGTTTAATGTACAAAGTCAAACCTGCTTCCATTCATGAATCCGTATTTGTGTATTTAGACGACTTACTTGTTTGTTCAGAAGATTTTTCGTCGCATTTATATTTCTGATCTGTTGTAGCTAAATGTCTTCGTGATGCGAAATTGACGATGAACGTTGAGAAGAGCAAATTTTGTTTCAAGGAATTGCGCTATCTCGAAGAAGAGAAGAGAATAGAAGAAAAGAGGAGAGGAGGGTATTTCATTTTTTCATTTCATTTATTTGGGAACTATTAGTACAATAAGACCATCTCGCAGTGTTTTATATGTATCAGCAGCCTGTGGGTCAACGCAACATTTCAAAAGTCCGAACACCGCTGTATCTCTGCGTTAACAGCAACGGAGTTACCCTTATGTGTATTAGTAACGTGATTTGAATGTATGAAGATGTATCTGTTAGTGTGGGTGAAATTTGTATCGTGAAAGTGTATGTCTGTCGTTTCCCGCCAAAACAGGATTGTATGTATTGGTGTCTTTCGTTCTTGAGTGAAAGTGGTGAGAAAGAAATGCTTTCGATCTATGGGGTACGATCGCCAAACGATGACAGGGCATGTCTCAAATGTAAAGTACATTCAAGTGAGTGCGGAAGCTACTAAAGTCGTGGTAAATGCAAAGTTAGTAAGTTTCGGTTTACGGTTGTTGCTAACCGCGTTATTGGCCCGTTAAGCACCGGCACATAGAAAAAAAACTCGGTGTCCTGGATCCTATTCAGGTGAGTCAGTGAAATCCCCATCCCCAGTCCCTGGTGCGTGTGGACTATTCCTGAACATAAATAAAATTGTTAAAAATGTAAATTAAATTAAAGTAAATACCTAAAATTCATAAAATTGAATAAATAAATATAATCAAATACAAAGATAATATAAAGTAATAGAATTAAATTAAATAATGAAAGTTAAAAGTAAAATTAAATTAAAATAAATTAACTAAAATTATAAAATAAAATAAAACATAAAACTAATTAAAATAAAATAACATACATAAATACATAAAGTAAAACATTTGAGTAAAATCTAATACCTAGATAACATTAAATATACAGATAAAATTAAGTAAAATAAATAAAAGCAAATAAATAAATAAAATGTCATAAATAGGTATAATGGAATAAATAAATAAAAGCAAATAAATAAATAAAATAACATAACTCGATGAAAGTCAATAAATATAATAAGTCTACATGCACCCTAATGTCTGGTTTCGTTGTCAGCATGACCCTACTCCCTAAAATTCCTTTCCTTTGCCTATTCAGATTGCGGCACCAAGGTTTGAACTTGCCACACCAGTCACCATCATAAGTGCCACGACATGCACGCACACACACAGACACCAAAAATAAGCAAATAAGCGGAGTAGTAAAGAGAGGAGGAAACATACAGACGATGCCGGTCTTCACGTCAAAGGGGAAGGAGGAGCATCCTGACGCTCCTGTCTCGGCACTACATTAACTTGAGCATAGCCTGGAGGAATACGAGCTGGAGGAGAGAAGAGAGACCAGCAGCACTGCAGCATTAAGATCTTGGCATTTTTGTTTGCATTAAATTTGCTTGATTTTTTTGGATTTTGTCTATTTTGCCTTTTAAGTTTAACAACTGCAAGTTACTTCCAGTTAGGAATTTTAGGAGTTTTTGGTTTAATTTTTTATTATTTCACTGCCCTAAACTTGTTTAATTTCATTTACGATTTTTTTTTATTTTGATTTTCATTTAATTGTATGCTAGGTTTTTAGCGGAACTGAATTTTTTTGAACTTTATTATAGCACCCTAGTATACATCTGCAATAAGCATAAAATCTGCTGACCAAGAAAAAATTGCTTAAAAGATTTAGCTACTCAGAGATCTTGCCAGGGATTTTTTTTCGAAAAGTATAAAAATTAATAATCTTGCCATCCTGGCAACAGCTGAATTTTAAAATACGCTGAAGAATCCTGAAGTAATAAAATAAGCAAATACAAAGGATTACAACTGCTATTGCAGCACGAATACAATAGAATCAAATCAAATACCAGCATGGGGGCAATGTTATCAACAAGGATATTTCAAAATAGATATTCATGGAGAAAAAACAATACGGCTAATGCATAAATAGAGTGGAATATGTTATCAACAAAATTACGAAGGACATTACAAAATATATATTCATGGAGAAAGAACAATACAATTAATGCATAAATAGAGTGGAATAGTATCCCAGACTGGCAGCAAAACAGGATTGATAGCAAGAGGATCAAAAATTATTTAGAAAAAGATAAGTATAGAGTTCAGAACAAATTTAGCGGCCTTATGGACGCTAAACCATTAGCGAAAACTTTTGTGTTTGCTTAGGAATTTCTTTTTAAAAGTAGGACTTGTAAAGAGCTACTTTGTGAAAATTTAAAGAAAAATGTTTTGAAAAAAAAGAAGTAGCTAGAAAATTAAAGTGTCTTATTTGATAAAGAAAATTTTTAATGTTAAAATCTAAATAATATTTTTTTTCGCCTTCATTGAAAATGGCATAGAAATTAATTAATTTAAAAAAGATTTTCCAAATTAAAAAAAAATAAATTACATTAAAACAACAAAAATAGTGAATTACATTAAAATGCTAAAAATCTTAAGTTAAACAAATTTAAAAAAAAAATTTTGTTTCTTAGACTTTTATAACGTCAACTAAATAAAGGAAAAATAATAAAATTAAAATGAAATACATACATAACATGTAAGGCGCGATAACCTCCGAATAGGTCTAAGGCCGAGCTTCTCTTCCAATTTGCGTCGTGCTCCTCTTGATTTTCCCTACAAATTGGCCGGACGGGACCTACATGTTTTATGCCGACTCCGAACGGCATCTGCAAGGCAGATGAGTTTTCACTGCAAGGCAGATGAGTTTTCACGGCAGAAATACACCCGGAGCGCTTGCCAAACACTGCCGTGGGGGCGACCCCGCTTAGAAAAATGTTCTTCTAATTGAAAAATCTTATTTTTAAAATTTTGATGTTGCTTTGCCCGGGGTGTGAACCCAGGGAATACGGTGTGGTAGGCGGAGCACCACAGCGGCCGTCAAATATAAAATGGAATGCTTACATAAAATCAAAGAAAATTTTTGAAGTCTAAATTTAGTAAACGTTTTCAGGGTAATTTTTTTTTTCTCACAGAAGCAGAAAAATAATTATATTTCAAAATGTCTTGTGTTACGTGGCTGACTGTTTGGGATGGTGAGGAGCGGCGGCAAGCAGGTATGCTTGCCTTCCAGGCTAGCTCGTCGTCTTGGGTGGGGTATTTCACCACCGTCCTCACCTGCAGCCACATGAACAAAAAGGGTTCATACCTGCATATGTGTTGGAAAGAAAAGCTGAAACAGATATAAATAGGCGTGAGGGGCAAAGTTATAGAGGGGAAAGTATAAGGGGCAGAAAAATATGAAGGTCTGTCCTGTCAGGTGGAGTCTACCCTCCCTCTGCAGTGCAACTTGCGCCGCACCGTGGGCACTCTGCTGACTCCTGTTTACCTCACAGTGCCCCAAGCCTGACATTGGCCTGTCTGTCCTCATTCGGTCATTTCCCTACTACTCACCCTCACCTAAACTTGCCACGCACAAGTTCAGCACCAACACCAAAAGTACAAGACCTAGCCCTGCATTATTAAAAGCTTGGTTTTCATCCAAACATTCTTAAATTTTATTAACAATTCAATTATTGCTTAGGACTATACCCTAGAACTAGCAATCCTATAGCATGCAAAGAAACCGCTTAAAATTAAATTCCAAAAAAAAAAACGAAATAAAATAATGATACACGATTTAAACTCAATTCAATTTAACAAAGGTGTTTGAAAAAAAATATAAATAAAAAAAGGAAAGCAAGGGGTGATGTACCTTATAGCCGTAAAAATAAGTGATTTTGAGACACCCTAATGTACTATCCTACCAATCTTAAAGATACGATTCAGAATTCAAATAAAGTACAATGTAGATGTAAACAAAGAAAAAAATTCAAAAAACCTAATCCCTGACCTACCTCAATTTCACAAGCAATACCCAAAAGCAATTTAATGCAAAGTAAAAGTAGGTCATCAAAAACCATAAAAAAATGTATGCAGGTATATGAAAAATGTATGTATGTAAAAATGTCTGTAAGCATGAATTCGAGTGTGGCCATATGTACATATGTTTGTCACAAAGTATAGTTCTTGCTTTACTTTGCAAATTCTTCTCTATTTTTTTCAAGATAAGGAATCTCAACGTATATACTCATTTAAGATGCACTCACCAATCTCATGTTTTCCAACGGCGCCGCTGCAGTTGAGTGGTTTTGCTGAAAATGCTGCAAAAGAAATACTCTTATTATGCATACATATCTACAGGCCACGCCCACAGCAGCCACCCTCCGTCACTCAGCCAAGATCACTCGCTCGTGATCTTTAGTAATGGATGATTTCGTAGTATTAATTCTACCAAAGTTATGGTAAAACGGGAAATAAAAAAAGGTATATTCGCCAAAAAAAATCTATGGTGCTGAAGGCACACTATCATTATAATTTCGGGGTGCTAATAACGTTGTATGTTGGCCGGAATTATTATAATTTTTTTTTTTTTCAAAAATCAAAAAAAAACTAAAAATAAAAACTCAAAATTCAACAATTTTGAGTTAAAACTACCATACGTAGCCAAAAGAAAGAAATATGTGCGAAAAATATGTATCTGGTAAGGAAAGATATAAAAAAAGGAACCAAAAGAAAAAAACTGGAATGTCAGACCACAAAAACTAAAAATGAAGAAAATGAATAAACAAAAAAAAAGAATAAAATGGGAGTGAGAGTGCCACCATTAGGAAATATGGTGTTAAAATGAATCTCGAAATTTTGTATTTGCCCAAACAAATGTTTGGCCACGGAAACTAAATGACCCCTGTTGCCCGTTTCCTACCAAAAGTATGTCCTTCAGCCAATATAAGAAAAGATATAAATAAATGTAATAATATATATAAAATCTACAACAATAATAATGTGCCCAAATATAACGCCGGAACTGTTCCTCCCTCCGCCTGTGCTTGTTGTAGTTGGTAATGCCAAAATATTATAATGTTGCTGGCAACTTTGTTGTGATAGTTGCTGCCGTTTTTCTTTATTGATTGTTGTCGTTTCAGATGTTGCCCGCTTTGCTAAAGATGTATTGGGTTTTCGTTTCGAGTGATGTTTTCCCAGTGTTTTGTTGTCGTGTTAGCTCCCAAAGGATTTTAGTTGTATGTGGTGTCGTTGCGGTGCAATGCTGCTGGTGAAAAATGCTGTCAATTCTGCCAATTTTATTGTGTTTTTGCAGTTGTTGTTGTGGTGTGCGCAGGCAAGTAAAAATATAATGTAGTGGTTGTGGACGCGTGGTAATTGTTGTTGGGCGGTCTGCCGACAGTAAGATGTAATTGTTGTTGGGCGTTACGCCGCCAATATAAAAACGTAGTTGTAGGGCAGTAAGTCGCTGCTGTGCTGCTGTTGTCGTTATTGCGGCCGTATGTTGCTGTATTGGTTTTTGTTGTAGACGTTGTTGTAGACGTGGAGTGCCGTCGTGAGTTTGATACCGCTAATTTGCCTTTTTAGACCGGAAAACGAAATTTTCAATTCTCTCAGTGACTTCTTTCCAGCAGGGAGTGCCCTGTTAAGATAAAAAAAAGTTAGTCTTGCAGGATTTCTAGCATTAAATTTATTAAATTTTTTTTTTGGTTGCCTGCATGATTATATACTAACCGACATACATATATCTGTATGAAGGCGTGCATACGTTCATGCAAGTTTGCTCTTGACTTGCTTGGAAAATTGGCTATATAGGAGCCAGCTTTCCAGTGGGCATGCCAAGTTGGAGGAAGACAAAAAAATCCAAAGGCAGAGAAAACCATCCGACTTACCAGGTTTTAGCAGTCGCGATAGCCTCTGTGGTCTAATTTATTTCTGCTGCAACGGTCAGGATTGGGAGCTAGTTGGCAAACCAGATTTGCGGTCGCGAGACACTTTTCGCCGCGCACTACACAATTAAAAACGGTACTTGGCTACACACTTTAGTAAACAGGCTTTTACTTCGGTTTGAGGCACGCACTAAAAACTTGGATTATTTAAAAGACTTTTTCATTTTTTTTTTCGTGGTCATTCCACCTACACTCAGTGGCACTGATAAAATAATACTTTGGCCCGTTGGCTGATTTTTCCCCAGTTACCCAGAAACCGAAAACTTTTACCATTACATGCCAAACTTTCCTTTCAGCTTTCCCGTATTTTCCATCTATACACTCATGCACTCATACATTCACATGCTTACCGCTCCACAAAATGAAAACCTGCACAGATACATTTGGTTCGTGCCTTGACCGCTCACACACTCATGGCCTTGCACAAATACACCTCCACAACAGAACAAAACAAACACACATGTAGGTACACGGCATTCGTCAATGCTGCTAGCAACATGGTGGCTGGTGATGACAACCTGATGCCAATGCACAACATCTTATATCCGCTGCAACATTGTGTTCACTGTAGCTACAATGTTGTCAATACGTGATGTAAACATAAACACATAGACACATATACACATATACACATATACACGCTGCCACTCATTTAAGCCAGTATGGAGACAGGCTATCTACACTTGGTGGACAAAAATAGCCCAAGGCATCATGATAGCAATAACAGGGTATGAATTAGGGAAAGAAAACTCTGAAACGACGGAGAAAAGATAATCAAGTATGAACCACGAATAGAATCAGATACATTTGGTTCGTGCCTTGACCGCTCACACACTCATGGCCTTGCACAAATACACCTCCACAACAGAACAAAACAAACACACATGTAGGTACACGGCATTCGTTAATGCTGCTAGCAACACGGTGGCTGGTGATGACAACCTGATGCCAATGCACAACATCTTATATCCGCTGCAACATTGTGTTCACTGTAGCTACAATGTTGTCAATACGTGATGTAAACATAAACACATAGACACATATACACATATACACATATACACGCTGCCACTCATTTAAGCCAGTATGGAGACAGGCTATCTACACTTGGTGGACAAAAATAGCCCAAGGCATCATGATAGCAATAACAGGGTATGAATTAGGGAAAGAAAACTCTGAAACGACGGAGAAAAGATAATCAAGTATGAACCACGAATAGAATCAGATACGAAAAAGGTTCCAAACGTACCAAATGTTTGGTTAGCAGTAATAATTTGCGTATTCATGCTACTGATTATTACAATAGCTATGATGCTCAAAAACTACATGAAGCACAAATATAGGCAGCTAAATCCCATTACAGATCGTAGCTAGGAAACACCATTTTTCTTTACCTAAAATCAAACGCAAAACGCAGGAAGAGCAACGAATAATTAAAATAACTCCAAAAATTAACCTTCAAAATGTCTCAATTGACAGTAAAGTCAGCTTCATTAGCCCAGCCTAAATTCAATCGCAAATCAGGAATTTGCATCACTTTACAATGCACTATAATAGTTTTTAGAGAAGTATGCAAAATTCTAAAATACTAAAAGACCAGCCAATAAGAACAAAAAAAAGGGAATGAAGAAAAGTCAGGAAGAGAACCTTAAAATATACGTGAAGCGCTATATAAGCAACCTGATTGTTAATGATAAGATTGATTGTTAATGGCTGTGCCTGCAATCTAGGTCTTGTAAAGAATAAAAAACAAACAAAAACAAAACTCCAAACGAGATGACTTAGACATCATACTGAAAACTCTAAATCAGTACCACAATCGGCTACAGTTTACTACAGAAAAAGAGGTAAACTCAAAAATCCCCTTCCTAGATGTGCTCATTCACAGAACTGACAATAGGATTTTACTCAACTGGTACTCTAAACCAGTAGCATCAGGAAGAATCATAAACTTCCTTTCTGCAAAACCTAAAAAATACAAAATAAACGCGGCAAAAAACATAATAAACAAAATATTCACATTGAGTCACAATCAATTTTTAAATTCCAACAAGGAAAATATTGACAAATTGCTTACTGACAACAACTACCCGAGCCACTTAATGAAGACCGTAATAGAACAGAAATTAAAAGAGACTAAAAAAAGCAACATCATACAACAACCACACAAACACCTACCGAAACAAAACAAAACCACAGCATCACCTACATACCAAAGTTCACAGAAAAAGTTCACGTAAACATAAGAGAACAAAAACAAAATATTTCTCTGGCATACAAATCAAACTGCACTCTCTCCACTATATTTACCGACACAAAAAGCCCAGTAGAACCAAACAAACAAAACAATATAATCTACCAAGTACAATGCAAAGGTGGAGAAAACACACAATGCGACAAAATATACATAGGGACGACGAAAAGACAATTGGTAGTTCGACTAGCAGAGCACGAAACGGACATAAACAAAAAGAAAAGCGGCACGGTACTTGCTCAAAATATTCTAACACATGGACACATCGCTGATTTACACAATACAAAAATAATAGACACAGAGAGGAAAGAGAAAATGCGGTACACACTAGAGACTCTTCACATACTTAAAAATATAGAGAAAACAGTAAATAGACGAGAAGATACTGATCAAATTGAGGCAACATATCTATTTTGCTTATGATATGAACTTAGCTTTGACAAATATACCAAACAAGCATGGTATTACATATTCATACGAGTTTTGTGATATTTTATTTTAGTTATTATTTTATGTGAGTTTCTTTTTTCCGCATTTAATGTTTGTGTCATGATTTTACAATGTTTATGTTCCAACTTGTTTTTACAAATTTGTCTTTGTTATTGTTATTGTTTTTAAATAAAAATGTCCGCCCCTGAGGATGCCAAGGAGTTTGGCGAAACGCCGGGTTTATAAGTGATGTTTAAAGTTGCACTGTTTAAATATC
Source organism: Eurosta solidaginis (assembly GCF_040869045.1). NCBI lineage: Eukaryota > Metazoa > Arthropoda > Insecta > Diptera > Tephritidae > Eurosta > Eurosta solidaginis. The sequence goes on from NC_090321.1 coordinate 119,708,881, forward strand.
TGACCATACAAGCCTATAATAATTTTGAATTTAATAAAATCAAAATGGTCAGCAAAAATCGCTTACATATCAAATAATTGCATTAACTCTAGAAGTTATGCAAGTTACAAATCCCGGTAAAAAATTAAATAATTCTTCATTAATAACATGACGATTCTATCTTGGTGACCGCCGCAGAAATCGCATGATACACATAAGATCAAAAATATATTGCTGGAAAATACGAAAAATCCAAAAAGTATAAAGATATGAAAAATTGTTGTACCCACTGTACCATTCTTTTGCCCATTAATTGGATTGCTACTAGTACATAACTACTTTGCTCTTCCATCAATCACAACTCCTAATTTTTTTCGTATTATTAATGGCAGATTTCGTACTTTATATGTTCTTAGTTTAGTAGAACTCGATAAACAATGAAAAGCGTTGTTTAATAAAAATAATTAATTTAAGAATCATTCATCTTTAGTTGTTAGAAACACCACATTAAAGAAATAAATATAAATTTATTAGCTCGGGTCCATTTAGGAAAACCTCGCCTTTTAGAGAGGTCATTTGGCAATAAGTTAGATAATAAATACAAAGGACAGTATAGTTGATTATAACAACAACTTCACTTTAATACCACATAGAGTAGGAAATAGCAATAGGAACAATAAAGATAAGGAAATAATAATCCACAAGAATAGGCTTAAAACAATATAAAACATCTACTAGTAACTCAAATAACCAAAAACAAAAAATAAAAAGTTTCAACAAAAAAACGAGAGTCAGCATAATATGTACTGTATGTAAAGAAAATGTAAACAAAGAAAAGCAAAGAACACATAAGGAAACAATTCATTACTTATAGCATCAAGTTACCACTATGACATAAATTATAATTGAATGCAAAAGATTGAAATTTGGCAACCCAAAGCAAGCTGACTGGGTCATTAAACGTAAAATGAAATAACACGGCACACTTATATCAATGACATTAGAGTGACCGTCTATAATTAAGCGACAAATTGTATACGTTCTCTCTTGAAAGACCGATGGTGTAGTATTGCGTGGAATTCACTTCACTTCGAATGCGTCTAATGTTACAAATATACATACACGCAAACGCTCATATATTTCTGACCCAGATAACCATTATGAGTTCATTCGCATTTGCCAATCCGCCCAATATATCGATTCGTCATGCCAACCAGCTTATGTGCGGATCATATTGACAATATGTAGGCCACTACAATAAAATGCTGACAAACAATTATTTATTACGAAATCATGTACTTTTTAGTATGTAAGCATTAATGTAATTATGTATGTGTAGGTTAAGAACTTTTGTATAAATAGAAATGGATTTCTTTAATAAACGAAGAATGATAATTTAACGCTACTCATCAGCGTTTCTCTTCATTTACATCAACATTTATTACAACAAGCTCCTGCACCTAAATCTAACAAAGCTAATACCTCTTGCCCTCCTATCACAGTTCTCGCAAAAAATCGATTATCTCATTTAATTGTCACAATGGTTGCTATTATCTTATTCCTAATCCTCTTAAAATTCTTTTTCTTTTCTCTCATCTTCTGCGTTTTGGTGAAATTCCTATTCGTTAGTCTATTGTTCCGCTTTGATAACTCCTCACAAAATAAAAAAGCCTACGGGCTTCTTCATACTTTAATTTCCTGACATGCAGGCTTTCCCTTTGCTCTCCTGAATTCTTTTCTTTGCTCTGATCGCCTTGTACTCCAACTATTCCCTCCATCTTCATGATCGTGAATTCTACTTTTTTTTAGTTTGTTTCTTTCGTTCCCTGGTGGTCTTTGCTCTGGACAGAGTGCCCGGACATCTCCGCCAGACCCCGGTTTCCCGCCTCAGGTTTGAACACACAAAAGAACGAGTCACTACCCAGGGCCATAGAGAGAAAATCCGGGCCCGGGACTAAACAATTTATGAGCCCCATATAAAAAATCCACAAATACATTTGATTAATTTGAATCAATGACGTCTCATTCATGAATAATTATTGACGGATTACATCAAAAAAAATGTTTGCCACATCAACTAAATGATTTTTGGACTAAAGGCTGAAAATAAAATTAACACAGAATATTTACTACTTATACTTTTTTATTATAACGTAGAAATAAAATTCTCTTTTAACAGCCACATATTGTTTCAAATAATCTTTTCTAGTTATTTAGTAACATTTTAGTACATTTCTGATAAATATAATGATGGTTCTAAATTTTAATTATTCAATATATATAGAAGGTTCGGATATCAATGAGTGGCTTTTATTGCTTTTTTCGCTGCAATTTTTTTTATAATAATATCAAAATTTAATTGTCTTGCCAAAACGGATTCAACACAAAGCGTGGCAAGTCCTGAAACTCGCTCTTGACATGAACACGATCTATGAAAGTTGTTTATTCTTGAAAGGACACTGAAGGAACGTTCTGTACTAACTACAGTGACAGGTATAGTGCAAAAGACATGTAAAGCAACACAAATGTTGGAGAAATTTGTATACAGATTTTGGATATAGATGCCATTTAACAATTCCAATGGTGACAGATCTTTATCAACATTTGTTTCGCATTCTAAGCTTTGAGAAATATCCGACTTGTATTTTTCGACAAATTTTGCTGCGCTCGCAAAATCGCTAGCTCAAATTTCTCATAGTTTTTAAAATCAGACTCTGAATCATCCGTAATCATCTCATTTAAATTACCTTCAGAATGTCTTTTGGGTTTTCTCGTTCGAATGTCCGGAAACTTTGGCGAGATATTCATTTAAATAGCAACTGTTTTGCATTCGTTTAAAAGTGGTCCCCATTGGTTCCTGATCAATTTCAAATCAGCTAATAAGGCATCTAGATATCGGGCCTCAACATCTATGGTGGCGTCTCTAGCTTGGAGGACCACGTTTCTTTCATTAATGGTAGTCAATATTTTGAACCAAATTGAGGACAGCAAATACTTTCGAACTTCTTGATATACTTAAGAATGCCGGTAGTATCTCCTTATGCTTGCGCAGTCAAGTTTGGGTTTTTGTCTGAAAGACTATGAAGAGAGCTCGGAACATTTATTTGAGGATGTCCCATCGTTGTGTAGTGCTGCTGGAAATAGTAAAACATTTTGTACAACTCCGAAGAAAGTAATTGCAGCCGTACAACATTCTGCAGCCACATAAACTGAGAATGTGGATTGCACAAGGCGTGTAATTAGCATTCGAGTTTTTCTCGAGAATGTGACGTAGTGCTCCGTTGTAAGCTCCTTTCATATTGGCGCCGTAATCGTACCCATGTGCAGGATAATCTTTTAATGAGATTTCATGTTTACCTAGAGTATGGCAAATTAGATCAGTGATTTTCTGGCCAGTTTTATTGTTACAATGCACGAAAGCCAAAAACTGTTCTTGAATTGTAAAACTTGTTGTTTTCTAATTGAAATGGAATTTGCGCAAAATTAACGTATCCAACGTGACTAGCATCAGGCATAACATCAACGATAATAGCAAAATACTTGGCTTTCTTGCCTTGATCTAATATAATTTCCCTCACATGCTTTGCACACATTTCTATAAACTCGTTCTGAATGTCTGGGGAAAGAGAGTGAACTTGTAAACGTTTGCGCTGCTGTTATGATATCGTAACTTTCTCCAAATGATCTCTAAGTATCGGATCATAATGGCTTATGAGATCTTAGATGCCCAAACAATGTCCATTATAGTACATATATCTAAAAAATTTTAACATTTTTTTGATTGTTGTTGAAAATAGCCCTTCGCCCTTGAAAATTCTAGGATGATTAGCGAAACGTCGGGCTGTAACAGTGAATAAACTATATGCACTGACAAAGCAATAGGTCAAGTAGCCTTGCATAATACCATAAATCTTCAAAAAGTTGACCAGAATAAAATAAGAAAAGTCTATTGGCTCGTTTGCAAAGATATATACTGTGACGAATATTAGTGACACTAAGTGATACTTACGTCACTAATCTGATACTAAGTAAATAAAGCCACAACAACAATAAAGCAAGCTACCACACTTATATGTACGTAAACAAATTAATCATCATGTACCCATATACATAGAATCAGCAGAGAGTTACTCACAAGCGCATGTCTTCATCAGCTACTACTTCGCTCACATATACACACGCATATGGCAACACACTACAAATACACGCGCGTACGGCTGATGACCAGGTAGAGGATTCTGGAAGAAGAAACGTCTAGACATTTAGGCAGAGAATATAAAAGCAGCAGAAGCTGAGTAGTCCGTATTCAGGTTGATTTTAGCACACTTTTAGTGGCGAAGTATAAGTGTTATTGTGAAGTACTTTAATAAAGACCATTTTGCATTATTGAATTTTGGAGTTATTTATTCAACAGTTTAGCGACATGAACGATAGTAGAATTCGTTACAATACTTTCGCCTTTGAAAACTAGGCCTCTTTCACCCAAAAATAAAATATTGTCCCAAATTCTATATAAAATTTCTTTCCACTTTTGAGTTTCAGCGATTAGCTGTTCATTGATAAGTGTATCAATTGTAGCCTCCTTTTGAATTAGATTTTGTAAAGACCGCCATTGAATTTAACATTTAATGTGATCTTGAGTATTTTCGTGTGATGGCAGTTTATCGTATAGCTTCTTCCATACCTGTAATTTCGAATATCCGCCAGGATAACACATTTTATGTCGATTTAAAGTATTGTTGCTTAACAGACGACATGGTGGGCAATAAAAAGCATTGCTACTGGCACTCGACACTAACCAGTCACGCTCCACTTTCTCGCCATTTGGCAAGATTCTGTTTAACAATGAGTTAGAAAATGCCTCGTCATGACAATCACGTGGAAAAATAACAGGACACTTTTGCTGACCTCGACGAACTATTTCGTTAACTTATTCAGATGGCAAAAACTCATTATTCACGGTACCGATATCGAAGTCGTTTAAATAATCTGGACTTTGATAAAGAGTTGGTGGTATTGATGGAAGACTTTTTCAAGATGGACCTTCATCAGTGTCACCACGAAAACTTTTGATTCATGTTTTTATTGTCTCCTCACCAGGCAAAAAATCATTATCAATATTCGTTGTTTTTGAAATTCGACTTAAAATGTGCATATGGAACAACTAAAGATCCTCTAAATCGCGGGCCCCCCTTAGAAACCGCGGGCCCGGGGGGTGAAAATTAAGAAGAAAAGCTAAACTAAATATCCACCTCTAAACTCTAATTCGGTGGCTTATAGTTTCCTAGAAACTAACTTATTAAAATTATGTAAGAAAAATTAACAAGAGGGAGAGGAAAAATAAAAACGATACAAATTAAAATTGTGTGTGTTATTTTTAATGTTGATTTGACCCTAAATGTAATTGTATATTAACTCGAAATTTAATCTTATATTCCCCTTTTCAAAAAAATAAAAAGTAAATTTTCCACAAATTTATGAATTTGTTTTAAATAAATTAAAATTTAAATACAAAGCAACGATACGAAAATAAACTGGTGTTTTCGTTTTCCTGAAACTTAAGTAAATTCAGATTTAAATCATTTACGCTGCTTTCGGTATCTTTAAATGAATACAAAAAAATTTATAAATTGAATATGAATGTGTTAGTGGTTAGTGTGTCTTTTGTGTTGACCTCGCGAAGGAATCGAAATTTACGTCGGTGTTGCTTTAGTCCGTCAGCTTCCTGTCCGAAGTCATGTCAGCAAATTCCCCTTTAATTACCTTCTTTAGCACTTCTACGGTCAGAGCACTTACTCCAGCCGTGGTTGCAAAACATCCTATTTTTTTTATAAAACCCTATTCTACCCCCAGTGGTCAATAGCTGCAAACCTCACATGTAGGTGTTGCTAGAACATTCACATGGCAGCTTGAGCAACTTTGCCACAAAAACAAAACGTCTTGAACTGTGCTAGTCTCGACTTCGAATACCACTTTATCAAGACGTTGAAGTTGAAGAAAGGGAACTTCGAAGTCGGGCTAGCATTACCCCCGTCTATCTAATTGTTACTTGGGTACAAATCACTTCGCCGACTCGGAAAGTGATGGATGCTACCCTCGTAACCCTAACCTGTCCGATAGAAGGAGAAATATATGGATAAAAAAAAGTTACTAGGAAAATAAGAAAAACAAGAAAAGAGAAAAAGTTAGTGAAGTTCAAGATAGTAAGCTGTAATGGGAAATTGCAATTAATGTTTGGGTTATTAAAATTTGAAAAAAAAACTGAAAGAAAATTTAGTAGAAAGGTATGAAGTTGTAATAACGACATGGGGGAAAAATTAAAAGATAATCGGGCTATTCCGTTGGGCGCCATTGTTCTGGAACTGCTTGGTCCGTGGCGAGAAGGGTGGCGGTTAGGCATGGTGGTAGCCCGGCTGAGACTCGTCGGCGTTGAGGCGCGGTTCTTGCCACCTTACTCGGCCCACAGTCACAAAAACAAAATTATTGATATCATGCCTAGATGAGAAAAATATAGGGACGTGTAGAAGATAAGGAGAAAGAAAAGGAAAAGAAAGCAAGCGGGAGAAGACCGTCCGTGTCAGGTGGAGTCATCCCACCACTCTTGTTCATGAGGCTTGAACATCCTTGAACTTCACTTTGACTCTGACAACCGAGTGGAGTTCCCTTGTCCTGACGTTCGCTCTGCTGTAATGGTCTGGTCTAAATCTTCGTCCGTCAGTAAGTTGCAACACCTAACTCATTCCTAGTGTCCCACAAGGGCAACACCCACACTAACACAAAATAAAACTTAGAGGGCCTCCAGTTTTCCTGACATTGTTTCAACCAATAAATTCAAAGAAACTCATTTCCTCTTCATACAAAAGTTTATTTTTACAAATTCTAGGTTTACTTATATAATAGTGATTTGTATTGGTAATTCTAAATTCTATTATTTCTTATTCTGGCCTACACTCAAGCAAATAACAAAAAAAGATACTGTAATTACTGCATATAATTTTCAAAGTAAAAAAAAAATCAAATAGCTAACAAAAAAATAAGGACACCCCAGACGGGAACACCCTTTACTAAAAATCTCTATTCCTTGTTTATATTAAGCAATAGTTAAAGCGATCAATTAGATGTGTGCATACGATTGTATGTTAGGCAAAGAAACATAAAAAAGAGAGATTATGACAATGTTGTGACCAGGTACGAAGGCTGTAGCAGCGGAAGCTGAAAGAAAAGAGAAATAAAGAGCAAAGAAAACCCCTATTCCATGTACTTTTGTACTGTTATATACTACTACCTCATGAAACTTTCAGTTCCGGTTTGTAAAAGTAAAAACACGTATGCACATTTTTTCGTGATCGTGATAAATAATAAAAAAAAATTTTACTAAAAAAAGTAAAAAGTGCATACAATCGCGGGCTAAGTGTGAAGTACGCTTTTAGAAAATATGTTAGTTTATAAAAAAAAAGAGTGGTTTACGTATAAGTGATTTACTAAAAAAAAAATTCACAAAAGAAGAAAAAAGGGAAGGTGCCACATGTGTACATGTGTGTTTCAGGCAGATCCCCCTTTTTCTTTCTTCCAGAACAACATAATGCTTAGCAAAAGAGATTTCTCTATATAATAAAGAAAACTAGATACGAATAAGAAATTATCCATAACGAAAGAAATTTCTTGTATGCCTAAGGATTAGGGAGTGAAAAAAATTATAAAAAAAAGAAGTCAAGCTCGCAAAAAATTTTAGAAAAGAAAATAAGCAAGTGCTAAAATACTAAATAAAGCAATTATACACAAAAACTTTTATATACATATGTATGTGTGATGAAAATGTGTGTGGAGTGAGTAATATGTATGAGTGTTTTTGGGTAAGTGTAACGAAAGAATATGAAATTATATATGTATGTATATAAAGTAAAAAACGATCAAAAATCAATAAACTACAATTCAGAAAAATATTTCATACTTAGGAGTTACAGGGAAATTCAGGGTATAAATCTTAGAATCTAAAATATTATTTTTAAACCAAAAAAAAAAAACTAAATAATAAATTGTCGGTCCCCTCCGTGGTGGTGTGATGTTGTCGTTGTTGCGGCGAATTTGACGATGTGATGAGTGCACTCTCTACATTTTGCGGTCTTCTCCCCAGAGCCCTGCTGGTGCACCAATCCACACCAGCGACCGGCTAAATATAACTCACCGCTATTAGTTAGTTGCTCGTGATATGATGTGATCTGAGGTGATATTTGTGACGTGATATGTTGCTGTATGCTCTGATTTGATGTGATACCTTGTGATGTGATATGCTAAGATGTGATGTCTTCTCTTTGCGTGTGTTTTTGAAAGTGATTTTCCACCTGCTAATAGCTTTGGATACGTTTGTGCTTACCGTGTGTTTTGGTTGATTGTTGGAATCCCTGAATGTTGCCTTTACTATTTCCGTGTTTGAATGTTTTTGTATCACCAAGTATGTCGTCGTGTTGTTTTTAAAGGTTGCGCAGTAATTGTTGGTGAGGTTTTACTTGTCGCTAGTGTGGTTGTGATCAGCGGGCGTGGTTGTTAGCTGGATGATTTGTAGCTAAGGGTATGCATGCATTTTGGTGGTTGTGGTTGTGAATGCGAATGTGTGATATCTTTTGTATGGTAGCTTAACTTTGTTTCGGTGATTGGCTGCAAATGCGTGTGGTTGAGAATGTAGAATTATACTACCTTTTTTGGTGTGGACGTGATTTTCTGACTATTTCATTTGGTTTAGACAAAGAATGTTTTTATGTGGTAGGTACTATGTGGCCTTCGTGTTCGCTGTGGTTTGTTGTAGATTTTTGTGGTTGTGAATCGGTGTGGTTTTTAGTTGGTGGTTTGTGTACCTCGCACCGTTGCTGCAAAATATTCCTCTGGTGGTGATGGGGATTCTACAAAGTAAACCAAACAATAAAAAAATATATATAAGTCGGGCATCCCAATGTCGTGGAAAGCATTTAAAAGCCGTTTTCTCCGGTAAACTTCGAGATTTATCTGTCCGAAACTAAATCAATTTTCTTTGAAAAATATTTTCCTTTACGGGGCGGGTAAACTTCACAGTTCACTTGAGAAAATGGTACTAAGTTCGATAACACTTTTGGGCTTAATCACTAAAGGGTGGATGTGTTTAACTTACCGTTGGTAGATTTTTGGTGCCTAGCACCACCTGGTTGACTTCCTATGTGGATTCCTTCAACAGAAACTATAAGATGAAACTAGGAGGATTAGAGGAATTAAGTTGGTGTTAAAGAAAGGTTATAGACATGGGACTGCAATAGGGTATTTAGGTACACGGGAAGGGTGGTACTTACCGTTGCGGATGATGCTGGAGCTATTGGTGGCAGGTGTACTATTTCCTTTGGATGCGTCACTTTTCACTTAACCGGTTGCTTACGGTTTATCACTTTAAGGCCCGTATTATGCATGTCACCGTGAATGAAATCGTATTTTATAACTTCTTACGTATTTGCGTTTGTCTTCTTTTTTTTATACGTATTCACTGAAACTGTCAAACCCAATATGTAGCCAGTATAGCCACTTATTACTTTTGTTATTTCGGAAAACTTTGCAGTGCAATTTTTTCGGAATAACATCGTTTCAACGAGCTACCAATATTGCAGCGAAACACCTGACAATTGTAAAAAAAGAAGAGAAAACAGTGTAAATTTCAACATAGATTGTTAATGTTTTTAAACCAGTTGCTTGTTTATTTTTCAATATGATAGAAAACTATAATAGAAAATCTTAATAATACCTTCGCGAAGATACCAATAATTGCTTGAAACAAAACCTAGCCTGTTTGAAGGATTGAGGAAGCAGAAAAATATTCTCACAGTGGAATATAGTCGAAGGTTCTTAGGAGAAACATTTTCAAACCTGCAAAAAACGTTGAGAGTAAGGAGGGACGAATATATTGAAAATTTTCATGTGGTTGTTGTAATTTTGATGATTTTGTTGAACCCACAAAAAAAATTGTGAGCATAGGTGTTTTGCGCGGAGTTTTGGTATCCAAACCGATGTTGGACCCACCCAGGGTAACTTTTTATAAGCGCGGCCGAAGGCCGCCAATGCAGAAAGGTCTTCTGCGCAAAAATACTATGGATCCCACCCCCGGTTTGGGAGCACTGCGAGGCCATTTTTCGTTCGGTTCGACGAGCTAAAATTTTTCTTTTTTGCCTTCGGATTATTAATACTGATGTCAAGACACGTCTTTTGACACCTCTCTCGATATTTTTGGTATCGTTTTAGCAGTCGACCCCTCAACTAGACTTTTACACGATTTTCTTTAATAACTTTTGAACGAGTTGATATTTTTATTTTCGTGTGACACCTCTCACGATATTTTTGTACGCGTATTAGCAGTCCACCATTGTCTAGAGTATTACCAAATTTCTAATTTTTTTTTCAATATTTTGTGTTTTTTTTATAAAATTCCCTCAATTTATTATAAAATTCCCGCTATGTTCTTTCAAGTGGTATGTCGGGGTTTATTCTGGATAGGTAGAGTTTAAGCTGTTACAGTACCCCGATCGAAGTTTAGCTTGAGTAACTCGCATTTTCCTAGGGAGAGTGAGTTCCTCCTGCGCTTGTTTTGGGAATTTTTCTTTGAGTACCGGATTTTCCGGGCTATTCCGGGCATAGAGGTCCGACGCCTGTTTGTGGATATCACTGAGGACCTGTTTGTGCCTTTTTGCTTCATATAAGTGTATTCTCACGTGCCTTATTTCCTCATAATGCTTACGAAAATGACCCCTTAAGCCCCTGGGCGGTATAGCCTCATCAATCAGATGTCTGTTGGAATGCCCAGGTTTCTGGGTATTCAACAGAAACTGTTTGGTTAGCATTTCGTTTCTATTTCTAATGGGGAGTTCTGGGTCTCTATTTTCTTCCAGTGAGTAACCTCTAGGCTTGGCGACCATATCGGGAACACGTACCATGCAATCGACCGGTCAATTGCTTTGCAAGTGGCAATGAGTGTTTCTTTGTCTTTACCCCAAGTGGTGCCGGCAAGAGAATTGAGGATTTTATTACGGCTCTGGATTGTAGAGATAATTGCGCTTGCATGCTCTCCAAAACGTACATCCTGATCGAATGTCTTACCTAGGATTTTTGGGTGTAAGACAGTCGGTAGCGAGATGCCATCGACGTGGATGTTAAATATGGTCGATATTTGGCGCGTTCATGTTGTAAATAAGGAGATGGTTGTTTATTTTATTACCTAGCTCATCGATGGGTGGCCCGGGGCCTGTAGCTATTATCGTGCGGTCATTGGCGTAGGATAGAATGGTAACTCTTTCTGGTGCCGAAAGGAGCTTCGATATGTAGAAGTTAAACAGAAGCGAATATAGGACACCCTCCTGTGGTACCCCTTGTTTAATTCTTCTGGGCTTAGATGTTGCGTTCCTGAATTGTACCGATGTTCGCCGTAGAGACAGATAATTTGCGATACACCCTTGAGGCTCGAAATAATTCACTACCTTGTTCGAGAATCATCAGAATCAGTGGCGAATCTAGGGGGGGGGGGGGGGCTATGGGGGCTAAAGCCCCCCTCCGTTCGAACTAAGTCATTAAGTGCACAGTTGAGGTATCATACGTGCGAGTTACGTGCATTTTGCACGTAAGGGCATACTGAGGACACACGGTATGGTTTTACATTTTTTGTGCCAAAAATTGTCTACTGTGAATATTTTTACCGATTGCATCTCGCATTTTTTACAGAAATTGGATTAAACTCACTTTCTTATGGTTAGGAAGCTCTGAAAGTTGAAATAAATGGCATAGAGGGCCCTACTCGTTAAAAACTTAACAGCATATTGTCAGCCCCGTCCTTACTTGTTATAATTATATTTATATTTTTTAATAATAAAAATACGTTAAGTAAGCAGTCTTTACTTTGTTCCGCCAAATATAAGAAAAAACTTAACGCCGGCACACATGGCTTGTCTTGTCATAGAAACGACTTTCATCACTTTCATCGCTTTCTTCATTTTCGAAGTTTTCTGCTGTTGCTGGCATTTGCTTTTTTATTAAATATCTGATAAAAAAATTCTTTAGTGCCGTTTTATGCAAAATATTTCCTTACCTTTTCATTTCTACCTTGTGTATGTGATGGCACTTGATAATCGATTAATGTTTTATTATCAGCTGATTACCAAGCTGCCACATCATCATAACGAAAAAAATAAAATAAAATTTCGATGTCATTTGATACACACATTACAAATTTCACAATCTGAGTTGCGCAAATAGATTTGGAGCTAAAAAAAGGGCAAACATTTTAAAGAGGGCCAAAAAAGGGCTAGGGGCTAAACCCGAAATACAGAGCTACAATTTACTACCCTTTCCTGGACTACATGATTTCTTCATTGACGTCAAGGTTCAAAGGTGAACTTTTGAAAATACTGCCTCTGGAGGGACTGATTCCAGCATACTCTGCAGGAGTAACGAATGAATAAATTGTACTTGCTGGTAAAGTTTATAAAGAAGATCTCACCAGTCACAATGAGACAGTGCTGAAAAATGCGATTTTATTGTGGCATAACCATTGCAAAAGTTATCCATTCAAGAGTGCTCAAACAGCTACTGATGCCCTGAAAATCATTAAATCAGCACACTTTTCTTCATTTTTTCCAAACGTGACGACAACGTTGCAAATATTTGCGACTATCCCCGTGACATCAGCGACCGCAGAGCGTTCTTTTTCTGTTCTAAAGCGTTTGAAGACTTATTGTCTTGTTGATTCAAAAAAATCCACAAACAAACTAAAATCCGGACATTTATTTTATAAGGCCAAAAATAAAAGTTAAATCAGGACTTCTATTTTTTAAGAACAGAATAAAAGTGCGACCCCATAACTAAGATACGGTTCGTCCAAATGAAACGAAGTTTTTACCAATCCACCATTAAGGTACAAGCTCGACCACCTCGGGAAAGATTTAATATGACCACAATGAACCTTCTAGGCCACACCAATAATAATTTTTTTTTAGCCACTTATTACTTTTGTTATTTCGGAAAACTTTGCAGTGCAATTTTTTCGGAATAACATCGTTTCAACGAGCTACCAATATTGCAGCGAAACACCTGACAATTGTAAAAAAAGAAAAGAAAACAGTGTAAATTGCAACATAGATTGTTCATGTTTTTAAAACCAGTTGCTTGTTTACTTTTCAATATGATAGAAAACTATAATAGACAATCTTAATAATACCTTCGCGAAGATACCAATAATTGCTTGAAACAAAACCTAGCCTGTTTGAAGGATTGAGGAAGCAGAAAAATATTCTCACAGTGGAATATAGTCGAAGATTCTTAGGAGAAACATTTCCAAACCTGCAAAAAACGTTGAGAGTAAGGAGGGACGAATATTGGTGTACGGTATATTGTTCACAGCTAGTTCGAAGAAAGAATTACTTAAGGCGAAAGCCTTCACTCCTTAAGGAGGACAGGCTATAACCTCAATAGTAATCAAAAGTCCCATAAAGATGCTTCTCGACGCACCTTCGTTGTTGTATACCATCTGCATAAGAACGTCTGTCTAGACACTCTTCACGATAGTTGCAGGAAGCTAACTGTCCCCATGATGCCTATATGAAGCCACAAACTCACTGAACAGTTGTGGACGCTGGTCTTCAACAAATGTCTTGTTCTTGCATGCCAGCAATTAGTTCAAAGGGATTGAGGAGGATTAAGGGTAGTTCTATACGACAGCATTCCACTGCTAATACGTGTCCAAAAATATGGAGAGAGGTGTCAAAACGCGTATTGACCTCGACAACAAAAATCAGAAGGTGGAAAATAAAAATTTTATTTTTTAACTAAATTTAATTTAAATGCGACAGCATGACACTGCCAGTACGCATCCAGAAATATCAAGAGATGTGTCAAAAGACGCGTATTGACCTCGACCGAACCCACAAAAAAAATTGTGAGCATAGGTGTTTTGCGCGGAGTTTTGGTATCCAAACCGATGTTGGACCCACCCAGGGTAACTTTTTATAAGCGCGGCCGAAGGCCGCCAATGCAGAAAGGTCTTCTGCTCAAAAATACTATGGATCCCACCCCCGGTTTGGGAGCACTGCGAGGTCATTTTTCGTTCGGTTCGAACGAGCTAAAATTTTTCTTTTTCGCCTTCGGATTATTAATACTGATGTCAAGACACGTCTTTTGACACCTCTCTCGATATTTTTGGTATCGTTTTAGCAGTCGACCCCTCAACTAGACTTTTACACGATTTTATTTAATAACTTTTGAACGAGTTGATATTTTTATTTTCGTTTGACACCTCTCACGATATTTTTGTACGCGTATTAGCAGTCCACCATTGTCTAGAGTATTATCAAATTTCTAATTTTTTTTTCAATGTTTTGTGTTTTTTTTATAAAATTCCCTCAATTTATTATAAAATTCCCGCTATGTTCTTTCAAGTGGTATGTCGGGGTTTATTCTGGATAGGTAGAGGGTAAGCTGTTACAGTACCCGGATCGAAGTTTAGCTTGAGTAACTCGCATTTTCCTAGGGAGAGTGAGTTCCTCCTGCGCTTGTTTTGGGAATTTTTCTTTGAGTACCGGATTTTCCGGGCTATTCCTGGCATAGAGGTCCGACGCCTGTTTGTGGATATCACTGAGGACCTGTTTGTTCCTTTTTGCTTCATATAAGTGTATTCTCACGTGCCTTATTTCCTCATAATGCTTACGGAAATGATCCTCATCAATCAGATGTCTGTTGGAATGCCCAGGTTTCTGGGTATTCAACAGAAACTGTTTGGTTAGCATTTCGTTTCTCTTTCTAATGGGGAGTTCTGGGTCTCTATTTTCTTCCAGTGAGTAACCTCTAGGCTTGGCGACCATATCGGGAACACGTACCATGCAATCGACCGGTCAATTGCTTTGCAAGTGGCAATGAGTGTTTCTTTGTCTTTACCCCAAGTGGTGCCGGCAAGAGAATTGAGGATTTTATTACGGCTCTGGATTGTAGAGATAATTGCGCTTGCATGCTCTCCAAAACGTACATCCTGATCGAATGTCTTACCTAGGATTTTTGGGTGTAAGACAGTCGGTAGCGAGATGCCATCGTTCATGTTGTAAATAAGGAGATGGTTGTTTATTTTATTACCTAGCTCATAGATGGCTGGCCCGGGACCTGTAGCTATTATCGTGCGGTCATTGGCGTAGGATAGAATGGTAACTCTTTCTGGTGGCGAAAGGAGCTTCGATTTGTAGAAGTTAAACAGAAGCGAATATAGGACACCCTCCTGTGGTACCCCTTGTTTAATTCTTCTGGGTTTAGATGTTGCGTTCCTGAATTGTACCGATGTTCGCCGAAAGAACAGATAATTTGCGATACACCCTTGAGGCTCGAAATAATTCACTACCTTGTTCGAGAATAATCAGAATCAGTGGCGAATCTAGGGGGGGGGGGGGGGGCTATGGGGGCTAAAGCCCCCCTCCGTTCGAACTAAGTCATTAAGTGCACAGTTGAGGTATCATACGTGCGAGTTACGTGCATTTTGCACGTAAGGGCATACTGAGGACACACGGTATGGTTTTACATTTTTTGTGCCAAAAATTGTCTACTGTGAATATTTTTACCGATTGCATCTCGCATTTTTTACAGAAATTGGATTAAACTCACTTTCTTATGGTTAGGAAGCTCTGAAAGTTGAAATAAATGGCATAGAGGGCCCTACTCGTTAAAAACTTAACAGCATATTGTCAGCCCCGTCCTTACTTGTTATAATTATATTTATATTTTTTAATAATAAAAATACGTTAAGTAAGCAGTCTTTACTTTGTTCCGCCAAATATAAGAAAAAACTTAACGCCGGCACACATGGCTTGTCTTGTCATAGAAACGACTTTCATTACTTTCATCGCTTTCTTCATTTTAGAAGTTTTCTGCTGTTGCTGGCATTTGCTTTTTTATTAAATATCTGATAAAAAAATTCTTTAGTGCCGTTTTATGCAAAACATTTCCTTACCTTTTCATTTCTACGCTGTGTAAGTGATGGCACTTGATAATCGATTAATGTTTTATTATCAGCTGATTACCAAGCTGCCACATCATCATAACGAAAAAAATAAAATAAAATTTCGATGTCATTTGATACATACATTACAAATTTCACAATCCGAGTTGCGCAAATAGATTTGGAGCTAAAAAAGGGCAAACATTTTAAAGAGGGCCAAAAAAGGGCTAGAGGCTAAACCCGAATTACAGAGCTACAATTTACTTCCCTTTCCTGGACTACATGATTTCTTCATTGACGACAAGGTTCAAAGGTGAATTTTTGAAAATACTGCCTCTGGAGGGACTGATTCCAGCATACTCTGCAGGAGTAACGATTGAAGAAATTGTACTTGCTGGTAAAGTTTATAAAGAAGATCTCACCAGTCACAATGAGACAGTGCTGAAAAATGGGATTTTATTGTGGCATAACCATTGCAAAAGTGATCCATTCAAGAGTGCTCAAACAGCTACTGATACCCTGTAAATCATTAAATCAGCACACTTTTCTTCATTTTTTCCAAACGTGACGACACTGTTGCAAATATTTGCGACTATCCCCGTGACATCAGCGACCGCAGAGCGTTCTTTTTCTGTTCTAAAGCGTTTGAAGACTTATTGTCTTGTTGATTCAAAAAAATCCACCATCAAACTAAAATCCGGACATTTATTTTATAAGGCCAAAAATAAAAGTTAAATCAGAACTTCTATTTTTTAAGAACAGAATAAAAGTGCGACCCCATAACTAAGATACGGTTCGTCCAAATGAAACGAAGTTTTTACCAATCCACCATTAAGGTACAAGCTCGACCACCTCGGGAAAGATTTAATATGACCACAATAAACCTTCTAGGCCACACCAATAATAATTTTTTCTGAAGGACTTTTATTACGAAAGGAATGACAGTTTTGGTCCCTGGCTATAATTTTTATAGGTTTCGCTTATGTTTTTTTTTTTTGGTTCCTATAAAATTTGACGAAATATGCATCCACATTGAACGAAACTCTAAATATAACCTTTTAATCTATGGAAAATTTGAATCTTTTTTTCACAAAATGTTAAGATTCTTCAATTTTTATTCAAAAATGATAAAAAAGACAATGAAAAAAGCGAAGTGAATGAAGCAAACGCGACCGAGAAGCAAGTGAATGTTTGTTCGTGACACCTTGCCACTCTATATAATATGAAAAAACGTACGACAATCACCTACAGTCACCGATAGTCACTGAGAGTCACCGAAGTGAATGAATGCACTTATATGATACGAATTTGGTTTCACTTGGGTGAAAGTGACTCTTCGCGTCGCGTTGCGTTATACATAATAACGCCGTAACACTTTAAAACTGTATAAACTCTTTACATATATATATATTTTTTTTGTTGTATCTGCACTTTCATTGCACTCGCGTTGTGGATTCGACATCGTATTCAAAACTTTTTGATAGAAAAGAATGGCATGGAGGCCGTTCATAGACAAATTTTCTTGTTGCCACCACCGTTTTGGTTTTTTTTGTCAAACCACTTTAGTCTAAAGTCACTTAAAAATCCTGATAGGCATCAAACATGTTAGCTACAACACTTGGATTTGTATTCACACACATAATATGCAGTTGGTCTGCAGACAATTGGCATTGCTTTTTGTAAAAACAGTGGTGCGCGTGCGTGTAAGCGCACAGTGGCGTAGTTTCTTAAAAGGCTGTCGTTAAAGGATCGCATCCACCGATGATGCCTGCGTCATGGAGCGTGGGCGTAAGAGAAATTCATACGGCAGCCGCCATTTACTCCTTCTTCTGGGCCAACGTGTGGCTTCGACCCACTTCCAAAGCCGGGCTTAATCAAGTTGTACTCTTGCCCTCACATAAATCAACCTACTCTGATACATTTATACATAGGGACAACTATTCCATTTGGAACATCACTGAGGCTTAAGACTAATTTTCTACGGTGTCACTGGTAAAAAAAAATAAATCTAAGTCTATATCACAGGTTAATCCAGTTAGGCTATATTGTCCATCGTCAGTGATAGTAAAAAAAGGACATTTAAATATATAAGTACTAAAGTAATTAAATAAATCAATAAATAATTAAACAAAATGGTTAATAAATACATGGTCAAGTCGGATACTTAATCAGAGTGTGTTATTGGTCTAGAGAATTTCTACCGTCATTAATAATAAATAACATAAAACATAATTTGATGACAAGCTGCACTTTACATTGGTTAAAAGAACTACATAGAACATATATTTCAAGCCGCGATAAATCCTTTCCGTGGTATACCCCGATTGCTTTGCCACTAGTATCTCCTAATTCATACATAGAGTTGCCAATGACCCTAAGTACATAGACTTAACTTGTTTTGGTGCGAGTTTTGCGTTAAAATTATCTACTTTTGAACTTTGTTTAAAATTGCGGCGGTATACCGTTTGCCCTACTTTAAAAACTACTTCTCTGCCTCTGAGGTCGTACGTTCTTTTGCTTCTTTCGTAGGCTAATTTAAGTTCCTTCATGATCTTTTCCCTGAGTATGTGCATCTTATCTTCTGTTTTCCCTACCTCGACGCCATTGTCTTTCAGGGCACTCAATTTCCTGCATAATTCGTATGACGCTCCGCGTTGCATCATCGGGATTCCAAATACAGCTGCACATGGTGCGAAGGGCAAATGCTGCGCCGCTTACAGATCTATCCCAATTCTTTTGGTTTCCTTTAATGTACGACTTGGTGACTTGCAACACGGAGCGTTTAACGCTATCTGCGACATTCTCTTGTGGCGAGTAAAATGCTGTCTTTATGTGCGTCGTACCATACTTCTTCAAGAATGAGGTAAATATAAAAAAAAAATAAATAAATGTAAGGCGCGATAACCTCCGAAGAGATCTAAGGCCGAGCTTCTCTTTCAATTTGCGTCGTGTTCCTCTTGCTTTTCCCTAAAAATTGGCCGGCCGGGACCTACATGTTTTATGCCGATTCCGAACGGCATCTGCAAGGCAGATAAGTTTTCACTGAGAGCTTTTCATGGCAAAAATACACCCTGAGCGCTTGCCAAACACTGCCGAGGGGCGACCCCGCTTAGAAAAATTTTCTTCTAACTGAAAAACCTTATTTCTAAAATGTTGCTGTTGCTTTGCCCGGGGTGTGAACCCAGGGCATACGGTGTGGTTGGCGGAGCACGCTACCATCACACCACGGTGGCCGCCAATGAGGTAAATACATCTGACGTAAATTGCTTCCCGTTGTCTGAATGCACATACTCGGGTACTCCAAAAATATGGAAAACGTCTCTCTCTATATATTTCACGGTATAGGCAGAGGTGGCTTTTCGCATTGGCTTAAGAAAAACAAATTTGGAAAAATGATCTAGACATACAAATATATGCACATTACTATCACTAGTATGTGGGTAAGGACCCATGAAATCGACGAAAAATCGTTGGAATGACCTTTCAGTGAGGAGCTGTTTCCCCATATTTGGTTTGTAGAAGGCGTTTTGAGTTTTGTTTCTTTTGGATATTTCACATGCTTTTACATGTGCATGTACATCTGTAACCATACCGGGCCAATAATATCTTTCGCGGATACGTGCTAGGGTCTTGTGGATTCTACCGTGTGCAGCCGAAGGCGTTCAATGAGCTGTTGCTACCAAACTCCTTCGCAGCTCAGTTGAAATCCAGAGTTTCCAGGCATGATCTTCCTGTAGTTCGTCGCCCCTGTTAAACTGTGTCCGTCTGTACACGTATCCGTCTGATACGCAGATTTCTGGTAGTCTGTCTATGTTCTCTGTGATTGCCTTCTGCAACTCTATGTACTCAGTCGATTTAAAGTATGGTGAATTAATATCGACGTCCAGCCTTCTGTTCTGAGTGTCGATAAAAGGTACACCCGCCACGTAGGGACTGAACCTCTTTATGCTTATTACCGCTGCGTAACACTCCAGTTCCGTAATACTGTAATTACGTTGCGCTTTATTGAGTTTTGCGGACACATACGCTATTGGTCGTTCGTTGTTGTCGTCGTCCACTTGAAACAGTACTCCCCCCACCCCATCAGTCGATGCGTCACACAGTATGTAAAAATGTCTGTTGAAGTCTGGGTGTGTCAGTACGGTTGCCGATATAAGACTCTTTTTTAAGCTTTTGAACGCTTTCATTGTTTCGTCCGTCATTGCAAACTTCTTTATGTTTTCTTTCGTCAGTCTGTCGTGTAGTGGTGCAGCAATCGTGGCATAGTCCTGTATAAATCGTCTATATATATTACCAAAGACGTTATGAACAATGCAGCTCAGGAATTTCCACAAGAATCTCCACAAGGTTGTGTCGAGACTTCCAGTGAGACGATTTCTGGCAAATTAAACGATGCGCGAACTAATAGTGGTACCTTTGCGGCTGTTTGTTCTACGTCACCAATGTTGATTTCGCTGGACTCCCCAATTCATCCTACACCTCCACCGGTATCTTTAGCTCCAACAATAACAGTTACCGATACTGGGGTTGTTGCTAGCGATACAAGTGTACCTGAAAAAAAATAGTACGGGCTCGATAACCAACGCTATAACGACCGCACCTTCCCAGCTCTCTGGGGCGCTACCCGCTACTCCTTTGCAGGTGACTGCGGTGCCACCTCGTAGGGCTGTATTTGTGTCCCGATTACACGCCTCGCTTACCGAAAATGACATTGCTCATTACGTTTGCTCTAAACTTGGTGTTGCACCCACTAGTAACATCAATGTGTATAAATTTAACTTTAAATATGAGAGAGACATCTCCTCATTTAAAATATCCCTTTCAGATGAATATTTCGATAAGGTACTTGATTCCTCTTTTTGGTCCAAGCATACTGTGGTTCACTTGTTCACGAGAAAGGCGAGGGCCGAACCTGTTTTATTACAGCCAAAAAACGGTATGACGAACACAGTAATAACAACACAAAGGTAATTGCTGATCTGTCCCGTCTCCTCATTAATTACCAAAATGTTCGTGGTTTACGATCAAAACTTGTTCCATTCTTCCTTAATTCTTTCAACTTTTCTGCACAAGTTGTAGCTTTTACGGAGACCTGGCTAAAGCCTGATAATTACAATTCTGAGGTTTTTTCAAATAAATATGCTGTTTATCGGCGTGATCGCATCTCTAGAGCGGGTGGTGTCCTTATTGCTGTTGAATCTAACCTATCGTCTGAGTTGATTTCGCTGGACAATATCTCTCATATCGAATTCATAGCAGTTAGGCTTTCATTCGGTAGCTATAGCGTAATTGTTTGCTGTTCGTATATACCACCTCGTTCGGATATGGATGTTTATGCTAGTCATAGCTCGGCCATCTGTGATTTGCATTCGCAGTTGGGAGACAACGATCGACTTGTTGTTGTTGGTGACTTTAATTTGCCAACAGTTAGTTGGGTTAATATAAGCGATTCAAACTTTTTAACTCCCACTGCTCAACATGTGTATCTCAATTGCTTGTTAGACTCATCTCTTTTACAGATTAACAATGTTCCAAATAGTGGAAATAAAATGCTGGATTTAGTATTTGTGGATGGCTCGGTGGGTACTGCCCTTACGCGAATACCACCTTTATCCCTTCTAGAAGACCCTCTTCACCCTACGCTAGAGATATCACTTGATATCAGCCTACCCCGTAGGATTCAAGTACAGTCTCGTCCCCGATCTAGATGCTTCTACAAAGCGAATTTCATTATGCTCAATGATCTGTTGGCTTCCCATGATTGGTCGGATCTCTATGCTTGCACTGATTTCGATTCGGCTATATCTATATTTTACAGTACGCTTGATGGCTTCTTGGATACATGCATTCCTACTCGCTATACCCTATGTTCGAATAAGCCCCCTTGGTTTTCATGGCAACTTATCAGACTTAATAACATTAAATCTAGGCTTTATAAGAGGTTCAAGAAATCTGGAGCATCTGCAGACCTCTCTAAATATCTAATAGCTCGTTCTAAATTTCACCGTCTTAATCAGCTTTGTTATAAAAATTACTTGAGTTGTTGTAAAGCCCATTTTTTTAGAAATCCAAAAAAGTTTTACAGTTTCGTAAATTCAAAGCGGAAAACTTCTGGGTATCCTTCCTAATTAACCTTTGGAGGTAAAAAAGCTTGCACTGATGACGACGTCGCTGAACTATTTTCTGAGTTCTTTAAGTCCACGTATTCATCCAGTGGTTTTCATTCCAGTCAATATCCCTATCACTTAGATAGCTCGAATTACATTAGGAATCCTGCTATTGATGGTAATATTGTTCTTCAGAGTCTTCAATCTTTGAAGCCCATCTTTTCTCCGGGACCGGACGGTGTTCCTAGTTGCGTGCTTAGGTACTGCGCCGAAAACATGTATGAGCCTATTTTAAAATTATTTGAGCTATCTCTGGGATCTGCGTCATTCCCGACACTTTGGAAACAGTCTTTTATTATACCTCTGCATAAAAAAGGTAGTAGGTCAAAAGTTGAAAACTACAAGGGTATTGCTAAACTTTCAGTCATTCCTAAAGTCTTTGAACAGATTGTCACCAGTCAACTGCAATATCAGTGTTCTAGTCTTTTATCTGCATGCCAACACGGTTTTATTCGTCAAAGGTCAACCACTACAAATTTGCTTGTATTCACCTCTATAGTTATGGAAGGATTTTAAGCGAACAGGCAAACGGATGTCATCTACACGGACTTCAGCAAAGCATTTGATACCGTCAACCATGAGTTGCTTATTCATAAGCTTGATTTACTGGGCTTTCCATTTAACCTATTAATGGGGCTGAAAAGCTATCTTTCTAACCGGACCCAAAAAGTCCTGTTCAAGTGCAATCTGTCGGAATCGTTCGGAGTTTCCTCCGGCGTACCCCAGGGAAGTCATCTAAGCCCTTTGCTCTTTGTACTTTTCATTAATGACTTGCCACAGACAATATTATATTCCCATACTATAATGTATGCGGTTGATGTAAAACTTTGCTACACTTACTGTCCTACCGATTTGAGTTCCTTGGATCTTCTTCAGGCCGACTTGGACTCGTTCCAATGTTGGTGCACAACAAATTTACTAGCTTTAAATTGCTCTAAATGTAAGCATATGACATTTCACCGAGTGAAGCCAGCATTGAAATCTTATGTAATAGATGGTACGCCTTTGGAGCGTATATCTATTGCAAATGATCTAGGTGTCCTTTTTGATCCGAAATTGAATTTTAACATGCATATTTCATCTATAGCCAACAAAGCGTTGGGTTTACTTGGATTTGTTAAAAGATGGGCTAAAGAGTTCGATGATCCGTACCTCACTAAGGTTCTTTACACATCGCTGGTTCGTCCAATACTCGAGTATTGCTCATGCGTTTGGTCCCCTGTTTCTCAAAAGCATATAAAGCGTCTTGAGTCAGTTCAAAAGCGATTTTTGATATTTGCATTGTGCGGCCTTAATTGGGACTCAAGTCTCCACCTTCCTCCATACAGAAGTAGACTTCTTCTTATTAACTTACCCACTCTGGAAAATCGGAGAATATTATTGGGGGTATTGTTCATCCATAAGCTCATTATTGGAGAAATTGATTCCGCGGACCTCCTCAGCCGCTTGTTTTTTGCGGTTCCCCCTAGAGTATCCAGACACTACGTTGCTTTCTATTTACCCCTTTGTCGACGAAACTTTGCTAAAAATAATCCTCTTCTTATCTGGTGCGCGCACTACAATGACTTGTATAGCTGCATCAGTCTTGAATGTACTTTTGCCACTATACGTAATGCAATACTTGCCTATCTAATTTAAGAGATACAAGCTAATTTAATTTGCCGGCATTTTATTCCTTCGATAAAAAACAGGAACTATCTCGCTTAAGGATGGAGGAACATTTATCAACATGTATCATTAAGAAGGAACAAGACAGTACTTTGTTGATTGGAATCTGGTGCATTCCAACAACGTAAAAGCATGCTTTTTCATGAGTCACTGACCGGAATCGTATGCATTCCGGCAGTATAATCTTATGGGTCAGGCATCGAGCTGATTGGAATCCGGTGCATTCCAACAACACAGGTCATGTTACTTTTTTATGCCTTGTGATGGCGTATCCTCATTACACTACTCTTAGCACTGCCGGATTCCCATGACATGCTGATTGGAATCTTGTTGCATTCCAACAGGGAGATTGGAATCCACTGCATTCCGAAATCATGCTGAGCGGAATCTGATGCATTCCGCCAGTATAAGATTTCGGCATAAGATCTTATTTCTACTCATATTTCTTATTATTATTATATTCTGAAATTAAATAGTAATGTTCATTAATATTTCCTTGTTTGTAATATAACATTGTTGAAATCTCGATATATCTTAAATTTTATCTTTTGAGTTGTATATTTATATATCTTTTATATTATGCAGTCGACCATAGTTTTTCGTCGACTTTAAATAATAAATAAATAAATAAATAAATATCTGCCATCCCCAGGAACCTTCTAGGCTGCTTCGGTGTTCGTGGCAACGGAAAGTATCGCATCGCCGCTATTTTACTATCCTCTGTACGGATGCATCCGTCCCCGACTACGTATCCGAGATAGCGCAATTCCTTTCGCATGACGCAGGCATTTAACTACAACAGATAACAAATATAAATGAGACTAAAAATCTTCTAAACAAACACGATTTACTTCGTCTAAATACACAAATATGGATTGACGAAGGGAAGCAGGTATGACTTTGTACATTAAACGACGCACGCGCTGTGCCGCGTTGCACAGTCCAAAAGGTATTACCGTAAAATGGTACAAAGGTCTGCCAGGTACTGTGAAAGCCGTCTTTTCTCTTGACTTTTTCTCTAATGGTAACTGCCAAAACGCGTCCTTTAAGCCGATAGCAGATATATAACTGGTATTTTGTAGTCGGCTTAAAATACCATTGATATGTGGGAGTGGATAGGCGTCTTTTATGGTGCGTTCATTAACTTTTCGCGCATCAAAGCACAGTCTGTTCTTTGATTACAAGGGACACAGATGAGTTCCAGCAGCTGTTGCTCTCTTCTCTTACTCCCATCCCTAGAATGCGATCGAGATCGTTGTATATTAACTTCTGCATTGTTGGAGAAATAGGGTAGTGTCTTTGTTTTACGGGTAGGTGTTCGTCTGTCACTTCAATAACATGTTCCCCCATATTTCTGTTTTCCAGTCCAAGAACAGCAAACGACGGAAACTGCCCTTTATACCCTCCAACGCCTTGCTCTCTTCAGGGTTCAGTGTGTGTTGCACCGCATCAAAACACAGGTCCCCCTCGGCGGGTGCAAGTTCTGATACGACAGCACTTTTAGACGTGTCACTTCGTCCCCTACTGATAACACTTAGCTCGAAAGCCTGCCAAAAATCAACACCTAAGTAGACTTCCTCCTGCAGACCAGGGACAATCAAGAACTCCAGATTCCGAGTCATACCATCCCACAAAACTCATTAACCGTTCTTGTGTTTTGACCCTTAACTGGCAAGATCAAATGCTCTTTTCCAATTCAAATTTTATCTGCGTTTTTGCCTAAACAACAATGTAGTATTGCGTGGAATTCACCTCACTTCAAATGCGTTACAAATATACATACACACAATTGTTCATATTTTTCTGACCCAGATAATCACTATGAGTTCATTCGCATTTGCCAATCCGCCCAATATATCGATTCGTCATACCAACCAGCTTATGTGCGGATCATATTGACAATATGTAGGTCACTAAAATAAAATGCTGACAAACAATTATTTATTACGAAATCATGTACTGCATTAATATAATTATGTATGTGTATGTACGCTGAAGAATCCTGAAATAAAAAATAAGCAAATACAAAGGATTATAACTGCTATTGCAGCACGAATACAATAGAATCAAATCAAATACCAGCATGGGGGCAAGGTTATCAACAAGGATATTACAAAATAGATATTCATGGAGAAAAAACAATACGGCTAATGCATAAATAGAGTGGAATATGTTATCAACAAAATTACGAAGGACATTACAAAATAGATATTCGTGGAGAAAGAACAATACGACTAATGCATAAATAGAGTGGAATAGTATCCCAGACTGGCAGCAAAACAGGATTGGTAGCAAGAGGAACAAAAATTATTTAGAATAAGATAAGTATAGAGTTTAGAATTGAGCGGCCTTATGGACGCTAAACCATTAGCGAAAACTTTTGTTTTTGCTTAGGAATTTTTTTTAAAAGTAGGACTTGTAAAAAGCTACTTTGTCAAAATTTAAAGAAAAATGTTTTGAAAAAAAAGAAGTAGCAAGAGAATTAAAATGTCTTATTTGAAAAAGAAAATTTTAAATGTTAAAATCAAAATAATATTTTTTTCGCCATCATTGAAAATGGCATATAAATTAATTTTTAAAAAATATTTTGCAAATCAAAAAAAAAAAAAATTAATTACACTAAAATGCTAAAAATCTTAAATTAAACAAATTTTCAAAAAAAAAATTTTTTTCTTAGATTTTTGTAATGTCAATTAATTAAGGGAAAAATAATAAAAGTAAAATGGAATGCTTACATAAAATCAAAGAAAATTTTTGAAGTCTAAATTTAGTAAACGTTTTCATGGTAATTTTTTTCTCACAGAAGCAGTAAAATAATTATATTTCAAAATATCTTGTGTTACGTGGCTGACTGTTTGGGGTGGTGAGGAGCAGCGGCAAGCAGGTATGCTTGCATTCCAGACTAGCTCGTCGTCTTGGGTGGGGTATTTCACCACCGTCCTCACCCGCATCCACATGAAAAAAAGGGTTCATACTTGCATATGTGTTGGAAAGAAAAGCTGAAACAGATAGAAATAGGCGTGAGGGGCAAAGTTATAGAGGGGAAAGTATAAGGTGCAGAAAAGATGAAGGTCTGTCCTGTCAGGTGGAGTCTACCCTCCCTCTGCAGTGCAACTTGCGCCGCACCGTGGGCACTCTGCTGACTCCTGTTTACCTCACAGTGCCCCAAGCCTGACATTGGCCTGTCTGTCCTCATTCGGTCATTTCCCTACTACTCACCCTCACCTAACCTTGGCACACACAAGTAAAGCACCAACACCAAAAGTTCAAGACCTAGCCCTACATTATTAAAAGCTTGATTTTCATCCAAAAATTCTTAAATTTTATTAACAATTCAATTATTGCTTAGGACTATACCCTAGAATGAGCAATCCTATAGCATGCAAAGAAACCGCTTAAAATTAAATTCCAAAAAAAAAACGATATAAAATAATGATACACGATTTAAACTCAATTCAATTTAACAAAATTGTTTGAAAAAAAATATATATAAAAAAGGAAGGCAAGGGGTGAGGTACCTTATAGCCGTAAAAATAAGTGATTTTGAGACACCCTAATGTACTATCCTACCAATCTTAAGGATACGATTCAGAATTCAAATAAAGTACAATGTAGATGTAAACAAAGAAAAAAATTCTAAAACCCTAATCCCTGACCTACCTCAATTGCACAAGCAATATCCCAAAGCAATTTAATGCAAAGTGAAAGTAGGCCATCAAAAACCATAAAAAAATGTCTGCAGGTATATAAAAAATGTATGTACGTAAAAATGTCTGTAAGCATGAATTCGAGTGTGGACATATGTACATATGTTTGTCACAAAGTATAGTACTTGCTTTACTTTACAAATTCCTTCTCTATTTAGGAATCTCAACGTATATACTCATTCAAGATGCACTCACCAATCTCACGTTTTCCAACGGCGCCGCTGCAGTTGAGTGGTTTTGCTGAAAATGCTGCAAAAGAAATACTCTTAACATGCATACATATCTACAGGCCACACCCACAGTAGCCACCCTCAATCACTCAAACAAGATAACTCGCCCGTGATCTTGAGTAATGAGTGCTTTGGTAGTATTAATTCTACCAACGTGATTGTAAAACGTGAACTAAAAAAAGGTATATTCGCCAAAAAAAAATCTATAGTACTGAAGGCACACTATCATTATAATTTCGGGGTGTGAGGCTAACAACGCCGTATGTTGGGCGGCATTATTATAATTTTTTTTTTCAAGAATCAAAAAAAACCAAAAATAAAAAAAACTCAAAATTCGACAATTTTGAGTTAAGACTACCATACGTAGTCAAAAGAAAGAAATATGTGCGAAAAATATGCATCCGGTAAGGAAAGATATAAAAAAAGGAACAAAAAGAAAAAAAAAATGGAATGTCAGGCCAAAAAACTAAAAAAGAAGAAAATGAATAAGCGAAAAAAAGAATAAAATGGGATAGTGCCACCATTAGGAAATATGGTGTTGAAATGAATCTCGGAATTTTTTATTTGCCGAAATAAATGTTTGGCCCCGGAAACTAAATGACCCCTGTTGCCCGTTTCTTACCAAAAGTATGCTCCTACCAAAAGTATGCTCCTTCAGCCAATATAAGAAAATATATAAATAAATGTAATAATATATATAAAATATACAACAATAATAATGTGCCCAAATTTAACGCCGGAACCGTTTCGAGTGATGTTTTTCCAGTGTTTTTTTGTCGTCTTAGCTCCCAAAGGATTTTAGTTGTATGTGGTGTCGTTGCTGTTGTTGTTGCGGTCCAATGCTGCTGGTGAAAAATGCTGTCAATTCTGCCAATTTTATTGTGCTTTTGCAGTTGTTGTTGCGGTGTGCGCAGGCAAGTAAAAATATAGTTTAGTGCTTTTTGATGCGTGGTAATTGTTGTTGGGCTTTACGCCGCCAATATAAAAACGTTGTTGTAAGGCGGTACGTCGCTGTTGTGGTTGTTGCGGCCGTATGTTGCCAATAAAAAATGCTGTAGTGGTTGTTGTTGTAGACGTGGAGTGCCGTCGGGAGTTTGATGCCGCTAATTTGCCTTTTTAGACCGTAAAACGAAACTTTCAATTCTCTCAGTGGCTTCTTTCAAGCAGGGAGTGCCCTCTTAAGATACAAAAAAAAGTTAGTCTTGCAGGATTTCTAGCATTAAATTTATTTTATTTTTATTTTTTTTTGTTGTCTACATAATTATATACTCACGACATACATATTTCTGTATGAAGGCGTGCATACATGCATGAAAGTTTGCTCTTGGCTTGCTTGGAAAATTGGCTATATAGGAGCCAGCTTCCCAGTGGGCATGCCAAGTTGGAGGAAGACAAAAAAATCCAAAGGCAGAGAAAACCATCAGACTTACCTGGTTTTAGCAGTCGCGATAGCCTTTGTGGTCTAATTTATTTCTGCTGCAACGGTCAGGATTGGGAGCTAGTTGGCAAACCAGATTTGCCTGGTTAGCGGTCGCGAGACACTTTTCGCCGCGCACTACACAATTAAAAAAGGTACTTGGCTACACACTTTAGTAAACAGGCTTTTACTTCGGTTTGGGGCACGCACTAAAAACTTGGATTATTTAAAAGATTTTTTCATTTTTTTTTTCGTGTTAACCACTTTCCACTTACACTCACTGGCACTGATAAAATAATACTTTGGCCCGTTGGCTCATTTTTCCCCAGTTACCCAGAAACCGAAAATTTTTACCATGCCAAACTTTCTTTTCGGCTTTCACGTATTTTCCATCTATACACTCATGCACTCATACATTCACACGCTTACCGCTCCACAAAACGAAAACCTGCACAGATACATTCGGTTCGTGCCTTGACCGCTCACACTGATGCAGTCACACACTCATGGCCTTGTACAAATACACTTCCACACCAGAACAAAACAAACATACATGTAGGTACATGGCATTCGCCAATGCTGCTAGGCTGTTAGCAACATGGTGACTGTTGATGACAACCTGATTCCAATGCGCAAAATCTTATTTCCGCTGCAACATTGTGTTCACTGTAACTACAATGTTGTCAATACGTGATGTTATTAGGTTAGTGGCAACATTGCGGCTAAGGCACGTACCTAGACACAAAACACATAAACACATAGACACATATAAGTTATATAATAGCTGCACTTTTGATATATACTTTAGATTTTGTTACTGTACTTTTATATTGTTAATATTATATAGTAACAATAAGAAATTTTGTAAAACGAAAATGGAAAATTGTCCGATTTTTTCAGTTGAAAAGAAAATTTGTTTCTAATATGTTAAGTTCTGTTTAATAAATTTTAAAAACTGAACTAAAAAAACAAAAGTAGCGAGGAGGATGGGATATGTTAGAGAAAGAGCATATCCTGAGATCTGAACTAAAACACGCATATATAAAATTGAAAATAAACAAGAAAATATCAAGAAAAAAGCTAAATTGATAAGGACGAAGAACAATTTAATAAATTCATATCATCATTAGAAGGACAAATAAAGAAATAAGAGGAATTAATTCAGAAAAATCATCATTTGAAGAAGAAATGGCAGGAAATCATTCAAGGAAAATCAATAATTGAAGAAAAAATAAAATTGGGAATCTAAAGGTAAAAATCTTGAAAATTTTAAGTGTTTATAAAATATCTGCAAGGAGAAGACATCAGAAGGACGTATAAATAAAAAGCAATGGCTTTAACGTTAGCAGAATGTTTACGGGAAGCAAGATGTTTGCCAGTGTTTAATGGCACAAGCGAATACTCACTCAACAATTATTTAAGAGACGTGAAGGTAGTTCTCCAGTTAGCTCTTGTTGAATATCATCATACCATATAGGCGGTATTAAGCAACCGGCTTCAAGGAAAAGCTTTGAAGGTAGTTGAAACTCTAATTAACTCAACTTGGGAATATATAATAAATAAAATTAAGGAGGAATTTGGTATAAAAAGATCTTTTTTTAATTTACGTACTGATGCTACAAATTTGGATGCGAGAAATGTAGAAGAACTTAATTATAAGTTGAAAAAAATTCTTTGTGATATGAATACAAAATATATGCTTGAGCCAAATAATTTGTATTCACCTATTCATAATGAGCAAATTATCTTTGACATATACGTTCATTTTTTGCAAGCTCATATAAAATCATTGCTAATCCAAAACAATATTAATGCTTTGAGTAAATCTCATTCATTTTTATTAGAAAATAATTTATTAGCTGATATAAAATTAGTGAACAATAAAAATTCGTATGGTATTCAATATAACATAAATAAGGATAAAAATGATTTAAATAATGAAAATTTTTCAATTAAATTTTCAAAGAGAAATAAATATTTAAATGGTAAAAACTCTTCTAATAGTTATGGCTTTCAGCGACCTCAAAATTTAAGTGGAAAAAATCGTTTTAGTAATTATGCTGTGCCGAATTTAAGTTATCAAAATAATAAAATTAACATGGGAAACTTGGATAGTAGTAGGGGAAATAATTTGGAAAGTATCAGAAATAATAATTATCAACAATATGATAAATATCTAAATAATCAAATTTATAATTCAGGAAATGTTCAAAATTTTAATCACAATCAAAGAAATTTTGATTAGCAAGAGCCAATGGAAATAGGCGTTGTAAATTTTACTGAAAATTTTCATTTGCAGCCTCAGGATCAACATTACCAATAGTATTACTAACAATCAATAATATAAAAATCAAATGTTTAATCGATAGTGGAGCTGCTACTACGTTGGGTAGTAATACATTTTTTTCTAATATGGGTGTAAAACAAAATCTTTTAAAGCCAATATTACTAAATACTTTAGTTGGTGATAAATTAATAACAGATGAAGTTATAATAAATGTACCTACAGAATTCAATTCTGGTAGAAAGACTATGTCTGTAAAATTGGCAAATTTTATTAATACAAATTTTGATTGTATTATAGGGGTAAATGTTTTGGGTCCTATTTTAGACTTTAAAAACAATAAATTAACAGTAAATAATAGGATAATAAAATTATTTTATAATAGTTTTGATGTTAAGTATGAAGAAATTTATTATTTAGAAAAATCAGAAATAGATGCAATCAAAGATTTGGTACCTAAGGATTTGAATAGAGAAGAAGGTAAATTATTAGATTTTTTTTTTTGCACAAAAATAAAGGATGTTTTTTATATTGAGGGTCAAAATTTGACAACTGCAAAGTGTGTTAAACACAAGATTATAACAAAATCTTCTAAACCAATTTATTGCAAAAATTATAGACACCCTCAAATTTTAGAAAAAGAAATTGAATTCCAAATTGAAGATATGCTTAAACAAAATATTATAAGAAATAGCAAATCACCATATAATTCTCCTTTATGGATAGTCAAAAAGAAGACTGATAACTTAAAGAAGCAAAAGTGGCGATTAGTAATTGATTTTAGGAAAATAAATGGCATTACAGTGGATGACAAATTCCCGCTTCCAAATGTTGAATCATTATTCTACAAATTAGGTAAAGCCCAATATTTTTCTTCATTAGACCTTGCCAAGGGCTTCCATCAGATTTTGATGGAAGAAAATGATATCGAAAGAACAGCATTTTCAACTTCAAGAGGACATTTTGAGTTTATTCGAGTTCAATCTTAAGGTTCAAATTGAAAAGTGTAAATTTTTATCAAAAGAAACTAATTTTCTTGGACATATAGTAACAAAAGATGGCATTAAGCCAAATCCAGAAAAAGTTTATATAATACAAAATTTACGGTTACCAACAACCTTGAAAGAAATGAAATCATTTCTTGGGTTAACTGGATACTATAGGAAATTTATAAAAAATTATTCTCTTATAGCAAGTCCAATAATAAAATATTTAAAAAAGAATACTAAAATAAATATTAATGATGAGTCATATATTGGGGCATTTGAAAAATTAAAGAAAATATTAAGTAATCCGCCCTTACTGTGTTACCCCAATTTTAATGAAAACGTTGTTTTGACTACCGATGCGAGTAATTTGGCAATCGGGACTGTTTTAAGTCAAGCAGGCAAACCAGTTAGTTACGCAAGTAGAACATTAAATGGACATGAGAAGAATTACTCGACTTTAGAAAAAGAACTGTTAGCTATAGTTTGGGCAATAAAATATTATCGTTGTTATCTTTATGGTAGGAAATTTCAGGTACAAACGGATCACCAACCTTTAAAATGGCTATTTTCATGAAAGGATCCAAATTCTCGTATTATTAGATGGAATATTTTATTAGATGAATTTCAGTTTGATGTAGAATATCTTAAAGGAAAAGAGAACACTGTAGCAGATTTTTTAAGTAGAGTTCAATTAAATCAAAATTCAGTTGGTAGTATAAGTTAACATAACAAACATTTAAGAACCAGAAATTCATTCTCTCACGCTGATACAAAGTATCCAGATGCAAATATTGCAATTCTACACGCGTAATCGCCAAAAGTGCTGACTGCATGTCTACACAAGATGCCTTAACGCACAATCGCCAAAACTGCTGACTGCATGTCTGGATACCAGATATCTTGAATCAAGGCCATATCTTCTGAGCTGCGGCGCAACAACGAATATTCACCAAGCAGTGACGCGACAGCGAAGATCAGGGTATATAATTAAGTATCTTTCCAAATTGTAATGCAGTTCTATTTTTGACATTAAATAAAAAACATACGGCTTCCTGCCGTAGAAAAAAATATTTTTTAAACAATTTAGTTCGGCCTAAATTAACTGGCGCCCAACGTCAAAGGGTCTAGTCGCGAAATAAAAAGTGCATAAGTCGATCCAAAAAGGCTCGCCGTTACCATCGGACCAAGGACCAAGAACTCACCCCCTTACCCACGCTTGAGGAAGGGGCAGCAAGCGAGTGTAATTCAAGTGGAATAGCCGATCTTTAGTACCCGGAAGGAAAAGAGAAGAAATCGAAAATCCATGCTTGCTGTCTTATCGTAAGAATATTTAAGTGAAATTATTTAAAAAAAAAAAGGAAAATAGGTATTTTTACTTGTATAAAATTAAGAGTTTTAAGGAGATATTGCAAATAGGTTATTAACATTTGCATTTCAGAGAATTATCAATTACATGAACAGGCCAGGATACAGCAACGTAGCGTCGAAACGACCACCCCCGGCGAACACAGGGCAAATCAAAAGACATGCTGCTCCCAAACTTCAAAGGATAGAGCACATAGAACTATCACCTGACGCTGCCATAGCCGAAGCACAGCAATACGAAGCAGGTACATACGGACGCGAAACTGACGAACTGAACGCAGAAGAAACACAATCCTGGGAAGACTACTATCAGGATTATTCGCGGTACGCACATGACAGGGCAAAAGAAGGCGAAGAGTTTTGCGACGTTCATTTTTTAGGCTGACGCACTCGACATTGCCCTACATCCAGTGCAAAACCGGCAATGGAGAGGTACTAAAATTCCTTATAGACACTGGCTCCAACAAAAACTACATACAGCCTTCATTAGCGAAAAACCCGTTACCAAAGGAAAACATTAAGAGTATCGCATCATATATTTTTGAATCTTTTCGGTTTCAACGAAGAATGCCTTACGGCTACATGATTATTAAAAATGGTAAAAAAATCAGAATAAAGCAATTGTTATCAAAATCGGTAAATAATTTGGAAATAAAAACTGAGCACCTAACAGAAGAACAAAGGGGAGGGCTTCATGATCTCTGTAATGAGCACTCAAAACTTTTCGCAGAACCCGATGAAAAACTGACATATACCACTGTAGTGGAGGCAGAAATTAGGACGACGACCGACAACCCTGTCTACTCGCGAAGTTATCCATACCCAATGTTCCTAAAATCAGAGGTCGAAAGACAAATTAATAAACTCCTGGAAGACGGCATCATAAGGCCATCACGATCACGCTATAATTCGCCTGTCTGGATAGTGGATAAAAAACCAGATTCCCTGGGAAACAAACAATACAGACTAGTTATAGATTATCGGAAGTTGAACTCTGTAACGATAGCACACCGTTACCCTATTCCCAAAATTAACGAGATCCTTTCCCAACTGGGGAGCAATAAACTTTTCTCGGTCATTGACCTGAAGAGCGGCTTTCACCAAATTCCTTTAAAAATTTCAGATATATAAAAGACCGCTTTCTCCATAAATAACGGGAAGTATGAGTTCACCAGGCTACCATTTGGCTTAAAGAATGCCCCTTCGATTTTCCAGAGAACGCTGGACGACATTTTACGAGACTACATAGGACATTGCTGCTACGTTTACATAGAAGACATCATAATATTCAGAAAAACTGATGCAGATCACATAGCTCATTTAAAAAGTACTTTCGGCACACTCGAAGATGCGAACATGAAGGTACAACTGGATAAGTGCAAGTTCTTTCAAAAGGAGGTCGAATTTCTGGGATTCATTGTAACGCCGGAAGTAATCAAAACAAATCCTTCGAAAATATAGGCTATTCAAAATTTCTCAGTTCCACGGAACCTCAAAGAGTCAGATCCTTTTTTGATCTATCGGGTTATTACCGGCGCTTCGTTAAAGATTATGCGAAGCTAGCTAAACTCCTTACAGCCCTTTTAAGAGGGGAGGAGGGACGCGTGTCCAAAAATCAATCGGCAAAAAAACAGATCACCCTTGATGAGGACGCAATGGTGGCCTTTACAAAACTTAAAAATGTTCTTGTCTCAGGAGAAGTAATGCTGACCTACCCCAACTTGAGCACAGGCTTTGAGCTGACGACCGATGCCTCCAATTACGCAATAGGCGCAGTCCTGTCGCAGGAAGACAGACCCATCACATTCATATCCAGGACCCTTTCAAAAACAGAAGAAAATTACGCAGCCAACGAGAAGGAAATGCTTGCCATCATATGGGCATTGAAATCTCTGCGTAACTATCTCTACAGTTCGGCAAAAGTCAGAATTTTCACAGACCACCAGCCCTTAACTTATGCTCTAAGCAACAAAAATAACAACTAGGACTAGGACTATCTAGACCACCGCAACAAGAACAGATAAATTCCCTAACAGCAACCCGACATAGCGACGACAGCTCAGTTCAAACGTTGATACCCTATACAGACGCACCCATCAACGCATTCAAGAACCAACTTTTCATTTCCATAGGTGAAACCTCCTCATACCAGTTTCAAATAATTTTCCCAACCTATCATAGGCACACTGTGGTGGAGAGAGAATTCACGGAAGATGGTATTATTGCTTTATTAAAAAGATATTTGAATCCCTCGGTTACAAATTGCATAAAGACAGAAGACAGTCTATTAGGAAGAATCCAAACCATTTACCAAACCCACTTCAGTAGATACAGGGTGCGCTACACGCAAAATTTTGTGGAGGATATCCTTACCGAGTCTGAACAGGAAAGAGAAATTATCTGCGAACACAACAGAGCTTATCGCAACCCAACAGAAAATAAAGCTCAACTTTTGGAGGGATGCTATTTTCCCCAGATGAACGCGAAAATAAAAAAAAATTGCGAAACAGTGTAGGATTTGCCTTGAAAATAAACCCAGTAAACCCCATTCTAAAAGCCACTCCAATCCCCAATTATCCAGGACATATTGTTCACGTAGACCTGTATTATACCAGCAATAAAATAGTGCTAACAGCAATAGACAAATTCTCAAACTACGCCAAAGCAAAGATTGTTAAGTCCAGATCATCCGAAGATATAAAAACCCCTTTAAGAGATTTGTTGGATATATTTGGATTTCCCGAAAACATTGTGATAGATAATGAAAAATCACTGAATTCGGCTCCCATAACCTTCATGCTGCAGAATCGATTTGGAATAGAAATATTCAGAAACCCACCATATAAAAGCACAGTGAACGGACAGATAGAGCGATTCCACTACACCTTGTCGGAATTATTGCGATGTACCAAAGCAGAAAATGTTCACTCCGATTTCCGAGATCTCCTTGATAGTTCCCTATACAAATACAATTTCTCAATTCATTCCACTAATAAACGAAAGCCTATAGAATTATTTTTTGGACGGACAGTTGGACCGCACCCAGTCGACCTGGTCAAAGACGAAAACATACAAAACTTGAAAATTAAACAAGGATTTCAGGACATACAGTGCCAATGACGTGGTTTATTTAAAATTAAACAAGCGAATAGGAAATAAATTGTCACCCCGTTACAGGAAGGAAATGGTACTTGAGGACAAGGGAAATACAATTACGACTCAGTCGGGAAAGTCGGTGCATAAAAGCCATATTAAGGCCCAATAAAAAATTAAAAAATAAAAAAAAAAAAATAAAAAAAGAGTAAACAAACTTTTAAAAAAGCAAAGAAACAAAAAAGCAAGAAAGAGGGAAGAAGGTAGTTTTTCTCTTCTAAAAATTAATCATTTAAAGGAATGAAAATAAAAATTACAAATTATAGAATATAAAACTATATATGTATGTATATAAAGTAAAAAAACGATCAAAAATCAATAAACTACAATTCAGAAAAATATTTCATACTTAGGAGTTACAGGGAAATTCTAGGGTGTATAAACCTTACAATCTAAAATATT
Source organism: Eurosta solidaginis (assembly GCF_040869045.1). NCBI lineage: Eukaryota > Metazoa > Arthropoda > Insecta > Diptera > Tephritidae > Eurosta > Eurosta solidaginis. Next base: position 119,746,215 of record NC_090321.1, read on the forward strand.
ATTTTTAAACCAAAAAAAAAAACGTGATGTGGTCGTTGTTGCGGCGAATTTGACGATTGTGATGAGTGCACCGCTCTATCTTTTTGCGGTCTTCTCACCACAGCCCTGCTGATGCAGCAATCCACACCAGCGACCGGCTAAATATAACTCACCGCTATTAGTTAGTTGCTCGTGATATGATGTAATCTGAGGTGATATTTGTGATGTGATATGTTGCTGTATGCTTTTATTTAATGTGATACGTTGTGTTGTGATATGCAATGATCTGATGTCTTCTCTTTGCGTGGGTTTTTGAAAGTGATCTTCCACCTGCTAATAGCTTTGGTTGCGTTTTGTCCTTACTTACCGTGTGTTTTTTGTTGATTGCTGGGTTCCCTGAATGTTGCATGTATGTAGTCGTGGTGTTTTTTTAAAGCTAGCGCGGTAATTGTTGGCGAGGTTTTTGCTAGTTGCTGGTGTGGTTGTGATCAGCGGGCGTGGTGGTTAGCTGGATGATTTGTAGCTGAGGGTATGCGTGTATTTTGGTGGTTGTGGTAGTGAATGCGAATGTGTGCTATCTTTTGTATGGTAGCTTAACTTTGTTTCGGTGGTTGGGCTGCAAATCGTGTGGTTGTGAGTGTGGAATTGTACTATCTTTTTTGGTGCGGATGTGATTTTCTGACTACTGGTACTGTATGGGCTTCGTTTTCGGTGTGATTTGTAGTATATTTTGGTGTTTGTGAATCGGTGTGGTTTTTAGTTGATGGTTTGTGTACCTCGCACCGTTGCTGCAAACTATTCCTCTGGTGGTGATGCGGATTCTACAAAAAAACCGAACAATAAAAAATATAATATAAACCGGGCATACCAATGCCGTTTTCTCCGGTAAACTTCGAGGTTTATCTGTCCGAAACTAAATCAATTTTCTTTCAAAACTTTTTCCTTTACGTTGCAGATATACTTCACAGTTTACTTGAGAAATGGCACTAAGCTCGATAACACTTTTGGGCTTAATCACTAAAGGGTGGATCTGTGTAACTTACCGTTGATGGATTTTTGGTGCCTAGCACCGACAGTGGTGGTTGACTTCCCTTGTGGGATTTTCCAACAGAAACTATAGGATGAAAATGGAAGGATTAGAGAAATTAAGCGGGTGTTAATGAAAGGTTATAGACATGGAACTGCAGTAGGATCTTTAGGTACACGGGAATGGTGGTACTAACCGGTTCCTCACGGTTTATCACTTTAACACTTTTAAACTGTAAAAACTTTTTTTATATATTTTTTTTTTTTTTGTTGTATCTGCACTTTCACTGCACTCGCGTTGTGGATTCGTCAGACTTTTTGATAGAAAAGAACGGGATGGTGGCCCTTTTAAAAACAACTTTTTCCTGTTGCCACTACCGTTTTCGGTTTTTTTTGTCAAACCTCTTTAGTCTAAAGCCACTCAAAAATCCTGAAGGGTGTCGAACATTTTAGCTACAGCACTTGGCTTTGCATTCGCACACATACACACATAATATGCAGCTGGTCTGCAGACAATTGGCATTGATATTTGCAGAGACAGTGGTGCGCGTGCGTGCAGGCGCAAAGTGGCGTAGTTTGTTAAAAAGGCTGGTCGTTACATCTCTTCTCTTCTCTCTTTCTCTTCTTTTCTCTTCTCTTCTCTTCTTCCTCTTCTCTTCTCTTCTCTTTCTCTTTCTCTTCTCTTCTCTTCTCTTCTCTTCTCTTCTCTTCTCTCTTCTCTTCTCTCTCTCCTTCTTCTTCTCTTCTCTTCTCTTCTCTTCTCTTCTCTCTTCTCTTCTCTTCTCTTCTCTTCTCTCTCTTCT